>NC_138373.1:78477521-78544928 GCF_054177405.1 Leptonychotes weddellii
ACTTTTTTTTAAAGATTTTATTTATTTATTTGACAGAGAGAGAGACAGAGAGAGAAGGAACACAAGCAGGGGGAGTGGGAGAGGGAAAAGCAGGCTTCCTGCTGAGCAGGGAGCCTGATGCTCCCCAGGACCCTGGGATCATGACCTGAGCCAAAGGCAGAAGCTTAACGACTGAGCCACCCAGATGCCCCCATGAAAACTTTCTTAGAATGTAAATCTGAGTTAGGTATTCTCATTTTTATGGACTAATACATACAGAACTTTCTAATTCTAACTTGGAAAAGCTAAACCTATTTACCAAAATATTTTCAATTAAAATATTTTAAAACATTGTATGTGTGTTTTTATTATTACTTGAGCATTTCACCGTTCATTCTTCAAACTAATCTTGGAACACTTTGAAACATGTGATTGGAATGAAACTTACAAGAAGGAATAGCTATAACTTCAAGATGGTGGAAATTTAATTTCTCTGCTGACCTTGAGTATGTCTAGGAGGAAAACTGGAATTCTCTTAACAAAATAAACCAGAGTTTAGTTTCTGTATGGAGTGAAGTTTGAAATGAATATGGAGTGAAAGTAAATATTTAGAAGATTAATTCCTTGAGCTTCTTCAATATCTTAGTTTTGCAAGACTTTGAAACTATCTTCTCCAGGGACAAAAGAAAGTAATTACCTCTCCTCCACATGGTGTTTAATCATGCTCTATTTTTCGAAGAACAGCTGTGCAACCCTGGCCAGGCTACAAATTAAACACACCTCCTTCAACTTGCCTAGATTTAAAAGATAATGAATATGTTGGGTGACAGAATCTGAATT
Organism: Leptonychotes weddellii; assembly: GCF_054177405.1. NCBI lineage: Eukaryota > Metazoa > Chordata > Mammalia > Carnivora > Phocidae > Leptonychotes > Leptonychotes weddellii. The sequence goes on from NC_138373.1 coordinate 78,478,341, forward strand.
CCAAAAGATTTGAATAGGCTAAAGCTATAGGCTGAAAATAAGATGAATGTTATCAAGGATAAGTGCAAGATCTTATACTTGGGTCCAAGAAACCAAATGAGCAAACTCAGCATGGGGAAGATATGGCTTAATAGCAACAGAAGAGCGGAGTGGATTAGAAAACACAAAATTTAGAAGCTTTATTTGACAAGAAGCTAAATATGAATTAGTGGTTTGATCTGATTAACAAAAAAAAATTAATGTGACTCATACTACGTAAGTAAAAGGATTCATGGTTTAAGACCCAACTTAGGCTGACAAAAAATAATTGTGATGGACTTAAGGCTCGTTGCAAACAAATGTGATTACTGCTCATTTGAAGTTTCTTCACATTGAGACCAAAAGATCTGCACTGACATAATGTTCATTTCGCTAGTTTTACTAAAACTTAAAGAGTTCCCCTTCTGACAGAATTCATAACCTTGTAGACTCTTGGTGGCACCAGAATATTATGTATATGAAGATATTAGCATACACATTGCACATAAATCAGGGAAACCAGGTGCAGCAAAAATGAGATTACACCAGAGAACCATCCATTTAACTTATGTCACACTTATTAAGTCTACTTTACTTTCATAATTCTGGAAAACACTGACAATTGACCATCGTACAATACAGAAGGAAAAATATGATCGACATAAAAATCACAAAAAAGATCTGGGAATCTGACATATGAGACATTTTTGAGGCTTCACTCCCGATCATAAAGAGTGCAACATGATGCATGTGCCAGGAGATAAAATAAACCTCTAAGCTTATGTAAAAGAGCAAGGTTATTAGTATCTATGTGAATATTCATTATTACAGAATTGGTGCATTTCCCAGGTGGAAAAAAAGGGTTTCCTGGCTTCTCTCACTACAAATAAATCACTACAGTAAAAACTCTCAGAGGAATGTCAGGTGGGCTTTCTGGAAATATTTACCATAATTGATTTCTGTGGGTTCCGAAACGCTTTAGTCCAAAACCTCATCTATCAACTTTCTGTCTATTTCATTGTAATTGCAGAGTCTTCTATTACTATATCCTGACAGGTCAAGGCAGTGCTGACACAGGGGCTTTCATGTCAGATGGAGAAAAGCACATTCCAACACGCCAGCCCAGCAATCCAGATTCTTGGCTGTAATTAAACTTACAGGGGAGTTATCCTTGTTTGACAGGGAAGGAGTAGGATTATTTGCAGGACTCATTAAGTCTTAGCAACCCTACTGGATACCTGCACCAACACATTCTCTGAATTTTTGAAGTGTACGTATTCAGCTTTACAAGAAAAGATTGAATAATTTTGTTCTGTGACAGTGGTACAGATGATATCGCTGAGCCATACACTTGAATCCTAGAATCACTGGTCCCATTAATTGAACAATATGAACATGCTCTTTGAAGAGACTGATAGACCAAATGTTGCTATTCTAATACCAGTTCATTGCAGTTAGAGATACCTGGCCTGGGATCCAGAGACAGCGTTGATTACTACATCTCTTGACTTCTACATTTTTGACCTATCCCTTACATTTATCCTTTTCTGGACTGGACTTATTTTCCTTTCTAAAGTTAAACTTTGTCCATGCTCCACATCACTTCCCCAGCTTCTATCCACCCACTCCGCCCTCCAAATTTGGCCAATTCACATGATCATTTAATTTATGTATCAAACAAAAGTATAGAAAACTTTGCTTTCAATAAGTAAAAACAATTCAGACTTCTGAATGCTACTGTTTGAAATGCATTCAGATCCTTTGGAATTCAAAACTCTGCTCCTTGCCACATGGTTTTCCCTTTGCTTGAGGAGAGAATCTGGCTTTAAAATAACTGATTTTCTAAAAAAAAAAAAAAAAAGTCAGATTTTACCTTAGGTAAATGGGAGCAGATGAAAGTTGTGTTTTATCTAAATAATACATTTACATTAAAGAAAAAGACTGTTTAAGGAACATTTATTAAGCAAGACACAACCCCAAATAGCGTCAAGTAGCTGAGCAAATCCTTAGATGGTGAGATTCACCTCATGCTCATTCTCTTGGTCCAAGTTCCACCAGATTCCTCACTGGTACTCCTCACTCTCTCAAATCTCTCGTGGCTGCTACAGAAAGTGAAAAGCCCCCTCTATGGAAAATGGCAGGTGCCAAAATTTTGGCCGTTAGGTGTGTCATGAGGTGACTGCTAATTCTGTCCTTTCCGTAAAAGGAATGGGAAGATTTCAGCCCAGAGTCTGAGCTTGAGACAAAGTCAAGAGAAGGGCAGGAAAAGTAACAGGGTCCTCAGAGTAAGATTTAAGGGGAATTTGATGCTTGCTGCCTTTCCTATCTCTACTTGTCCTTGATCTCTGTGCTGCTTACAATAATTGGACTTCCTGTCCCTTCTCACATCTACCTTACGATTTCTTGTGGTTTATTTACTCTAACTCAAAAACATGTTTTAAGCTCCCAAATTTGACCTTTATTGCTATCCTCATTTTACAGAGGAAGAAGTTGAGGAAATGGGAGGTAAGGTTACACAGTTAAAAAGTGGTGGAACTACAGTGCCTCCAAAGAAATTTATAGAAAGTAAGCTGAACTGGAGTTCACAGTGGCGGAAAACGAAATTAGTGAAGTGTATTAGTTTTTGTGACTTTTCTTATTGCGGGCTATGTAAGACTACCAATAAATTGATGTTATTTAAACCCACAACACAGAAGGTGTTGAAATACTTGTCTCATTTAGACCCAGCCTATGTTTTCTGGATTTTTCCGTGGCTATAGAAACTTCGCTGTGGAGTATTCTTTGGTTGTATAAAACAGCTTTTTATTTATTTATCTGAAATATTCTATTAAAAATTAATAAAATGGGACAGTTCCTTTTTCTCCATTCCATCAACAAAGTACATCCTCTTCAACCTAATTAGCTTCCTTTTTAAAAAAATATTTTATTTATTTATTTGAGAGAGAGAGAGAGAACAAGCCCAAGCAGGGGGAGGAGCAGAGGGAGAGGGAGGGGCAGGCTCCCCACTGAGGAGGGGAACTTGATCCCAAGACCCTGGGATCATGACCTGAGCTGAAGGCAGGCGCTAACTGATTGAGCCACCCAGGCGCCCCTTAGCTTGCTTACAAATACATGCTCTCAGCATAAGAAAGGCAGAACCAGAATTGCGGGTGGATCAGTGTGTATCCAGCCATGCCATCAAAGGGCTATGAAGGTCAATGCCTGTTATTGGATAAATAGCAACATTTAAGTATGTTAGGGATAGTGTAAATCCTGCATCCTCACCCATCAGACGCTGGGATGAGAGTTGCTTATAAACATAGTTCCTATCTTCAACTAACTCATAGCTAGTTGATAGAATGTGTAAAACTACACTTAGGTACAATGGCAAAATTACTTTAGTAACACAGCAGTGCCAAAACCGGCCAGGTGCAACATCGTACAAGAGCATAATGAGGATGTCAGGTGCCCACTCAAAGCAAAGTTACAATTATTAGGGGACAAATATCACACAAAACATATGCCTGTTGTTTTGTTTCATAGTGTTGTGTTTTGTTCCTCTTGTGATATTTTTTGTGGTATCATCCCTCCAAAAGGAAAATTAAAGACACTTTTATGAAGCATGAATCCAATTACAGTGCAAGATAATAAGCACCAAAAACAAGGCACGAAGCAAATAGTACAAACCACCAGTCTAGAATGACTGAAGAAAACCTTATGTAGAAGGAAGGAATTTAAAAACTGGTAGAATCTGGGGCACCTGGGTAGCTCAGTAGGTTAAGCATCTGACTCTTGATTTAGGCTCAGGTCATGATATGGGCATGGAGACTGCTTAAGATTCTCTCTCCTCCTTTCCCTCTGCCCCTCCCCCGCCCCCCGCCACTTGCACATGTGTGCTTTATCTCTCTTTCCCTTAAAAAAAAAAATTGGTAGGTATCTGATGGATAGAAAGAAGAGGGAGGGCTATTCCAGAATACTGTGACCAAATTTTATTATTTTTTATTGAGGTTTAATTGACATACAACATTATATTAGTTTTAGATGTGCAACATTATGATTCAAAATTTGTATACACTGGCGAAATGATCACTGTAATAGGTCTAGTTACTATTTGTCACAATACATCGATATAGACAAAATTTTAGATGCACCAAAACAGAGACTTGAGTACAATAAATAAAGCAATTTGAGCCACTTTGGGGGTAATATCTTTTATCTTTTGAAGCCCTATGAGGGATTTTACAGGTCATTAGAGGAAGGTAGTCAAACAGTTGTGACAGATTTTCGCATAACCATTTCACAGCTTTGTAATTGAGGTACAGCCAGTCCAACCGACAATCCATAGTGAACAGGCCTCAGGTAATAGTGAATATGTTTTATGGTTTTCAATCTATAAATTGAAGACCCCTAAGTTAATAACTCCAGTCTAGGTCTCCCCCAGAACTCCAGACTCATGTATAAAACTGCATGCTTAGTATCTCCACTTGGATATGTAGTAGGCTTCTCAAATTTAACACGCTCTTCATATTCTCCTGGCAAACCTGCTCTCTTGCATTCTTCCCCATCTCGGTTAGTGGCGATTCTGTCCTCCCAGTTGGTCGGGTCAAACATTTTGAATCTTCCTTGACAACTTCCCTCCTTTCAAACCCCCACAGAGCCCAATTGCACCTGGAATGAGATGAAGCGGACAGGATGTATTTTTCTTGGTGGACTACTGTGGTTATACATGCATGCTCTCCGCCAAGCCTGCAGTGGACAGACCCAGGCAACAGCACCTGTCCTTCCTCCCTTCCTGGGTCCAAGGGTGATGGAGGAGGCAGTAAAGACTGCTTGCTCTACTCATATAGTCAATCAATCAATGGATCAATCATCTGAACATGTCTCAGAAAAACACATCAGAGGCAAAGTGCTTATAATCAGCTACGAGACCTTTCATGATCTGGACACCTCTTACCTTTCTGACCTTATGTGCCCTACCCTACGCTTGGCTCTTCTGTTCCAGTCCTGGTCTTTTTGCTGTTCCTCCAATGTGCCAGGTATGCCCCCACTCAGAGGTTGGCCCCAGCTCTTCTCTCTACCTTGAATGCCCCCTTGCATCTCCTCTCTGCCCAGCATGGACCCCTTAACCATGTTTGTCTATTTATTCAAATTCAAACCTTCTCAGTGAACCTCTCCTGCCCACCTTATATAAGGGGTTAGTTTAACATCTCCCCATCACTTTCTAGCCCCATTCCTTCCTTGTTTTACTTTCCTCCTTAGCACTTCTGCTGTTGAAGCACTACATAACTTATCTATTGGTCTTATATGTTGTCTATGTCTAGAATGTAAGCAGGCATTTTTATCTGCTTTAAAAACTGCTACTGCATCATCAGCACCTAGAACAGTACAAAAGCCCAGAGTGGAACCCAAAAAAATACTGTTGAGTGAATATGTTGTTGGAAATGAAGGAATAAATGTCAGGAAGTGTAGATAAATATGAATTTTATTAATGAGCCTGGATTTATCCTCTAGGTAAATTTCTTCATCATATTTGTTTCTCTGAACATGTGTCTCCCAAGATTAAGCACTGAGGATGTTCTAAGTCATATAATTCTTGCTTATCGTTACACCTTTAATTCTTATAAGTAGTTAAGTAGCCTGTTATATTTCTGAGATGACAAAGAGGGTTGTCCCTTGGTTGAAAATAAAGTATATCTGCTGTGGGACCTTGGAGGGGTGGGAGGGAAGAGGACAGAGATAACAACCTCACATTCTCCTCTATGGGGAACCCTCTTGGGAGCCATGAAATCCTGGGGAGGACAAGCACTGAGGTGGCAAATTCTGTCTCACTAAAGACCTGTCAGATAGGTGAAGCTTAGTTTGCCAATGTACTGCTTCATTAATTCTCTAACCACCCTGTGGGTGTGAAGGGGACTGCTGTACGTCTGGAAAGGAGTTTTAATTGGGCTTTCAGTCGATACAATTTTATAAAACGAAAATTAAGAGGAGAAATCCCCCATTGGAAGGGTTCAGTGAACATGTAATCTGCAATGAGAAGGAAGATTTCTTTGAGTTAGTGTGGATTAAGGAAACACACCCTATAATTAAAAACATCTCACAACTGAAAAGGTGTGACAGGGAAGAAAGTAGTCATTTTTTCTCTTTGACCTTCAAGTTTTCAACTTCAACTTCGATTTTCCCATTTACCTGCTCGTATAGGTATGCCAACAATCGAAAGTACAGAGCTTAGTGTAAACCTACCAAGTAAGATGTGAAATCTCAGTATATCCTTGTGGCTTATTTAAACAATTTATTCAATTTTATCTCCTTTGAAAGACTTCCTAAATTGGAAAAACATGATGGGTTAGTTAGTTAAAATATTCCATTGGAATTACTACATTATTAATTTGATACCTGCCAGAGACTGTAAGCTTTGTGTTGTATTAGCTCATGTCTCTTTCCTCATTAGCTTACTGGATACACCAAAGCTACTTAGGCAATGAATGGTGATTTTCAGCCTCTAAAATTTCCTTCAATATGTATTGATAATATTACCTAGAATAACTCTACAGAATTTGGGAAATTCTGACAAGTGAAAACTGAGGCATACCAATCAACAATAAAAAATTTAAGCTTATTTCCTCCTCAAAGATTAACATAAGTATACATGGTTATTTTAATTATATGACACATATTTTAACAGAAGTTCTTCAAGTAAAATTCTTGTGGACAGAGCCTTTTTATAAACTGAGATCTTCACAAAAACTAGTACAAGCATTTAAAATATTTTAAAGAAAAATTGGAATGTTTCCCACCCTGCTGCCCTACATTCCTAAAATCCCAGCTTCCTGTATGTTTGAATCCATCAGTGATTAAAAAATAATAATAATAATAATAAGTAGTAAACAACTCTATGAATAGCAGCTTCAGGTCTGTCATAACAAATTCAGTGAAAAAAATCTGTAATACCAAAATAATCCTGAAGTGGTTGAAGCCTTAAATGCAAATTAAAAGTGTAAAATAATTTTTAAAAATAATATTGAGTATTAATTTAATTATATCATGTAGAGGACTTCTCAAAGCATAATTCTAAAGACATAAATTTTTTAACTTTCTGTATGTCTGATTTCTTTATAAATAAATTTAAAAGCTAAGCTATACATGAATGACAGGAGTCTTAATTTTTTATATTCTTGATACTTATAATACATAAACATTTTGCAAATCAATTCAAAAGAGGAATACTTCAATAGAAAAATAGGCAAAGGAATTAATGAGTGATTCCAAAACAGAAAGTACAAATGGGAAAAAAAGGCATGAAAAAAACATTAGTGAATATTATAGAAATTTGTAAAGAAACTCTGGAGTTTCTTTATAAGAAAATGTGTATTCTATTTTTCTTGGATGGAATGTTTTATATATATCTTTTAGAACCATGCATTCTTAAGTATGCTTTAAATAAAAAATGTTCTTGTTGAAAAAAACTTTAACTGGGGGTATTCTTTTAAAGTAAAGAATATCAGAGGAAAGGTGGGTGGGGGGCTGGGTGAAATAGATGAAGGGGATTAAGAGTACACTTACCATGATGAGCACTGAGTAATGTTGTATAGAATTGTTGAATCTCTATTATTATACACCTGAAACTAATATAACACTGTTCGTTAACTATACTGGAATTAAAATTAAAAACATAATTTTAAAAATCAGGCACAAATTGAAAAAAACTCACTCTTTTGCCTTTCAGAGTCACAAAAAGATGAAAATAAATCATAATTCTCTTTATTGGCAGTGATACAGGCAAAAATTCTATAAACTTCTTAAGAACAAGTGGCATTAAAAATCAAAAGCCAAAAAGCATGCATACATTTAATCCAGTAATTCCATTTAGGAGTCTATCCTATGGGATTAATCAAAGATGACACAAAACCTTTGTCAAAGATGAATGCAATGATACATATGAGGAATGTTCATTGAAACACTACTTAGAATATTAAAAAACTGAAGAAGCCTGCATTTTCAACAACCAGAGATTGTAAATTATGACATATTCATGCTTGGCAAGCAAAAACAAGAATGCTGCATAAGATACCATCAACCTGGAAAATGTTGATGATGTATTGTTAAATAAAAAAATAAATGGCTGCTTATTGTGATGCAGATTATAATATGGATAGATCTTCACCAGACTATTCATATTAGCTTTTTCAAGTTGGTGCGATAATGATTTTCCAAGTTTTATGCAATGAGTATTATATTTATAATTAAAAAGAAATATTTTGTAAAAGTTGTAATACTTTACAACCAGCAAGTAATCTCTTAATGTAAAATAAGTAGCAAAACCTACATGCTTACATTTTTTTAAACTCTGATTATAGTAGAATAATAATCCTCAGGCATTATATTATATATATGTGTGCTTGTGATTTTATAATAAATTAATATATAATAAACAGAATAATTTAATTATTGGTTGTTATTAATTTATTATTAATTACTATATCATTAATTAAACTAACAAATTTTTTTGGTCAATATTATTAACAGACTCTATTACTAGTTAGAGTTATTAATTAATGACTGGATTGTGAGTAAATAATAATAAATTTATTAATTCGTAATAAATTTAAATAGTCTTTTAAGGGACTTTCACTTTGCAAAATTCTTTATATTGTGAGCTCCCCTAAAAGACATTCTGTTCACTACATGTTCTTTAAGAACTCTTCTGTGTGCCAAATACCTGTGATATATTAATGTTGGTATATATTCCTAATGAACCACTCAATCACGTGTGCTGAGAATGGTTTCTGCCTTCTTAGCATGTTGGGATGCAATTTAAAAATTGAAATCCCAGGGGCGCCTGGGTGGCTCAGTTGTTGCCATCTGTCTGCCTTCGGCTCAGGTCATGATCCCAGCGTCCTGGGATCGAGCCCCGGCATCGGCATCGGGCTCCGGGCTCCGCGGGAAGCCTGCTTCTCCCTCTCCCGCTTCTCCTGCTTGTGTTTCCTCTCTCGCTGTGTCTCTCTCTGTCAAATAAATAAATAAAATCTAAAAAAAAAAAAAAAAAAAATGAAATCCCGGATTAACATGAATCTTGGGGTCTAAGGAGAACAAGCTAGACAGAACTTCACTTTTTTCTGTCTATAGCAGCACCCATTTGTACAGTAATACCCCATTCTCGTTCCATAATGCCTTTCATGGAAGACTCTAAAGTCCATTATGGAACTAATTAGGAGATTCTTTGCTATTGTGAAACCCAGCCCGTCTGGTTTGACCACAACTGCTGTATAGCAGTGGAAATACAATTTGATAGCTCTTTGTCTGTCTTAAAGGAGGAAGTAACAAATAACTTCTCTAATTAAAACCACTACGATTTGATGGGATTTTATTTTTCTTTGAGAGGGAGGACAGTATAATTACACAGATTGGAACGCAGCCAACACAGTGAAGCTAACTCCTTGAAAGTAAAATACCCTGCAAGGACTTTTAGCTCCGTTAATAAGCTCTTGGGTGTGGGGGATGGGCATGAGGCGCATATACAGGACTCTCCCTAGTGGCTTGTGAATTGAACCTACCCCTGAAGACAAGCTAGATTCTGATTTCGAAATATGAAAATAGTCAGTTTTCCTCAGTAATTTAGCCTGAGGAAAAAAAAAAATAGACTGTCTTATCAGTGCCCAGGATTTTCACAGGCAGTGCTGCAAAGGATATTATTTTGTGCTCGATTCAGACTAGGACTGGTACAGGCAGGTGGACCATCTATATTTGTCAGCTGATTAATTAGAGTTGGTTCTGAATCAGTTAATGACATGACTGTCACAGGGGCCAATCGGAGTGTAAATTTATAGGACAGCCTGTAATTAGTGTCTCCAGATGTTTTACATGGAATCTAGCTAAAACACATGGAAAAAAATTAAAACAGAAGTAATTACAGTACCTATGAGAAGCAGTTACCACATTCAGATCCATATCTAAAATGCTAAGTGGGCACAGGGGCTTCATAGAAACAAACGTAATTATGGAGCTGAAGTTGAACCTAAGCTTTGCTGCCTTGGACTATGAATACTAGCATGGTGATGGCAAATTGTCCTGGGAGAAATACACAATGGGACAAGAGAAGAAAGTAATTTGGGTGCTAAGAATGGCATCACAATTGAGGCCACAAGAACCAATCTTCATCAGTTGTTTTATATTGTTTCATATCAAAGGGTATTTCAGAGAGGCAGATAGTAGGAGTGGTAGAAATTGAGAGATTTCTAAAGTTTCCCAAAGTCTATTTTGAACCTATTCTCAAATTCAGCAGTACCTTTTCATCTTTTTTTCCTACCCGCTCTGCTATTTTATGAGTGTAATATATTACCAAATTCTTCTAGTTCCTTACTGAGGGCAATGTGTATCTGTCAAAAATTGAGGAAACAGTTAAAGAGGCTAAAATAAAAATAGATGAAGTAGTATTTATTCAAAGCGTAATTATTAAACACCTATTATGCACAAATCATTTTATGTAACTTAGTAACTGACATCTTTAATCAGCACTAAATAAATGTTGATTTCATCCTTGTTTACCACCAAAGATAAATTCTCTCAGATACAAAGGTGTTAGAAAATATACAAACAATAGTTATAACCAAATGCATGAAATTCTAAGACAGGAATTTTTTATCTGTGTTCCAGAGAGAGATCTGAGGGATTCAGATCTGTGAATATATTAGAAAAAGTGGATATTTTTGTACTCACATGTGCATACATTTTAGGGAGTGAGAATCCATACTATACACCTTTTTTTTTTTCAAAGATTCTATCCCCACAAAAATGCAAAGAGTAACTGGTTGAAGAAAAAGAATGAGGATACCAAGTAAGTTAAAGAATATGCTGATTGATACAGACATTTGTCCATAACTGCATTTTGTAAATGTTTTAAAGCACTGTATATTTATTTCCTAGTTTAGAATGGCACAGAACAATTCCAAGACAAGACAAGACCAACATCCATTGGGAGAACTTCTTTTTCCCAATAGAAACTGGGTCATTAAAGTATTGGGAAGAGAGTAGGTAAAAATCTGAGTTCATGAAGGGACTTTGAATGTCCAGGATATTAGAGTAAGAACTTCCATCAGTCCACTTCTTCATAAAAGCAATGAAAACATGGGTGAGGGGCAAGGGGAATTATCCAAATCAAAGTTTTCAGAACTCTAGAAATTAACCAAAGACTTGCAACAATCTGAAGAGTGTTTATTCCAAAGGAAAAAAAAATTACTGCACCTCCATAAGAATAAGATTTATAGTTTATAAGATTTATAGTAGTTATAACCTACCCCCATGTCCTTCAGTAGCCTTGTAAAACAACAGCCTTAGAGCCATGAGCATGGGGGTAGGGCCAAACTGGAGTTCCTCAAATAGTTCCATCCCCAGCACATCATCACTATTTGATCAGTCTCAACGCTTCTTAGAAAATCCCCATTCAAAAGACACTGTCATTATTTAACCTGATCAGAGCTCAAAAGCCCTACATGCAGGGTAGTGGAAAACAACCAACAGAAATTGTTTAATATCACAGATATTTACAGCATCAGTTGGGACAAAAAAGAGCCTGGACAGAAAAATAAAAGGAAGACCTGGCAAGGAGATGTTCATAGGTCTTTGACAAGGTCTGACATATTGCCAGGGATTTGGAAGGTCACAGTTATAAGAAGGGCTGTGTGCATGTGAAGAAAGACACAACTGAGTGCTCCAATCTCTCATCTCTGGTTGGTCTTGAGGTCCTGTACAAGCAGGAAGTGAAGTCAAAGGCAGAATTATACATTCCCTGAGCATTCTTGGAATTCCTCAACAAAGGGTTCCTTGACAAAGGGTAGAAGACTTACTGGTTCAAGACATTTAAGAAAATATCTGACCAGTCATTTTCTCACCACTTAGCTAATAAGAGACTTCAGTGGCTGACCACTGCAAGGAATATAGACTTTTCAGAATTAGTTCCAGAAAGTCACTAAACAAACAACCCCCCCCAGATAAATCAATCAATCAATCAATCAACAAACAAACAAACCCAGCAGCAAGAACAACAAAAAACAGCAATAACAAATCATGGAGAAGGGAACTGAATTCCAGATTTGCCATATTATATGACCTCAGATATTCACTTTCCAACAGGAAAATTATGGCTTGAACCCAGGAAAAAAGTTATCAGTAGAAACTATTCCTAATGGGAGCCAGATTTTAGACTTAACTAGGCAAAGACTTTAAATAAGCTATTATTAATGTATTCAAAAAACTAAAGGAAATACTATCTAAAGAATTAAAAGAAAGTATGACAGTGATGCTTTACCAAATAAAGAATATCTCCTTAAAAACGTGTTGTTAGCAAAAAGTAGGGGGAGGGTGCTGTCCTTACCCCATGGAACTCTTAATTTCCCACACACGGTTACTTGCTCTAGACCCCAAGCCTTTCGTCATGTTGTGCCTTTACCGATAAGCTGTTCTCACCAACATGGCCACACCTACTACTCCCTTTCAAATGTTAGTTCCTCAGTGAAGCCCTCCCTGACATCCTCAGCAGAGTTTGATGCCTTTTGCTTTATGCTTTCCTAGCACTTTATTTATATCTCTGCCTGCCTCTCTCCCTAGACTACAAATTCACTTTTTTGGGGGGGAGGGGGGGCGTTAGACTATCTGAGTATGTCAGTATCTACAACGTAACTGGTACCGTGTATTTCTGCTGAATGAGTGAACGAACCAACAAAGGAATAAAAGGCCAGTAATGCAAGTTACTTAGTTAAGGGAAATAATGCTGGAACACTAATATTTTACTGCATAACAAACCAGAAAAATCTTAAACAGTGGTTTTCAAACTCAGAAGCGTATCTCCCGGATGATACCAGACTTCAGAGAACAGTCTCTATGTTACTAATCAAAGGCTTTTTCTGGTTCTCCTAGAGACTATAATTATACATCTACAGGGCTGATTAGTTCCCTGATCTCACAGTTTGATTTATGTGAATCATGGCACTCCATAAGGAAAGCCAAAGGAGATCCACTTAGCTGTAAACAGTACTCATTATGTAACAACCTCCCGCTAGGCCCACATAGAAGGCCTCGGGGAATGCTGAAGGAAATCGTGGATTTTTTTTCTTGCAAGCACAAATGATTTTTTAACTATAAAAAGCAATGTGCCTGTTTGTCTTCTTAGTGGAAGTATGATGTGAGAAAATAATATGACTCTGAGAAACAAACTGAGGGTTTTAGAGGGGAGAGGGGTGGGGGGATGGGTTAGCCCCGCGATGGGTATTAAGGAGGGCACACATTGCATGGAGCACTGGGTGTTATACGAAAACAATGGATCGTGGATCACTACATCAAAAACCAATGATGTATTATATGGTGACTAACATAATAAAATAAAATTAAAAAAGAAAAGAAAAGAATATGTGGATTACCCAAAAAAGTTTTAAATCATAAAATTCCAGAAAAAAATATATAAATACAAGAATAAATATTACATATAATTTTCTACACTTCTTTTGGATAATCTAGAACAGATATCCACCTATCCACCCCATAGTCTTATCATAAAAATCTGGTTTTTAATTAAACACACATTGATGCTTTTTTTCTTCCCATTTTTAAAACTGTTCAGAAATGATAAGATTTGAAAGGCCTTTGGTAATAGCCAGCAAGTTCTGCCATTAACAAATGCCAAAAGAACAATGAAACGCCTAAGATGATAAGGTACTAGTGTCTGAGCTGAATAGCCCTTTAATTAGAAAAAGTTCACGTATTAAGATTCAACATTAAGCAATGATTAATAGATACACCATGTGCTTTTTTCAGTAGGGTAGATAACAACATGTCCAATTTTAATGTAAATTTAGTGGCAATATTAGTGTGTTACCCTAAAATGTTCTGTTTGATTAGATTCAGAGGAGTAAAAAAAAAGTCTTGATCAGTGAACACATCCATAAAGTATTAATAATAAAACTCCTTAAATAATTTTATTCTCTGAAAATGTTGCCACAGCTGGCTGGAAGGTTTTCATGCTTAATAAGCACATATTATATCCTTTTAAAAAATGAAATCCAAATGCTCTTTCTTTTTTCTATCCTAGAAAAACACCTACTCTTGTTGCCCTCATTCCTTGCTCTCACTGACTGATGGAAGAAAAAAAAAAGCCTATTTCTTTCTCTGTCTTCTTTAAGAAAGCTCTGTTTTGACAGTATTATTTTTTTCCTCCAGGGAATCTTTAAATAGCCAGGTAACAAGAATTCTCGGAGTGAAAGTTACGGTGAATGTGAAAGTAAAAAATGACATTCAGGACAACTTTTTCTCAAGTTTCACATTCAGGGAGCTCAATTTATTAATGAAGATACCATGTTTCCCAAATATTGCTGTCACATTTAGGAAATTGCTCTTATCTATACTTATCGTTTCTCACAGCTTTATCCATCATCCAATTCCATCCATTCACCTTAGATCCATGTTTCAATGCCAAATGCTTTCTGGGTGAATTCCATATTCAATTCCACAGTCTAAAATTAAACTTTTCTTCTCCCCATCCCCCAAAGTAGCTCTTCTCCCGGTGTCGCCTGTTTCCCATTGACACCACCAGTTGGTTATTCAGGTTCAAGAAATTGACAAGACTTAGCTGTCCCTTTACTTCATGTTTCTAGAGAGTCTCCAAAAAAAGTTTCCTTCGAAATATTTTTCTCAAAATTTTTGTCAAGTTCTGTTTTAATCTAGGTTTCCCCCCAAAACAGAGCCATAGACCAAAGCTTGTGTAAAGGTCATTTATTTTATTTGGGAATATAATCTTAGAGAACAAGCATCAGTGGTTTTGAACAGGGAAAGAGGAAAAACCAATTTGAAAATATGCTTTTGTGAGCTGTATTGTTCAGTCTCACAGGACCTTCTAAGGAGCCTTATGAAATAAATAGCCTAGGGCAATGGGGGGAACAATTCATTTATTGGTCTCCATCCCCATTGCTTAAGGTTGCAACTTAAGTAATGCATCTCTGGTTGTGCATGCATGAGGGCCAAGTAGGGTCCCATGGGTATCCCACACTATTGTACCAAGAAGTCCCACGGCAGGAAGAGTTCCATGGTCTTGGCCCAAAGTGAGGTATATACGGTTGAACCAAGGTGAAGCTGGTTAAGCATTTAATGGAACTGGTCAGCAAAGCAGGGGTTGGGGTAAGAGATGAACTAAGATGATATGAGATGGCCAATACAGTCCATCCCTTGCACCACTCAGATCCACCATGTCCCCCATTAGGTAAAACTTGTCACTGAGTCCCCTTCAAGGTAGTGATCATTTGTAATCTCTGAAAAGGCTTAATTCCAGAGGTTATTGAGATGAATTCCAGTCCTCACTGTTATAGGCAGTGCCTAGATTGTAATTGATATTTATTATCTCCTTCTTTACCATTCATACCCCTCATCCTTAACACTTTGGCTGGCCTAGTTTTCTTATCTGCTGGGATGACCCTGAGTTTCATACCTGAGAGATCTGTGCCCTTAGTTGCCTTTCCTTTTTTGGACTATATCTACTATAATTGTCCATTCACATTATCCCTTGGCACAGAAATGCAAATATGCACTCCTCATGAATGCTGTGGTTCCACACATATTCCTCCCTACTCTCATTATATATCACCAATCCCAGAACTTCATAGAAATTAGAGTCAATCACCTCTACTAGAATAGAAATTCTTCACTTTGGGGCCCCTGGGTGGCTCAGTCAGTTAAGTGTCTGCCTTTGGCTCAGGTCACGATCCTAGGGTCCTGGGATAGAGCCCTACATTGGGCTCCTTGCTCAGCGGGGAGCCTGCTTCTCCCTCTACCTCTGCCTGCAGCTTGAAGTGAATATATTAAGAGTTCCACTCTGTCTTCTGGTAGAAACAATCCCTTTCCATAAACCAAGGCCACTAATCCTGCAGAGTCCATGTTTGTGGAGATAAAGATCACAAATTCCACAAGTGGGTCACTGAGAAGAATGGTAAGATGAACCAAACCTACTTCTACCCTTTAGTTCTGGGACCCATGTATTCTAACTACTGGAAATCAGACATTGATTTAATGCATATACCACATCCTAGAGGATAGCACCCTAACCAGACAGTATCTAAGTTTATGTCTTCCTTGGGTCTCTAACTGACAATTCCATTATTCAGCTCCTAGATGAGGAGATATATGGTTGGACAAGTGGATTGTGTGTTTAAGTGCCCATTCTTCAATCCCCATGTCGTAAAACTGAGATAAGTATCAGAAACCGTGAAAATATATGTCAGATACTGTATAACCCCTAGGGTGATGGTGTCAGTGGTTGCCCTTGAAGCAGAGAATGCAAATTCATATCCAGAGAGGGTGTTAATTCATGAAGGGATGAAATTTTATTCCTTCTAGAGGGATTGAGTGTGATATAAGCAACCTACCACCAAGTGGCTGACTGGTTTCCTGAAGGATGACTTCATAATGAGGGCTTAATTTTGTTTTCTGCTCCTAACTATCACCAGTATCCAGATCAACTTTAGAGAAATAGAGCCCTGCTACCGAGCCTGCATAGCTATATCCCTGCCACTGTGGGCACTCTGTTCATGGTCCCATTCTGCTAGCACTGGGAATGCCAAAGAAATAGGCTTGCTAACATCTACAGGACAAGTTTTCTACTTGGTTATTGAGTTCCTCTTCTGAGGTAGATGCTCCTCAGTGGGCATTAGTATGAGATAGACAAATGCACACTTCATGCCCACTTCTAGAGGTCCAATTGCATGCGTCGTCCTAAGATTTCATTGTCTCTTATCCTCTAATTGTCTTTCTTCTGAGTCCTGGCCAACTAGCCAAACCACTCTGCCCAGATGCCCAAAACTCCATGGAAAGTGAACTTCCAAATGTTATCTTTGAAGGTCTATCCCACTCTCTTGTCCTTTAGAGTTAGCCCTATGTAAGCCTCAAGTGTAAAAATTAATTATCCAGTAAAGCAAACATGAACAAATTGTACCAGCTTATCTGTGAATCAAGCTTCAGTTTTTCCTTTGCCATTTAGTCATAGGGAAACCTAAGATGCCATAGCTATGAGCTGTGACAGAGAAACTAATACCACACAGATGGTTTAGGTGTCTGGCCACCTGTTTATTATTTACTTGTGTCTTCTGGAACTTCGCCTGCCCAATCCTGAATGCTGCATTCATAATAAATCACTACTCTTCCTGGCCAAACTTATGATTCAGTGGATTAGATAATACAGTGCTCTAAGAATCTAGAATCATGACACGAATTATTTTTTCTGAATGTTGCATAATTCTTTCCTGCAGAAGGAATGGCCTTGCTCTAATACCCTAGGGGTCTTTGTTGTGAGTCTTCTATTGAGGTTTTCCCTCTGGCACATAGGCAGCTTAGGATGCCTAGAATACTGGCCACTTTCTACTAATCATGTCAAATTACCATTTATGTCACCAATATAGCAAACCAACATGACGTGCTGTGGAACATAAAAATGATCAAGGTCCCTGCCAACTATATGGTGACGGAGAGCAGGAGATTTAATGTAGCTCTGAAGCAAGGCAATGAATGTATACTGTTATCCTTCCCATGTAAAAGTGATCTGGTTTTGATTTCTCTTACCGTGGGGAGTTGAGGAGAGCACATTCCCCACATCTGCTGTAGCCAAGTATCAAGTACAAGAGGCTGTTACTGAAAAGGTACCACCTCCAACATGTGGTAATCAGGACTACCACTTAGTTAATTTTTGATAGTTTACTGTCATATGCTCTGATCCTCCTTTATTCAAGGGCCAGCCAAATTAATTAAATGGCATCATTAGGTGAATCTCCACGATTGCAACGTAAGTTATTGGGGCGCCTGGGTGGCTCAGTCAGTTAAGCATCTGCCTTCTGCTCAGGCCATGATCCCAAGGTCCTGGGATGGAGCCCTGCATCGGGCTCGCTGCTCAGCAGGAAGCCTGCTTCTCCCTTTCCCACTTCCCCTGCTTGTGTTCCTTCCCTCTCTGTGTCTCTCTCTGTCAAATAAATAAAATCTAAAAAAAAAATGCTTTTAAGCTATATGGTGGTGTTAATGTCTGAAATTCTTTTGGGCATGAAGTACAACTTCTGATTATTGTCTCTGCTGGAGGTGTTGAGGGGGTATGCGGTGTACTTCGCCTTCCCCACCATATTGACTGGAACTCACTAATCAGGTCGCCAATGTGAAAACTCTTCCAAGTACAGAGTAGAGCCATCCAAATTCTACATTCAGGAGCCTGGGGAAATAACCACAGGGTCTGTTCATGTTCCCATTAGACTCATTTGAGATGCCCTTGAACACAAAGTCTATCCCCACCTGGAGAAGACACCGACAGGAGTGGAAGAAACCACACATAATAGAACAGATGAGAATTCTCATAACGCTAATATTTAAGAGGGAGGCAGAGGAAAAACCTGAAGTAAAAGAGATAGAGACAGGGATTAGAGAGAAGAATGAAGTGACAGCCGTATGCAAAAAACCTAGGGAAGAAAATGTCTTAAGGAACAAGCAGTGGTCATCAATGTGAAATATTGCCAAGCATCACAAAAGAATTAAGAATGAAATGGGGCCAATAGACATAGAAAATAGGAAAACATTCTTTACCTTTGCTTGAGGAATTTAGGGAGAAAACAGAAGGAGGTGTCAGGTGGCTTGGGCTTGGGAAGTACAGGGAAACTAAGGAAATTGAGTTTAAACTATTTTGGTAAGTTGGCCCTTGAAAAGAGCAAAAGTGATGGAATGCTGGCTTGGAGGGGAGGAAGAAGGAGAACGAGGTGGCTGCTGTTGTCACTGTTGTTTAGGATTGGGACAGCATGAAGAAGTCTTAGTCAAGATGACAGAGAGAAAGCAAAGATACAAGACAGTGAAAAAAGAATCTTCTTTCCCCTGAAAGCCTTCATTCTTTCAGCCCCATGGATAATAACAAATCTCATAGCCAGGGCCCTCTTGGAATAGAAGCTTTAGTTCTCTTATATTGGCTAATTTTATGACCAACATCTTAATTTTATTTCCTTATTGCTTGTAAGTAAGATTTGCAAAACCATTAAGTGTCAGACTGCAGCATAGAGAAGGAAGGGAATATTTCCACAATTACCTTGCCCAAATTGAAGCTGTCCAAATTTAAATTACTAGTGCTTTTTAAGAGATAACAACCCATGCCCAAATTGAAGCTGTCCAAATTTGAATTACTAGTGCTTTTTAAGAGATAACAGCCTATTTCATTTTATTGTCTCTTAATATATGACAACACTGCAGAATTAAAGATCACACAAGCTGATGATGAAAACCCTTGTATCGGAAAATGGGATATTCTGGTGTGTCTGAAAAGATTGATTAAGCAATGAACCAAGACAAGTGTATGGTTGTTTCAAAGTAATCAGGCCTTTGGGACTACTTAAAGTTATAAACAGAAGCAGGTGTCTAATTCCTCATGAGTCCTTTTACCATTGAGAACACAGATCACTGATGTGTGTGTAGTATACCATTTTTAGAGGGTGCTATAGTCTATAAAAGTTCATTTCTTTAATTTCTCTTTATAAGTCAGGTGCCTCTTTGGATGCATTCCCATAGAAATGCATATCTGAATATACGTGATGTCAGAGATAAAAATGTGTGTGTGAATTTGCACATAACTATACAGGTTCATATATGTAAATGTATGTATTTGGGTGGGTATATTTGTATGTTTGCATGTGCAATTAAGGCTTCACCATACGTTCTGGACTCATTTGAATCACACTTGTGTCTTCAATTGTGACTTTAAAAGTAAAATGTGGGAGAACAATTTGGTTAGGTGTTTATGATTTAATTTTGAGAAAAACATATATATCTTAAGTAATACTGTTGCCTTAAACATTACTGAGCTACTATATATTTTAATTGAAGTTACTGGAAAGATTGCTTTGAGTCAGCACTCTTTTTATAGTTAAGAGCTCACTGTAAAATTCTGGATCCAAGATATGATTCTTATATCTTGGTGTGATGTGGTAATAATGTCTAATTAGTGGGAAAAAAACAAACAAACAAAAGGAAACTCTTTATCGAACAAAGAATCCAGAAACAGAAATTCATAGGGCTGGTCAGATATCTACAGCCTCAAGCACTTGCTGCTCAATTTTTCGTCTGACACAGCCTCATTCTATAACATCGTATAGACTTTTATGATTCTGTTGAGGAAGAAAATAAAATGGAAGTCAAGGAGGCATTTTTATTAGGTCATTTACTCCTCTTAACACAGTCTTTCCCTTCGAACATTTACAATAAAGCAGATTTAATCTTTGCCTTCCCATGGGAAATCTAACAAAAGAAAATGGAATTGTAGAAGGATCACACACAATGTAAGACAAAGTATTTTTAGAGACTACTCTCCCAGGAAGTGGCTGAGTTACATGATGTAATTAAGGCAATCTCTGGGAGTGGTGCCATTTTGGGACGTCCAAGAGCTTGGCATTCACATGAGTTATTGGATATTTTTCCTTTGCTTCTAATGCATCACTAAATTCTAAGACCATACAGTATTTGTCCTCAATAGAGAGGTACTGTGATATACTGAAATAATATAATATTTTAGTCACTGGCTTACCATCCAAGTTTGTAACTCAAAGATTACATTTCCTTCTAATTAGATTTGCTTTCCTTAGCCACCGAGATCTAAGCAACTGATAATATTTATATCTCCAACAACTGTGTTTTATTTAGACAAAGGAAGAACAGAACTTAACTTTCATTAAGCAACAACCATGTACCAATTACTGTGAAATATGCTTTCCCATGTATTGTTTACTCCTTGTAATAACCCTAAGAGATTAATATCATTATTTCCATTCAACCAACAATACAAGCCAGATCTCCCTGATTGAAAAGCCCCTGCCTCAGGCTGACAGAAAGAATGTGGACTTCTTTCAGTTAGAAAGTTTTGAACTGTCCTCAACTACCCAGTGTTCAAAACAGCCACACTTCTGAACTTGGATTTTACAAGCTCACGTCACTTCTAAGTGAGAACACAGATATGTACAGTCTTGAGGACAGTCCCTTGGGAAGACCAAGTGGCCCAGAGGAGATAAGATTTGTGGCTTTGTTCTTGTTTATTCATCCATCAACCAACCTTTCTAGAACACTTATGTGCAATCTACTATTTTAGGAGCTGGAAACAAAGTAGAAAAAATTCTGATCAAGGATCTTACATTCTATTGCATTCTGTTGGGGGAAGGATGCAGATAATACACCAGAAAGCTCTGAATACTAATTGACCCATATAACCAAAACCATACCTATTTGACAACTTAAATTCTCCCAAGGTAGGCCTTGCAGAAGTTGGGAATATGTGTTATTACAGCAGTGGACTACCACCCCTGACCACATACCCTGTTTTTAGTTACCCTGAGGAATTAAGGGTAAAAGGCATAAACCCCAGATGAAAACCGATATCCCCCAAACAGGCAGCATGGGGGCAAGGCAAGGGTTAGCTGATGCTCCCAACATAGTTTCCCACCCATCTTTAACTGGGAAGAGAAAGATGAAGGGAATACAGAGAAATCTAATGGAGGTGAATGGAGAGCCACTTTAAAAACTATCCCCAGGGGCACCTGGGTGGCTCAGTCGTTAAGCATCTGCCTTTGGCTCAGGTCATGATCCTGGGGTCCTGGGATCGAGCCCCGCATCGCATTGGCTCCCTGCTCAGCAGGGAGCCTGTTTCTCCCTCTCCCACTCCCCCTGCTTGTGTTCCCTCTCTCGCCGTCTCTGTCTCTGTCAAATAAATAAATAAAATCTTTAAAAAAAAAAAAAAAACCATCACCATGCGCAGCACAGAGATACACTGCGTGTGGTATTGGAGGAATCACTTATATTCATAGAAGCCAAGCATTGTTCAAACATTCAGAAACCTTTTAGTATAATACCTCCTCCCTCTTTTGGCCTACTGTTTTTAAATAATGGTTCTTTGGTACCCTGAAATACCATTCTTTTTGCCATGTGCATTTTTACTTTCTCTTATTACTTTTAGTCTTTGATCCTCTGGGTACAATGGAAAAAAAATGGACAGAGATGGGTTCTAGTTCCAGGTCTGCTATTTATATACTAGCTAAAGCTGTAATTTCTTCAGAAAAAATAACTCTCTGAATCTTGGCTTCTCATTTACTTCATCTTTCCTGTAAAAGTAGTAACACCTACCATAGAGGGTTTTGAGAATTAAATAACACTTAAATTGTTTGCCCCATAAGTAGGCATTTAGTAAATTTAGTTAAATCCTGGAATATGTAATCCTTTCTGGAAACCTTATTTTTTAATCATTGTGCCTGATTCAAAGTGGGGTCTCAATAAATACTTGTGGATTGAATGTTCACATTTTGTATTTCAAATATTTTCACTTAATGAATGTCACTATGTACGACTTAGTAGTTATCATGTATTAGGCATATCAAATTAGTGCATAAAATTATTGCAAATTATTCATAGGCATATCAAATTAGTGTATTAATTGGGGATGGAAACCCAGTCTTCTTAGCGTCTTCTTCTTTCTTAAGAGTTTGGCTCAACCCTCGAAAGGCTTACTAACCATTAGAGCTGACCCACAATAAAATGGATTGGATTGTTCAGGGATAGGTGCTAGATTTCCACAAATCCCAACAAAGTGGCTGAATGGGCATCCATCAAGACAGTGGCAGGGATTTCTAAATTATTTGGAAATTGTCTAAGATGATTCCCAAAGTCTCTTTTTCTTGATGATCTCAAGCTTCTAAACAATATACAATGCTTTATTTAGAAACAAGTCAGAAAAAGGAATTTTGGTTCTCTGTTACATATTTCACAGGGACACTTTAAGCATTGTTTCATCCCAAATTCCCTTTATAGGTAATAAAACCATCTAACAATAATATAACCCTACCAGGCACTATTCTGAGTTCTTTACACACATTAACTCATTTAATCCTTACAGCAATCCTATGCAGTAGGTACTATTCCTATCACTATCTTACACATGAAGAAACTAAGGCATAGAAAAGTTAAATAACTTGCCCAAAGTCAAGTAAAGAAGTGACAGAGCTAGAACTCAAACCCAGGGAGTCCAGCCCAAACTTAACCAGTATGCAGTGTGAGGACCACACATAATACAATCCCGTTTCTCACAGATCCAGAGTGTGTCCCACTAACCCAAAAGCTCCACGAAGGCACAGACCATATATGTTTTTTTTTGTTTGTTTGTTTTTGTTTTTTAAAGATTTTATTTATTTATTTGACAGAGAGAGAGAGAGCGAGAGCAGGAACACAAGCAGGGGGAGTGGGAGAGCGAGAAGCAGGCTTCCTGCCGAGCAGGGAGCCCGATGTGGGACTCGATCCCAGGACCCTGGGATCATGACCTGAGCTGAAGGCAAACGCTTAACGACTGAGCCACCCAGGCGCCCCCAGACCATGTATGTTTATACTCATCCTTGAACCTACAGTACCTGACACATAATAGGTAAACAATGAATGATTTTTTTTAATATATGGAGGCTAATCTGGCTCCTATTTTTCATGTTCTTTAAAAGGTCTACCACAGAGGGATGCCTGAGTGGCTCAGTAGGCTAAGCATTTGCCTTCAGCTCAGGTCATGATCCCAGGATCCTGCTCAGTGGGGAGCTTGCTACTCCTTCTCCCCCGGATCCCCATCCGCCCCTCAAATAAATAAATAAAATCCTTAAAAAAAAAAAGTATACCACAGAAAAGTGTGCTGCTAACTTTTATATCCAGATTATTATTTATCTGATTAGAGCTAGTGGTTGCTAAATGCTTATTTATACTACAGTTAGTACCCAAAAACCTTTAAGATGCCATAACATGAATATATAAATATTCACGGTAGGATGATCTAAATTAGAAGTCAGTAAAATCAAAAAGTAAAACCAAGGGCAGAGACATACCATGGAGATAGGTTCATATAAATACACATACAATTCTATAGTTACTTTAAGTGGGTCACACATTTGACCTAAGCTTTTCCATAGGCACAGGGGAAAGGGAAATTGATCAATTTAAAATTTTACCTGTCTTTAAGATATAAAAAGAGTATTTCTAAGGAGAAACAAATCTATTCTTAGTATTAAACCGGGAAGAAATCTCTTCCAAGGATCTTCAAAAGAGACCCTGCTAAGGAAATGAACAATGTCATCCAGAACTTTCTGTGTGCATTCTTTCTACACAGCCTCTCACCATGAGACCAAGGTGTCACAGGAGCCTCATTACTGAACAAGGAGCTGTGCAGACAGCAGGTTCTCCCTCTGTAACCAGCTGGTGCTTAGTTTTAGTCAGAAGCTTGGGGTAAATTGCTAAACTCCAAGCCATTATATGTAGCTCTGAGTTAAAGGTAGCAATAAGTTGAAACAATACCCCCCATAAACTCTTCTCAGTCTGTTTCCCTCACAGCCACCTGACTGTTACTTTGAATCCCTTTAAACACCATCTCCCTGTGTTTTAAGCTAGAGCCTACAGTCTTTCATAAGACCTACAAGGCCCTGTGTAACCTGCTCTTCCTCTGCCTACCAGGGTGGTCTCACCCACCACACCTTGTACCCCTGTGCCTATTCTTCTCTGCCCTTAGGCTAAATCACCTTCATTTCTTCTTCACGCCAGTGGCTCTGCATATGCCATTCCATTTGCCTGGAATGTGCTCTCCTTCCCCCGCCATACTTTATCTCATTAATTCCTGCTTCTCAAAAGCCATTCTGATGAGGTTGTCTCCTGTCCTCCCCCTCCATAGGCTGGGCACCTTGCATCATTACAGACTGTCATCACACTTTGTATATTTCCATTGTGAAAAGTACCAATATTTTAATTAGCTCATTCCATTTTTCTCTAGCTGTTTATCAAATACATGTAGATGAGCATCTACTTTGCACTGGGTACTTTTCTAACCCTAAAAAACAGCCAGAAACAAAATATACAAAACCCCCTGCCCTACTGTAGTTTCCATTCTAGTGTGTGAGGCTAAGTTTCTTCAATAAAATGAAAGTGCCATGTGGTTGGTGATTATTTCTGCCTTGTTTATTGATGTATCCCCGGTACCAAGCACAACGTGTTGCATGGAGTTTGTATTAGTTAGAATAGCCTGAAAAATGGCAGGGAGACAAATGGCTTAAAGCAATACAGGTTTTTGATCGTTCTGTATGACGGGGATCTCGTAATAGAGTCATTCAGGGACAGCCCAGTTGAGCAGTCATCATCTTAAATATCGCCCGTCATTATGCCACAGAGAGAGAGAAAACTCCCCAAAGTTTTAACCAGCAGTTAAACCAAGAATTAAATAATCTAGTCCAGAAGCGCACAAAGCACTTCCACTACAACTTATTTTCCAAAATTAGTCACCTGGCCATATCTAACAACAAAGGGCCAAAGGGAAGAACCATAATTATTTGGCAGATGTCGCTACTAACTATCACAGAGAGAATTTAATAAATATTTGAGAAAAATATGACTTAATTACAATGGAGAATAGTTATGATATAGAGAAAAGCCACGTGTGAATTTCTCTGTGAAATACACATATTCATTCGATGTACACAGTAGGTATAGATTAAGCTAATGATAAATTGAGTTTGCCTTGCTTCCTCTTACATCATCTACCTATTGTTTGATTAAAGTCAACAAGGAATGACGAAAGTGCTCTGCCCAAAGTGTAAAGTGGATATCCTACAGGCAAATAGCTGAGAATTCACTATATATTAAAAATAGATTCTTCAACTGAACTATAAAATATCTCATAGGTTGGATTTCATTAGACTGGTTCACATGGCTGTTTTCTTTGCACTGCTTTGCAAATCAGACTTAGACACATCCTGCAGGGTTGACTGAAAAGCAAGATCTATTGCAGATTTTGTTCTCCTTGCCAACTCTAATTTTGTATTTTGCCTGAACATTCAATTTCCTATATTTAATTAAAAATTAATTAAAATTCATTAGAGTATAAATTGTATCTCATAATTTCATTGGATTCTAACTGTGGGTCATGCTTCTTAAACACAGAAATGGTCTAGCATTTTATTTCAGTATGAAGTGGAAGAATTGTCAGGATTATTTCAATGCCCAGATAGGGATTTGGTATTTGTTTGACTGATTCGGTCTTTAATTTAGAGCAAGAAAGGAGCTTTGGGAACTTAAATTAGAAAGATCAGCCAGAGCAGTAAGAAAGTCCAGTAGGAATTCTTTCTTGAGATATAAGCTTTTTGTGAAATTTGTTTGCCTCTACTTAGTGGGATTTTCAGCTACTAAATTCTGAGACTTCTGAGCCCCTTTCTGAAAGAACATGGCACAATACTGTTTTAGAGCAATACTTCCTGCCTGGAGTCTTTGGACATACTTTTGGAGGGCTGAGAGTTTCTTACGTAAATGGTTAAATGTTACTTTCTGATTTAATAATAATTGATATGCATAAAAATGAATGTATGTACATACAACAATGTTCTAGAAAATGAGAATGATACCTGCTGACATTTCTTTTAGGTCTGACTTTTATTTATTTCTTTTTAAAATTTTATTGTGGTGAGAACACAACATGTGATCCATCCTCTTACTACACATTATTGTTGACTGTAGGTGTGGTACTGTTCAGCGCAGCACGCAAGCTTATTCATCTCACTCAACTGAAACTTTATGCCTTGATTAATAATGCCCCATTTCACCCTCTCCCCGGGTCCTGGTAACCACCTGTCACCACCTTCTCAGTCTTTGATTTTATGAATCTGACTATTCCAGATGCCTCATATGAGTGGAATTATGCAGTACTTGTCTTTCTGGATCTGGTTTATTTCACTTAGTGTAATGTCCTCAAAGTCCACCCATGCTGTCACATAGGGCAGGACTTCCTTTTTTTTTTTTTTTTTAAAGATTTTATTTATTTGATAGAGAGAGACACAGCGAGAGAGGGAACACAAGCAGGGGGAGCAGGGGAGGGAGAAGCAGGCTTCCCGCCGAGCAGGGAGCCCGACGCGGGGCTCGATCCCAGGACCCTGGGATCATGACCTGAGCTGAAGGCAGACGCTTAACGACTGAGCCACCCAGGTGCCCCAGGACTTCCTTCTTTTTAAAGGCTGAAAGATATTCCATTGTGTGTATATACTGAATTTTCTGTATTGGTTCACCTGTCAATGGGCATTCAGGTTGTTTCCACATCTTGGCCATGGTGAAAAGCGGCAGTGACCATAAGCGTGTCAATCTCTCCTACAGATCTCGATGTCTGCTATTTCACTGATATCAAGCAGTACTAGTCTAGTTATTCTAAGGATTGATATATGGAATAAAGAAAATAGTTAGGGATAAGAAAATAGTGGAGTCAAGCCAAAGGAAACATAAACGGTAAGCAAAGTGAAGGATAGTTTCAAAATCACCAAAATTAGATTGGTGTTAATATGTGTTACTAAAAAGAACCAACGTGTCACGCTTGGCATTAAATACATGTATCCAGTGAAACGTGGGACCTGCAAAGATCATCTGCCACATTAAATCAATGTTGACAGTTTAAAACTTACAGGTTTTGTAGTTTTATTTCTAGTTGGTTGGTGAACTTTTATTTTATATTCTATGTGCACAGTAAACATTTAGTTTCTTATTCATTTGAGAGTTTATATCTATTTAGACTTTACAACTAAGAATAAAATTCAGATTCTTTACTATGACCTGTAAGGCCCCAAGTGAGCTAGCCTCTTCCCACCTGGTCCCTTCCCATCTTGCCACATTATGTTTGGACCACACCACTCTTGACCACACCACGCTTGATCACTATGCCTCAACTCCACTGGCATTTCTGACAATTCTTAAAGCACACTCAGCCCTCTCTTACCTCATCACTTTTATACTTGGCATTTCCTCTGCCTGGCTGCTTTTTAAGGCTTGTAACAAAGCTAATTACTTCTAATCGCTCCAATTTTAGCTTAATATACCCTGTTTGGAGCGGCCTTCCCTCGTCTCCCTATCTCCTCTACCATAGTTCTCTATCAGAGTCCCCTATTCGTTCCCTTCATGTAGTCAGCTCAGTTTATGACTTAATTTACCTGATTATTGCTTGACTCCCCTAAACACCAAACACATGCACACATACACACACACTGCAGAATGTAAGGTCCATAAACACAATGACCTCATCATCTTATTCTTCACTTTATCCCCATGTCTTAAAAGAATGCCTGGTACATACACTAAATAGTATTTGACTGAATAACAAAATTCATCCCTCACTAGTCTCCAGTTCTATCTTTCCAAAAATCTTTGCAAATTTTATCAGCAAAAAAATGGCATGTTGTTGTTTTAGTTTGCCTCTGATTACTCATGGCATTGGACATTTTTATATGCTTATTGGCCATATGTATGCTTTGTTAGTGAAATTCATATATTTTGCCCACTTTTCTTTTTGGGAAGCTTTTAATATATCTGTAAGTGTTATTTACATAATCAGGACAATGATCTCTTAACCATTTTGTGTATTACAGAAATGTGGCTTTCGTTATTTTATGATTTTTTTGTGCTTAATACTTTATGACATGAAGGTTATCAGTGTTTTCAGGTGGATGTTATTAATCATATTTCATAGGTGAATAATCTGAGACTAAGAAAAAAATTTGCAAATGACTCTATGTTTTAATAAGATCTATACCATATGATCTCACTCATATGTGGAATTTAAGAAACAAAACAAATGAACATGGGGGGGAGGGGAAAAGAGGAAAACCGAGAAACATAACTCTAGAGAACAAACTGATGGTTACCAGAGGGGAGGTGGATGGGGGGGTGGGTGAGACAGGTGATGGGGATGAAGGAGGGCACTTGTGATGAGCACCAAGTATTGTATGGAAGTGTTCAATCACTAAATTCTACATCTGAAACTAATATTACACTGTACATTAACTACCTGGAATCTAAATAAAAATTGGGGAGGAAAGATCTATTGAACCCAAAATTCATGGTTTTTTTACTCTACATGAAGCTGACTTGTGTACATTTAGAAAGTCAGTATGTCTCAATTCTTGGCAGCAGATAGCTAAATCTATATTTCTGTGCATATGTTTAAGGGAAGAAATAGGTCTGATTTCTTTATTGTCACAGTTGCATGAATAGATCATGAATGTGATCTCACAAAAGATCTAAGGATCCAAGGATTCCCAATTTAAGAAAGACTGTCTTGGTGTTTCTAATGGAAATTGTTCATTTGCCTGCATTAAGACTGTGTGGGCCAACTGAAATGTTGTTTCTGAGCTTTGGGCCAACTTTTTTTTGTCACCTAACTGTGCTATTTCATATTAATTAGAAACTCTAATTGATAGTCCTGTATGTCTGGTTAATACAAATGGGAAAATGCATTAGTTTCTAATTAACTATTAGGTAGACAAAAATGTTTAATAATACAGAATCTATGAAGAGAGAAGAAAATCAGGGGTATTCTTTTTGGTGAAAACATTTGTAAGCCATTGTCCAAGATTATCTTTATTTTCATTTGACTGTACAGAGTATTGCACTTTAAGAGGAAGGATTCTATAGTAACTGTTTCTCATTTTTAATTTATTGGAAGACAATTAATTATTACTGTTCTAAATAATATATCCTGAGTGACACACTTTCTTCATACTAGAAGATGAGTTGATAATAAACACTTCCATTTGATTAAGAATGATGGAAGTATACGGTCTTACCAATGGAGCAGAATGAAAGGAGTAAGACATGAGGTACAGGGGAAAAAAAAAAAAGTAGAAAAGGATGTGAATATGATGCCTACAATTGTGGCATCGAGTAAAAATTCCAAATATTTTTGTGTTGTTGCTAAAGGAAACTTTATTTCAGATTAAGATTAAAGTCATTTCATTTAAATTTTTATTATACAATTTATTTCTTAGTCTTTTGCCCACTGTGCCCTAAGAAGTTAGTGGCAGTGTTGAGACCAGAATTCAGGGGTCATCTGAGTCCACTATAATATTCTTGTAACCATAACTTGCTATTTCTTTTTTTTTTTCTTTAAAGATTTTATTTATTTATTTGAGAGACAGAGAATGAGAGACAGAGAGCATGAGAGGGAGGAGGGTCAGAGGGAGAAGCAGACTCCCCGCTGAGCAGGGAGCCCTATGCGGGACTCGATCCCGGGACTCCAGGATCATGACCTGAGCCGAAGGCAGTCGCTTAACCGACTGAGCCAGCCAGGCACCCCAATAACTCGCTATTTCTAACTCTGATGTGGTTCGATTGTAATCACCACAAATGACAATGACATATACCGTCCATCTTCTGCTGGCCATTGTGCATGCAGTTATTGTACATGGCTACTATTAAAATAAATTGCATGACACATGTAGGGGTATGTGCAGGGAAATGGTTTCTGTAAGCCCAGCAAAGACATAAAGAGCTGTGAAACTTCAAATGAAATTCTTGTTTCTAGAACAGCGAAATCAGTCATGAACCCTGAAACTTCAGTCCAAGAACATGTTTTAATCAACATCAATTTTTCTTATAGTCTTAATGTGCAATGTCCACCTTGAAATATTGTCATTTTTGAAAGTGATTTAGATACGGATTTTAATCTTCTTCCTTTGATATTATAGCCCTTCTGTTTGCTCACTTTCTCATTAGGCTGTTTTATACGCATTTTTTTCTCCAGTGAGTCTCCTTGGTTAAACAAAGGTAATGATGGCATGCTCTTAGATTAAGTTTAGTTTTGAGTGTCTTCTCAAGGGTTTGAAATCAGGTCACAGTAAAAAATAAGAGGTATAAATTCAAAGTGTCCTGATATAATTGTGTTTATAGAGAGTGCACAAAATGCCACATAAATGATGAGGCTCAGAAAGTATCATACAATATTTTGTTAACTTTCTGCCTTCTAGTTACATTTGACACAATAAGAACTAAAAAAAAAATCATAGGAGAACAATTTTGCACCGATATAAAGTGAAACCACACAATATTTTGCTTTTCCTGATTTTTCCCTAGTCACAAAAATAGCATGGACTTAAACATTAAATAGTATATAGTAAATAGTAAATAAACTATCCTGATTAGAAACAGAAACTAAGGGGCGCCTGGGTGGCTCAGTTGGTTAAGCGTCTGCCTTCGGCTCAGGTCATGATCCCAGGTTTATGGGATCAAGCCCATTGTTGGGCTTCCTGCTCAGCGGGGAGTCTGCTTCTCTCTCCTGCTGTCGCTTCCCGACTCATCCACACACACACTCTCTCTCTCAAATAAATAAATAAAATCTTAAAAAAAAAAAAAAGAATAGAAACTAAAACAAAGAGGTAGAAATAGTGGTTAGGGCACATAAAGTATTTTGCAGTCATTTGTTATTTCCACTATTTAATCCTGTCACAGTCTGAGTGATTTCCCTGACTTTTGGTTTATAGGAATAAGAATCCACAATTCCTCCACCTACTGCAGGCCTCTGTTCCCCTCATCATTTGCCTTAAGATAAGCTTCATCTCCCAGTTAGGGCTGAAATTATATTCTGACCTCCACTCTGGTCATTTGCTTTGTTTTGTTTTGACTCAGCATTGTTTAGAAAAATCTAAGAACAAATGTCAGGCTAGACCTTCGTATAGCCTCTGGTCTTAATCCAGTTTGTTTCAAGGCTCATGGAAATTCATTTTGTTCATAAATACAAAATTACTGGTTTCTTTTCCTAATTCAATTGATTACCAAACCTGAAAGTATTGATTGAATCCCTGGAACGCAATAGAGTGTCTAATCCAAAAGGCACTTCAAAATATCAGTCTTTGAGCCGTTCTGAGTCTTGTGAGAGAAACAGAAAGAGCATCCGATGCATTTCTTCCCTTCAGGTAGCTTACCATGTACTTGGAGTGCCAAAGAAGAACAGCTAATGAACACAAGCTATGTGTACATTGTATAGCTCATAATTCTACTTATTACTGTAACCCATGATGAACTTCCCACCCTGCAGTTACAACTGGGGGTTTTTAACTTTTCTCTTTTAAAATCCAACACCTTTTTACTTTCTCTTCTCCTTTTAATTTGATTATGTTCATCAGCTATGAAAATTAGATCTTATAGGATTTCAAAAAAAAAGGAGGGGAAATGAAAACTAAAAAGAATAAGCATAGAGATGACCATTCGTTCAAATTTTTCTTTGATCTTTGTGTACAAGACTTGCAACCATCTATTTATCTATCAGCCTCATTCTCTTTGCCTTCCTGGCAATTTCAAAGTTGACTGCTCCTACAAGATGAGGAAATTAAATGATGAGAGAGAACAGGCACTGCTGGGACAGGATGGGGGATTTGATGGAAAGGACTCATTTGATTTCCTTAAAATCCCAGACTCTAGCTCAAGATTATTCTCTTAAGTATCCTCTTTTCTTAAGTAGTACTGTCTTAAGTACCCTTTTTTATCATTATTTAATTTTGGTCTTTAGGATTGAGATTCTGTTGTTCCAAGAGAGAATACAGATTTTACATTAACCATTTGAATATATCCCTCCTTTGGATATGCCTGGATGCTTCCCTATGCAGGAGCGGGGGCGGGGGTTGGGGTGGATTTTCAATAATGTTTATAATTACTGATCTGTGCTAGCATGATGATTCTAGCTAGAATGATGATTCTGCTCTTTTTTTTCATTATCTCACATTAGAAAAAGACAGATACATTTAGTCGTTTTACCTTTAATACTGTATAGAAAGCTGTGTTATCAAGTATCTCTCCCCAGATAAAACCAGTGACATCATACGTTTGACAAAACAGCCATAGTATTGGAGTAATAAAATAAAATAAAATAAATTAATTAATTAATAATAATTTTAAATAAAATAAATTAAATGATCTGTCATGAGAGGTTCCTTTTTTTTTTTTTTAAGATTTTATTTATTTATCTGAGAGAGAGAGAGCATGAGTGAGAGAGAGCATGA
This sequence comes from Leptonychotes weddellii, assembly GCF_054177405.1. Classification (NCBI taxonomy): domain Eukaryota; kingdom Metazoa; phylum Chordata; class Mammalia; order Carnivora; family Phocidae; genus Leptonychotes; species Leptonychotes weddellii. The sequence continues at coordinate 78,511,184 of NC_138373.1, forward strand.
GCAGGGGGAGGAGCAGAGGGAGAGGGAGTCCAGACTCAGGGCTCCATCCCATGAACCTGGGATCATGACCAGAGCTGAAGGCAGACGCTTAACTGACTGAGCCACCCAGGCATCCTGAGAGGTTCCATTTTTAATTTATGTCATTTGAAAAAGTTTTTTTTAACCTTGATGGTAATCAGGCTTGCTATGTAGGTTTTTTTTTTTTACACACATTATCTTTGAGGTGTGAAAATTTTTTAAAAATGCACCTTATTTTCCACTTTAAAAGTGATATAATACAGTGTAATTTCTCTTAGGCCCAGTTTCCTTACCTGAAAATGCAATACTTATATCAACCTCATTGGGCTGTTAAGAGTGGTGGATTCTTAGAAAGCACCAAGTTTGACACGAAAGGGTCCAATAAATGGTACCTGCTATTAATATTAATATTTAATCTCTTTTTCTTTGCAGTTGAATTCAAGTCCTAGTTCCCTTTAGAAAACCTTACCTGAAAATTCAGACTTTTGTGATTATTACCTACTCTAAACACTTCTCTATATTTTGTCTTTTGACATATGCTACTTTGTACTTATGTTAGTCTTTTTTATGTTTGTCCAATCTCCCCAGGTAGATTGTAAGCCTCAAGAAATAAAGAACGACAACACCACTGTGTATCTCTAAGATCTATTTAACAGAGTGCCTCGTGACTAGAAACTCGCAAGAAAAGTTTAGGATAGTTCAGTTATATTTCCACTTCTTTGCTTTCTTGAATAAATGGGATGTCTAGATTAACTTCCTAGAGTTATTATTTTAAAAATAATATGTTATAGTGATAACTAACTTGGATAAGTAAGTCATCCATTTACCAGACTCTAGAAACAAAGGATCTCATGGAAGTCACCCAATGAAAATCACAACTGTGTCAAAACACTGTAGCTGATTTCAAAACCTGGCCTTGTCTCTCACTGTGCCAATTTACTTTCCCCAAGATGTTCCAAATTTGAGAGGCCTGACAATAAAGGGCTCAGAGGTCTTGCCAATTTCATAGACCCATGGTGTGTTGGTTGCCTGTCTGAGAAGCTTGGGTTTATGTAGGAGTTTTCCCCTGGCACTTAGAGTTAGTTAGAAGGAACACAAGCCAAGAGGGTATTTTGCTTTCATTTGTGAAAGCAACATTAACACTCCTTATAAGCAGCAGACAAGAGTGTAAAAGTAATGTTTATTGTAGTGACAACCCACAGAAAGTGTCCTTTCATCAGCTTCTAAGAATCTGTTCCTCTCCCCTTTACTCCCAGAGTAGGGACCACTGGATTCAACAAGCTTAATGTAGTAAAACAGAGAACCTCCTGGTAATCATGCCTGCCTGATTAAGGTCTAACAGAGAGTTACTAGCTAAAGGATAATGAGGGAACAAAGGAGACAGACAGATAGGTAGAAAGAAGGGGGAAGATTTATCAATGTAAGGAAAAGAAATAAAATTTTCCTGAAAAAGACACCACAAGTATGGAATTGATAGACACAACTAGTGAAACACCTAAAAAAAATAATTCCCTAAATGCAGGTCTTTTTTGATGGGAGGGCAAATATTAATCAGATTAACACAAACTAGTTAAACTCCATGACCATTTTTTCCTCACTGGTGCACAATTACAGCAACAGGATTTTTGTTGAATAAATCAGTATTGAAAATCAGTGTGGCAAAGAAAAAGAACCAAGTATGTGAACAAAGATGGTCCTGAATTTGAATCAAGTTTCTCCCACTCCTTTTCTTAATGTGTAGCCAGAGGCAAATTACCAAGCCTCAGTATCCAATAATAATGGAGATTTTTAAGTGTTTTGCTGATGGTCGAGAATATTTCTAAGGAAATGTGCAGTGTTTGGCATTCAAGATGGCGTATTGTGTTGTGTTTGTATGGAAGTTTTGGACTTAAAAGATGAAAATCACATTTAGCATTTTGATTATTTGCTTATTATTTGAGAGGTGGCAAATCATATCTGATGGGGTGGTGAGCTGGCTAGTGCTTTGAGGGACAGCTCCAGAGTTGGAAGAGCTATGAAGGGGACCTGCTCTGGGAGGGTGTCAGAAAGGTGAATCCTGAAAAAGAAAGGAAGGAAAGAAGGAGGCCCAATATTGGGAAAAGCAAGTGGAGGGCCTTGCCAATGGGATATCCCTGGGGGACGGCAGAAGATTACTGGTGTCCACAGAGGGCTGAGGCTGGGTGGGTGGTGCTTTGTGTGTAGTGAGGGCAGGCCTTTGGGGAGAAAAGAGGGTGGGACTGCGAGCCAATGGGATTAAGCTGGGTTTCTCAGGGACCAGAGGATCATCCTCTTCTGGAGGACATTTGACACCAGGCAAGGATAGTGCTGAAAATCTGCATATTTAAAACCTCTCCTTTATGTAAGGCCTGCCTTCCTTGAAGGTGAAGCCATGGAGGGTGGGGCACCCTGAACCCCAGGTCCAGACCTGTCCCTCTTTGCCTTCTAGCTTGGAGTATGCATAGTATCCCCAAAGAACAAAGCCTTGTGGGTCCTGAGAGGGGTGGGTTAGGAAAAAATTTTAATTATCCATCTAAATTATAGAGAAAAAATAGCCATGGTCGACATTAGAAACAAAATATAGTACCTGAAGCCCTTCTTTGAACAAGCAACCAAGTTAGGTCTTGGGCAGGGAAGTGGGGGAGGGGGCATGGTAATGTTTTTTAAATAATTAACAAGGGAGGTTCATAAATAACATTGCATTATTAAAGATTCCTTCAGGTAATCATACTTGCTTAGTTGCATTTCCAATGTAAGCATCAAGTATCAGTATCTATCCACTAATTAAACTAAGGTATTATCAAAATAATAATTATATGTATTGTTTCTTATGTACCATTTACATCATATGGGTTTATAAACTTTCCATACATAATATATCTTCATGTACAAAAGCGATTCTGTGTAAATCACTCCTCTGTAGCTTGTAGGGACAGGTGTTTTTAGATCCTTTTTACCAACAGAAAAAGACTGAGAATGAAAGAAGCAAAAAACATGCTAGAAACCAAGTGGAAGTTAAAAATGATCCTGCATATTCTATATAAATTATCTATTCTTCTGATGAAAATTGATTTCATGAATAATTTCCAGGTATAATTGCAAAGATTAACTTGTTCACATAAATAATTGTAGTTTGTAAATTAGATTCAAATCTGCTTTTCAACATCAGTTGGTGGAAAGTCCTACCAATAGTAAAAATATTATTGTGTCCTAATAGAAATGTAAGCAGTGTTGCAGAGAATACTGTAGGTGGGATTGAAATGCAGGGTAATTCATGATGGGGACACCATAGGTTCCTTATTGAAGGAGTGATTTATTATCGACTCCTACATCCAATAGAACTCGTCATATTTGACGATAACATCGGAAGGATAGTGGTTTAAATCTTGGCACATAGAAATTATCTGTCCCTGACAGCTAATTTTCCAAGCTGAGATCAGGATGCTATGCAATTATCTTCCTAAAGAAATTACATGGACAATTATGCAGTATTTCTGGTAATGAGGAAATGTTAGCTCACTAAATTAAAGTCTGAAGAAGTAAACTGCTATGAGAAAAGTGAAGTTATTATGAAAAATGATACTTGAACTGTGTCTTAAAGAGAATGGTCATTCGGTAATTTTTAAAATTACTTACTTTAAAAAGAAGGATGTTTGTTAATTCAGAAGGTGCTTTTACTTCCAGAGTCAATCAAAGCAATTATTCAGATTTTTAATCCCACCATCTCCTAATTTGTTTTATTCAGAGAACTATATATGGTCCAAGTTAATTATTTGTCTCAGTGTTTCTGGATATTTGCTTCCATTGTCTATACACAAAATATAGGCTATTATTTCATGTGAAAATAAAACAAACAGTTATGTGCAAGTATTTTTCCTGGTGACTGAAGTAAGTTTTCTTTGAAGGAAGCCGTCCTATTTTTAACGTCTTTATTTTTTTTTTAAAGATTTTATTTATTTATTTGAGACAGAGAGAATGAGAGAGAGAGAGCACATGAGGGGGGGAGGGTCAGAGGCAGAAGCAGGCTCCCTGCCGAGCAGGGAGCCCGATGTGGGACTCGATTCAGGGACTCCAGGATCATGACCTGAGCTGAAGGCAGTCGCTTAACCAACTGAGCCACCCAGGCGCCCAGACGTCTTTATTTTTTAATTTTTTTTTTAGTTTTTTAATTTTTTAAAATTCAGGTGTAATTAACATAAAGTGTTATATTAGTTTCCGGTATAAAATATAGTGATTCAACAATTCTACACATTACTCAGTGCTCATCATGATGCCTGTATTCCTAATCCCCATCTCCTATTTCACCGCCATCCCCACACCCACCTTCCCTCTGGTAACCATCTGTTTGTTCTCTATAGTTAGGAGTCTGCTTTTTTAAACTTCTTTAAATAATCTCCTTTGCTTGCTCCTTTTGGGTATATGTCATCCTTGGAAAAGGAACAGAGAAGGTGACAGTGCCTATGGAGAAGCTAAAAACAAAGTAGTAGAGCTTTAGGATCTCAATGTAATACACAGTGGCTGTGTATTCAAAACAGAATGTTTCAGGGCACCCTCACCACTAGTCTAAAGTCTGAACAGAACACTCAAGCACATTCAACCTTGACCTAAGAGCTTGGTGGACACATTTGATTTTTAACATGGAGAGTCTAAAAGACAATACGAAATTCTACCATGATGCTTAGCTTAAGCAATTGGAAAATAGTCCACTTGGAAAGTGATTTCATGTTATTCCATTTTTGAAAAAGAGCTTAATCCTCAAATAGTCTGTGATTTACCACAAAGACTCAGAGCATTATTTGGGGTCATTTTACTATATTTAACCTAGCCCTGTTATAATTTGTGGGAAAATAAATTATCTTGGCTAAGCAACAAGCTTCAAGCAGTCTAAAAACAATCTAAGTAATTATCACTGAATAAGGAAAAAGAGAGCCATCAAGACTCCTTGAGAGAGGCATGCTGGAGATTCTGCCAAGATCATTTACTACCATGTTTATTATTTTCACACACTGGGCTCAGATTCATATGTCAGCAAAAATGCAAAATGTCTTTGGGGTCACTGACACATGGTTGAAACTATGAATCCTTAACCTGGAAATGCCAGATTATCTGGTGAGACTAGCATCTGAAAATGCCTTAAAATATTTTAAAACACACAGTGTTATTATTTCCTGCCCTAAGGGATACTGTTCCTTTTGAAAACCAATCCTTAGAAATTAGACTTTTTCCAGTGTTTTGTATATTCTGAAATCAATGTACAATGTCAGCTACCATATATGTCAAGAGAATTAAGACTTTTTTATTAACAGTTTTATACTCTGGCGGTTAAAATCAAATGTTTCACTGTGAGAGAGCCTATCATGGCTTCACTGGATAAGTCACCAAAAAGGTTTTTTTCTGTTCGTTAAGACATGAGTTTAGCTGTTCCTGCTTTGGAATGAAGAAAACCCTTAATTAACATTCCTGTACTTTCTTTTTTTTTTTTTTTTAACTCCAGTTTGTAACTAGTTGAGTCATGATTTAGAGAGCCTGGGTGGCTCAGTCAGTTAAGCGTCTGCCTTCGGCTCCGGTCATGATCCCAGGGTCCTGGGATCGAGACATGCATCAGGCTCCCTGTTTAGCGGGAAGCCTGCTTCTCCCTCTCCCTCTGTCTGCCACTCTCCCTACTTGTGCTCTCTCTCTTTCTGTCAAACAAATGAATAAAATCTTTGAAAAAAAGAGAGAGAGAGAGACTTAATAAACAAACCTAAGTAATTGTCTTGGATAATGTTGTATTTTGTATCTTCTTATAAATGAATACTTGGCATCTTTACATTCTCCTGAAAGATTTATACTACCAAGTGCTAGCCATTACTTACTGGAAACAGTATTACATTTTATAAAATACGTTAAGTGGAGCTTCTTGACTGATGCATGAGTGGAGATTTGGGGAGAGCATCATTCTTGGAAAGGGCATGGAAACTCCAAGCCCCTTTCCCTGTACCTTGCCCTACGCATCTCTTCCATCTGGCTGTTCCTGAGTTCTATCCTTTTTATAGTAAACTAGTGATCTAGTGTCCTTATGAGAAAGAAACAAAGATTTGACCACAGAATGAAGGAGGAAGACAACATAACAACTGAGGCCAGACATTGTGCTGCTGACTTTGAAGATGGAGGGAGGGGCCTAGAGCCAAGGAATGCACCTAATCAAGCACTAGAAGCTGGAAAAGGCAAAGAAACAGACTGTTGCCTAGAGCCTCCAGAAGGAACGTGGCCCTGGGCACATCTTGATGTTGGCTCAGTGAAACTGATTTCAGATTCTGACCTCCAGAACTGTAAGACAAGAAATGGGTGTTGTTGTAAACCAAAAACAAAAAAGAAAACAAACACACACACACACACACAAACCCAACTTTTTGTACTTATGGAAAGTACAAGCCAATGAATAGATGTCCTTGGTACAGTTAATGATTGGGTATGATTTTTTATAGTGGGTGACTATATGCTTTGAATAAAAATGCACTAATAGATTTTAAAATCACACTCTTTTTGGGATTTGAAAAAGATTTTAAATGATTAAAAGATTATTTTTAAGTGGGAAAAATATTTCCTTTGAGCAAAGTGTTCCACAGTGGAAAAAAAAAAAACAAGATTCAAAGCTACCAACTTGGGATCAAGTAATATTGAAAATTAAAGTTTAAGTGTCAGTATGCTAAATAACTATTTCCATTTATCTAAAAACTACAAAACATGAATTGCAAAGTAATTAGAAGGGAAAGAATTGATCTTTCCATTCATTTGCCTTTGTACAGAAATAGATTCATTTATCACAGACTCCCAAATAATACCAATGCCATGCTTCTACAGGCCACACACAAAATATTCCAGAAGCCTGCAAATCCTAGCACAGGGCCCTTCATCTGGCATCCTCAATAAATGCCGATTTCTCAATCCGAAGCTAGGTAGGTGTATTGGCATAAAACCTCTCCTTTTCTTTCTCGTGCCCTAACTCAATCCTCTGCACAGAAGCTATTTTATTTTTTCCTGGTAATTTGGGGACATAAGCTTGTTTTACTAGAGATGTGCCCTTTCTGTTGAGTATCCTCCTAAGAGTCACAAAAGTCAGGTTCATACTTTTGACAGTCCCAGCTAATTTCCAGCTTGCTCAAGAAAAGGTGAGCAAAACTTGCTGTTCCAAATTGTCCCCAGCTTTTCCTTCTTTCTCTCCACTTTTTCTTATATAAATCGTGCTTTGGTTGGTTGAAATCAATTTATTATACACTCTATTGATTATATAAATAAAATAATGTGCTGAAAATGAACTGTATGTTTATAGTAATCTTTCTATTACTTTTTTCTTTCTGTTATTCTTTGAACAGGAAATATCTACATATAATTTTAGTTTGAAGAAGTATCTACATATAATTATGAGAGCCAGACACAAATATTAAAAGGCTGTCATGAAGAAGAGAGCAAAATTTCCTTCTTGCTGGAGAATACAAAAATCATATCAACTGGAACTAATCACATTATAAAGAGCTTTATTAAAATCAGAATACCAATAAAGTCTCCTATCTAAGTTCAGGGATCATATAACAGACATGGGACAAATAGCACTGATGTATTTTAGTCTATAATTTATTTGTCTGTAAGTCCCATAACACTGGACCACTTGAAGACAGGGACTATATCTTATTCATCTTTGAATCTCCTGTACTTAGTGCAGTCTCTAGCTCACATTCATTGAACAAGTTTTGTTGAGAAGTACTAAAAGGCACAAACTTAAGATTTTAGACTCTTGGGACACCTGAGTGGCTCAGTAAGTTAAGCGTCTGCCTTCCGTTCAAGTCATGATCCCAGGGTTCTGGAATCGAGTCTTGTTTCACGTTCCTTGCTCAGTGGGGAGCCAGCTTCTCCCTCAGCCTGCAGCTCCCCATGCTTGTGCTCTCTCTCTCTTTCACTCTCTCTCTCTCTCTGACAAATAAATAGATAAAATATTTTTAAAAATATTTTAGAATCTTTTCCAATGCCCTGTCCTTGTCAGGTTGAATGAATGATTGGATCATGAGTCTCAAGCTTACTTAACATTTCCCACACACCGTGATTAATGGTCAAGCTAAATCTCGGCTCTTCTTTGTTAATCCAATTTCCCAAATCCTTACTGACAGCCCTCTGTTAGGAAATTAGTGGGTTTTTTTATATCCTGGCAAGGGTTTCACCACTTCATCTTCTCTTGGCAACTGAAATACTCTTCTCTGTGACTAAGTGGGGTTGTGCAGATTTTTCTCCAGGTTGGGAGCAGCAACACTCAAGTTCCCTGGCTTTCTCGTCATTACCTTTATGAATGTGACCTTGTGTCAGTGGTTGGCCAGAGACAAATGCTAATAGAAAATCAATAACACCGTATGAGGAGAAGTGGGAAAGTGGCTTGGATACAAATTTTATATTAATTCCCTGTCTCTACAGGAACTTATACAGATGGGATGTAATTGAAGGATTCTCTTATTTTAATTTACCCAAGCCCTATTTGTACCTTCCTGAGAGCCACAGGACTCTAGATTCCCATGCTTTGGGGAACTATCTGAAGAAATTTCAGGAAATGGTCAGATCCTTTATTCCTACACAGTCCAACTATATGCAAAGGTACCAAGTGTAGGTTAAAAAATTAATTAATAATACCTATGCAGATATAGATATTAAGAAAAAGCAATGAGTGAATTTTATGCATATTACTTATAAGTTTTTAATAACACTTGAATACGACATAAGATAGAGGATCTTTAATTCATGTCTGTATAAAAACAGTGAGAGAATACATTGTAAATGACTAAGTCCAGGTTTCTGCAATGATTGTGCAATGAACTGTAAATACTGCAAATACCAACCTCCCTACTCAGTGTGACCCACTGTCCCAATGGTATTGGAAATGTCTAGAAACTTGTCAAAAATGTAGAAACTAAGTCCTGCCCCAGACTTATTAAATAAGAATTGTATTCTTCACAAGGTCCTAGGGAGATTGTATGCACATTACGTTTGAGAAGCTACTTTAATGAGTACATAGTAAGTATTGATCATACTCCAATTCCTTCCCACAAAGGAACTGATGGTAAAATCTTAACCAGAGCGATGAAAGGAATGTAATCGAAGGACAGGAACATGGGTCTGTTCTACATTCTTGATTGTGTCTGTGTTGCTCCCCAAAATCTCCTTCTGAACTGGAATTCTTCAGGACCTTTAATGCTATGATTTAGTCTTTCCTGAAACATGCACTCAAATTACAGCCTTCGTGAACTGAGTCTACAGGTGGTAATTCAACAAAGCAAGAATATAGTTGAGAGCAATGCAATCCCAAGTCAGATGAGAAGACTGCCTGCCCATCTATGAGCAAGACAAGGACCTTGGTAGAATGTGCATGATGAGATAAGCAGCTTGTGCCAGAATGTAAATTACCTAATCACTAGGCATACTGTTCATTTCAGCTGTTTTTTTCCTAGAAAGAGTTTTTCAATGAAGGCAGCCTTGTGCTAACTTCCATTCAGGTCAGGCTCATGGTCCTCCTTGTAGACAAGAACCCTGAGCTGCACAGGCAAAGAAATTCAATGCAGAGGACTTCTCCACTTGCTAAATGTGAACATGCTTAATCACTCCAAGTTCTTCATATTATAGCCTAAGTTAATTGTTAATATAGATTAACTTCGCCATAACTCCATAACATCTATGGTGTTCACTGGTAGATTCCCAGTACGTGACACAGACGTGGCCTTCAATAAGGATGTGTTGAATGAATGAACTACCCAGCTCAACTCCTGTCATCCTTGTTGTTGTTTTCTTTTTTTTCTGGCTTATCTTATGAGCTTCCTGAGGTACAGATGTTTGGTGTAGATATGGTTAGTCTTGCATAAAGGGTCTTCAGCAGAAGTGATTGTAGGGACCAGTCACACTAGACACACATACAAAAGTATTAAATATTGCAATAAAACCAGAAAAATTTTGATCGTTTTGGAAGCTTCAAGAGTAAAATCTTGCATGGCAGATGGTACATTTTCTATGATGCAAAATTAGAGCATTACTAATGCATATTAAATCAGACTTTTGAGCTAGAGTCCCCCGAAGATCAAAATAGATACAATTTTGAAAGAAGAAAGGTGAGTTCAAGGCATAGACTAAATAGGCACCGATCAGCTATGATTTTTTGGTAGATATTCCTTTGCTCCTTGAGAAAAGCTTCCTTTCCCTTCATTCGTGCCAACAAGTCATTTATCATTTCAAGATGCTCCAGGGAGACTAACTGATGTGATATAATTTTTTCAGACCCAGGAGTTTTGGAGAAAGGTCAATGTGGTAGTAAAGCTGCCTATTAAAAATAGCATCTATAAACTGTCAGAAAAGAGTACATGCCAGAGGATGAAGCAATTTAGATTGCTTTCCTCCTTTTTCAGGATCCCTGGAAATAAATATTTTTATTACACATGAGAGATGTAACCACATACTTAACTGAAGCTAAAGCAAAATCATTTTCTTAATAGTTAAGATGAACTTCAAGCCATCTAAGCCACAGAATAAAGAGTGGTGACCTCAAAGATTGACCTATGGGAATTCATTTTTCTTCTAATTAAAAAAAACAGACTATGGTAAGAAAATGACTTGGTGTACCACATTTATTTAATGCCCTTTGAGAGCATATCATTTAAGTAGGCACCGTGTGCATGAGAGAAAAAAGGCACAGAAAAAGTGAAAGCCAGTATGGTTTGTGTCTTTTGTTTTGCTTTTGTTTTCAGAGAATAGAGAAGTAACCCAACATGGCATAGACTTTACCAAGATGAGCAAATGTGCATTCAAAGCATCCATTAAACAAACCAATTGAGTCAGTCACACACTGGATGTTGCCCCATCTGATTCATACCCCTCAGGGCCCCTTAGTTGACTTTTACAAAACTAAGTCTGATATTGTCATTTTCCTGCTTATAACTTGATAGTGTCTTTTTCATAACTTTTGGAATGGTGCCCCAGTTGCTTACCATGTCATGAGAACCTCCAGAGCCCACTTCTACCTGGTTATCCAACCTTGCCCAACTCTTGTACCACTCACTTCACACCTAATTCTCCTTCACTGCAGGCACCAGTGTGAACCATCGTATCTTTGTGGAGTTAGGATTCTCCCACTGCCTAGGATGGGATCACATCCTTTCCATCCGGGGAGATAGCCTTTCAGCTATCGAAACTCAACTCAGGCATCACTTCTTGCCTGTCTTACATTTCCTGACCATGCCACCATAAAAGGGATCCTTGAGAGTCCTTATATTTTTGCAGGGATTAAATATAATACTATATGTAAAGTATTTAGCACAGTGTCTAAAAATACTAAATAACTATCATTATGTATTATAATAGTTACCCTATGCTGAGAAACAATATAATATGGAGAGAATGCCCAGCTCCACTACTCGTTAGTTCTGTGAACCTGGGCAACTTACTGAACCTCTCTGTGTGAGTTTCCTCCTACCTCACAGGGTAGTTGTGAAAGTTGAATAAGTTGGTACAGGAAAAGCACTTAGTACCTGCCACTTAGTAAGTATTCAATAAATGTTAATTATGCCGATGATGTACTTTTTAAACATTTTTACCATAAATTTCAAATATATACAAAACTGGAGACAACAATATAACAATTGCCCATGTATTGAGCACCCAGTTTTAACAATGATCAAGTTTGCCATTATTATTTCATTTATCCATCCCTCTTTTGTCTAGCTATTGTTCCTAGAGTATGTTAAAACAAGTTCCAGACATCATATCAGTTTACCTTCAAATGCTTCTCTAAAAAATGACTACTTCTTAAATAGAATCATAATACCCTTTATAGCCTTACCTTCCATATACATCTTTGTAGTACCTACAATTGATCTTTCATTGAACTTAATTGTTTTCCTGTCTTTCCATCGAGGCTCTGAATCTTTGAGAACAGTGGTTCTGTTTGATTCACCTTAGTCTCTAGTTCGCTGCCTAGTATGTGCGAGGAGCTCCGTAAATATATTTTTTAAAAAGAGAGAAAGAGGAAGAAGGAAAGAAGGAAAGAAAGAGGGAAGGAAGGAAGGGAGGGAGGGAGGAAGGAAGGGAGGAAGGAAAGAAAGGAAAGGAAGGAAGGAAGGAAGGAAGGAAGGAAGGAAGGAAGGAAGGGAGGAAAGGAAGGGAGGATGGGATGGATGGCAGTGGTTCACATAATAATGTAAGTTAAAAGATACAATACAGTACAGATAGTGCCTGATCAAGAGCAAAAACCAAACACTGTGGTCCAAGAGAGAAGATTCAAAAAAACCTATATGTAGGAAGGTTTAATTTTTAGGTCAGTTGTTAGTTCATTGCCTAGGCCAGGTAGGGATGAAGAAAACAAAAATAAAAGAGTGTGGTATTCTTTATCATCCTGGTGCCAAAGTATTTATTCTGGAATCTGTATCTGTTCCCTGCTTCCAGTAATTTACATTTTATTTATCATTACTGAAGGACTACCATATGTAAAGCCTTGTGATATCTAGTGTGCAGAAAAGAGTGTGCAAAGTTGTAATATCAGATCGCCTCGGGTCAAATTCTAGTTTGGCCTCTACTAATTCAGTGATCTTGGTAAGTCACTCTCTGTGAGAAGATGGAGGAGGGACCATCAAGTATCCCCCAAACTGAGAAGACACTTGGAAAGCAGAAAATGAAGCAGGCCACCCCACAGAGTTTACACAGTTTTCTTCAGGGTAACTTACTGTCCAGGGATCGCGCAGGTACCAACGCTCACAACTGTTTTCCCCAAAGTCCAGACCTCAGTCTACAGATTTTACAGAGCAAGGGATGTGCAGAGGGTGCTGTGGTGAGGTCCAAGGGTCTACCACTTAACAGACCCATGGGCTCACCTGTGCGCCAGAAAGGTGGGCGAAGAAACTATGTTCTCTCTACTAATCATCTAAACAACATTAAGGACCAGAGCAAGCCTTCCTGCATTCTGGTCAGGGCATACCTTATCCTCCAAGGGGCCGGGAACACATAACCCTGAGGAAAATCATCACCAGACACGAACAAGATGGAGGGCCAAAGATGGAGTCAGTATTGTCAGCCCTCCTACACCCTCCATGCCTCAGTTCATTTTTGAAGTGGGGCAGTATGAGCACCTACCTCAGGGGATTGTTGAGAGTACATGATAGACTTAGGACCATACTTGATTCATGATAGGTTTTTTTTCTAATTTTGGCTAATAGTATTACTATCTAGCTATAAGACAACAAAGAAATAAATGTGAAACTTTCCATTTAAGGGAAAAGAAGAATGATTCAATTTAAGATACTTTCTGTGCCACAGAGTTGCTAAACAAATCTTTGCAGCAATTCCAAAATAACTTACCCCAGGGAGTCGGATTTGGATATTGCCAAACCAGGGCAAATACTTTTTGGTTGTTTTTCAAGGCATTTGAGGCAATCAACAACTTACACGTGGTACCCATCACTTAGCTATTAAGGTGATGGGTTGGTGCAAATATGACTTTATAATGAATGAAATAGCAAAAAATACCTTGAGAAAGAATTTTACTAATTGTATTATCTATAATAGAGTGTCTACTATGTGCCAACTATTTTATATATTAGGCTGAACCAGGTAACACTGACAATATTTTGACATTTTTAATCTAAGAAAATGGCCATGGAATAAGGCTCAGCCTAAATACATTTTTTTCCATTCCTCCAAATCACAACATTCTCATTTTTTTTTTTTCCAGGAAGGACATCAAGGCTTAGAAAGATTAGGTGACTTGCCTAAACCACATGTTTACAAAGTGACAACATGGGAATGTGGGCCCAAGCTTTGGGGCTCATCTCATTAGTGGCTAATTTCAACATCCTTTGCATATTTCTCAGTCATGTGAATAATAAAAGATGTAAGAAATATTTGTTATAGTGAATGAGAAACTGGGCAATAAGATATTAAATATTTAAAAGAAGGTAAATACTTAGTGATTAACCAAACGTAACACAAAGCATGCCACAGTGTTAGCAGAAGGTATGGATTAAAGATGTGAATCCCATGTTGCATAAAACCAAAGAACATTTCTCTTCCATGTAATAATGAGATAATTACCAGCTATTGATTTGCATATCCTATTGTACATCCTTTCTCCCTAAATTCTAAAAGGTTATGATCATAGTGAAATGCAAAGGGAATTTATTATTTGTTTGCTTAACTTTTTGAGGGGCGGCAAGAAAAAGAAAATATTATACATTCAGGGAGAGGATCATTTTAGAGAAATCAAAGACTGGGTTGAGGGCAGGGTCACCTGGTAGAAAGTGCCCTGGCTGGGAAACAGGAGAGCAGAGCTCCTGACCTACTTCTCTCTAATTGCTGTGAACCTCTGGTAAATCCCTCTCCTTTCCGAGGCCTCTGATTCTACTGTTCTGAAATAAGATGGCTGCACTAGATGCTCTCCAAGTTTCCTAGAGTTCTTATAATTTATTGATCTTGTAAATTTAGACCATTAATTATCTTTTAAGTTTATGCTTTGCAAAGTGTTAAGATGGAAGAAATAAAATGGTAAAACATGAATAAGCTTGTGATCGGAAAAATTTTCCATATTTAATTATGTTTTATTTCTTGTAGAAGTGGACACTGAGGTGGGTTATAGTAAAACCAATATTGGACTAGTGCATGAAAAAAATAGCTGGAAATTACTAAATATGTAAATATTTTTGGAAAATCAAATATTATTCACTATTCTCTATATAAACCCAATCTTACTGCCTGCTTAAGCGTTAAGATGAATGCAAACATTTTGATTCATTCAGATCCATAACATAATTTGGGGGACCTAGAAGTTTTTTGTTTTGTTTTGTTTTGTTTTTATATGTGTGCAATGACATCTCAGGTTTATTTGGTTTTAGAGTTGCTTCTTTGCTTTCAACATCATGCCAGTAAAGGCAAGTAAGGGGATAATCATAGGTTCACTCATATCCATTGCCTCTGCCTGTCAATATCCTAATTACTTCTCTGACTCACTTAGATGACTCAGAGCCAATACCATGAATACTTATGCTAAGAGATAATGCCAGGGAGACAACTTATAGTAGTTCCAGCCGGTCTTTCTGCTTTTACCCTTCCTCCAGCTGAGATGTTAAGGGCACAGTTAGAGAAGTCTGATCATCAAAAGGGAATTCATTAGCCTTTTAAAATATGACAGCTTCATAGAACAGGCAACCTACAAAAAGATGCACCTTGGACTTGCTGGACAGCATTTCCAATTATCAGCATTTTTTTCTGGAGCTTTAAGTTGTAAATGAATATTCTCAACTAAATATTGCAGGAATATGGGATGGAACATATGTATTAACTTTTCAGTGAAATATATTCTTATTTATTTACATACAGCACGTTCTATTTTAAATCTTATATTTATAGAACATCATCATTCACATATTTGACAGGGTAGTTTTTTTCTTTTTTTCTGAAAAGGCTTTTCCAAACCAGAGTATAAAGATGGAAATATTAAAAAGTGACATTGATTGATGGTGAAAATATCCTATTTTCCTTTAACATTTAACAGTTTTTACGTTCTATGATTATGGCTGAAGTAGGAATAGATTTGTTAAAGACTGTAGAATCAATTTACAATTATCCATGAAAACAGAAAGGAAGTCTTTTAAAATAAATATTCACTCATCATTAGCAAAGATATTATTAAGTCTCTACTATGTGCTGGGCTGGACTACGTGCAGAGAAATAAACCAGGAAGAGCTTTGCTCCTTAAGGAGCTTGCGATCTTTTGGGAGATTGGCACACAGAAGGATAAAACAATCAAAATGGTGATCAACCCATAGTTGATTTATAAACAACAACCACAAAATAATGGGTGCATGGAAGAGGGGACTCTCTTCTGAGAGCTAAGGAAGGTATTCCAGAAGAGAAAAAATCTGAGCTGAGTGTTGAAAGATAACAGAGAATATTGCCAGGTGAAGAAACAGAAACAGGGCATTTCCAACAGAGGAGATATCCACAGATGTGAGGGAAGTGTGTGGAGTATTTAGGGAATGGAAGTCAGGCCAGGACAACTCGAGTACAATGGTGAAGGTGAGCCGGTGTCCCGTTCTGCAGACCATTCCATGTGAATGGCTGTCACTCACAGCCCTGGTCTCATCCAGGAGACTAGTGTCCCTCTCTTCCCTCAGGCAGCAAGGGCTTCCTTCTAAAGCTGCAGTCATTTCACTCATGTTTAAGTTTGCATTTTCCCAGTCACTAGAGATTATAATCAGATCAGACCACTTGGTTTTCATTTTTCTTTGATATATATCTTTCATCCATTTTCCCCATAATTCATTGCCGTTTGCTTTTTGACTTCTAGAAGTTCTTTACAAATCCTGATCGTCATCCTTTGTCATTTTTGTGTTTGGCTTGTGCCTCTCCAGCATTTTGCTTGTTTGTTCTTTTGTCTGTGATTTTATCCTGTACACGAGCTTTATTTTTAAAGTTTAGTTAACACACACTTACTACGTGACAGGACTCTCCTGCGGACCACGCCTCACCCGCCCCAAGGCCTGCAAGGCTCCTGCCTTTTTTAGCTCTCGTTCCTCTCCCATCTAGAGCTGAGCCGAGTCTAGGAGCAGCCTAATGCCTTCAGCGCACCTCCCCATTCTCACTCATCTCCTTCAATTGCAATTATATCTTGGAATATTCAATAAAGAAGGAAAAACTGGGCGTGCTGAAAAAAAAAAAATGGCAACACGTTTACTCTTCATAACAACTCTAGGGGGAAGGGATGAATATCCTTAAATTACAAGTAAGGAGGCTGAACCACAGCATGAGAGGTTACCTAACTTGTTGGTATGCTTGAGTCCAGGAAATGTTCCGGAGCCCAAGCTTTGAGCCTATGCTATCCTGCTCTCTTTAAAATTTGATCAATTTGCAATTCATTTGGTGCACAATTTGAGTTAGAAGTCTCAGGGCGCCTGGGTGGCTCAGTTGGTTAAGCGACTGCCTTCGGCTCAGGTCATGATCCTGGAGTCCCGGGATCAAGTCCCCCATCGGGCTCCCTGCTCAGTGGGGGGTCTGCTTCTCCCTCTGACCCTTCCCCTCTCATGCTCTCTATCTCATTCTCTCTCTCAAATAAATAAATAAAATCTTTAAAAAAAAAAAAGTCTCTTCCCCTCGAATGTGACATCATTTGTTGTACTAGCTACTATTTCCCGGATTGATTTGAAATAATAAATTTATTCTAAAGTAGATGTTGATATCTACATGGGTTTCTTTATAGCTCCTTGATTCTGCTTTATTGTTCGGTTTGTTACTTCCTTCGCTGCTACCACATTGTTCTAATTGTAACTTTACAGCGCTGGCGCTAATAAATGTTAGAGCAAGTGTCCTCTTTTTTCAAAATATTTGTCACTCTTCCTATGCATTTATCCCTCCAAAGAAACAGAGAACCAGCTTCTTAAATTCTATGAACTTTCTTTGGAGGGGGGAGTGGATTTTGACTTGTGAAATAATGTACTTTTAAATTAATTTGAAGAAAACTGACATCATCAAAATGATTATATTTTTCATGCTAGAATATGGTAGCTTTCCATTTGTTGAAGTCTTTCTTCTATTTTTTTTAAAGATTTTATTTTTTTATTTTATTTTTTTTATTAAAGATTTTATTTATTTATTTGACAGAGAGAGTCAACGAGAGAGGGAACACAAGCAGGGGGAGTGGGAGAGGGAGAAGCAGGCTTCCCACTGAGCAGGGAGCCCAATGCGGGGCTCGATCCCAGGATCCTGGGATCATGACCTGAGCCGAAGGCAGACGCTTAACGACTGAGCCACCCAGGCGCCCCAAGATTTTATTTATTTATTTATTTGACAGAGAGAGACACAGCGAGAGAGGCAACACAAGCAGGGGGAGTGAGAGAGGCAGAAGCAGGCTTCCCACTGAGCAGGGAGCCCGATGCGGGGCTCGATCCCAGGACCCTGGGATCATGACCTGAGCCGACGGCAGACGCTTAACGACTGAGCCACCCAGGCGCCCCTATTGAAGTCTTTCTTATACATCATAGCATTTTTACACTTTTCTTCTGAAAGGTCTTATACAATATTTGCTGAGCTTACTGCTGAGTTTATTTTTCACTGTTTTCCACTTTTAATGAGATCTCAAATTCCATTAAAATTTCTAATTGGATCCTGCTGATGTGTTGAAAAACTGTTAATATTTGCATGTCTTTCTTTATATAATCACTGTATTAAATTCTTATCTTAGTTCTAGTAGTTTCTTAATTAGTTATCTTAGAATTTTTCTTAGACAGTCATACCTATGAAAATTGTTAGCTTTATCTCGTCCTCTGCAGTATTTACACTTTTTAATTATATTGTCTCCTTTTGTATGTATATAATGAGAATTATTGGTGATAATATTCTTAATTTTCTAGTTCCTGTTTTAATTGAAATGTTTCCAATGTTTCATCATTATGATGTTCTTACATAGAAGTTTGGTTTTTATTCCTGGAGTATTCACCCTCACATTTAAATGACACTGTCCAGTACAGGACTTTAGATTCCCAATCCTTTGTCTCAATGTTCTAGATCTTTCCAAATGCAGCATCCTATGTTTCAGAGGACAAGTCTGATACTAATGTGAGAGTCATTCCATTGTGGTGACTCATTAGGGTTCGCCACACCTTTCCATGCTAGTTTCTAGAATTGTTTCATCCTTGGAGTTCAAATGAGTTTCATCTAAATGTATGTAGATTGGGAGTTAAGGTGGCTAGACAAGGTACCAGACACCCAGGCTAATTTAATTTCAGATAAACAATGAATTAAAACTCTCTCTGTCTCAAATGCATGTATTTTTATTTGCTAAATCTAACAATCCTTGCAGAATATTTAAGTCCTTTTTCAGCTCAGAGAAATATTTTTTTTGTTATTTCTTTGACACTTTGTGCTGTGTCAGAAAACTGGTTCTTAAAAAATCATTGTGTATATTGAATATAGTGTTACCTTTATTCCCCAGACAAATTTTTCTTAATTTGGTTGTGTGTCTTAGGCTGTTTAGATGTTCACATGATAGAATAGAACCAAAATGGTGGGGGGTTTTTCTCCTTTCGTCTCTCTGTTCTTATTTTCTGGAAAAATGGATACTGAATATCCTGAGTTTATTCTCTATTTCTCATAACTTTTCTATTAAATTTATATTTTTTTGTCTTTTATGTCTTGTTTTGGGAGATGTTGTCAGCCAAATTAATTCTTAGACCTTCCATTAAAGTGCTAAATTTTAGCTATCATGGTTTTAATTTCTAAGAATGTTTTCTTGATCTCACATTATTCCTTTTTCATAGCAATTTGTTCTCCCACTGTGTCTTTTTAAATTCTCTTTTGTTGCATTATTTTGGATTCCTCTAGGATTAATTCTATTTAATCAGCTTTCTCCTTATACGTGAAGGCGTTGGTTTTCTTCAACTTCTGGTAGCCCTTGATTATCCATTCTTATTTTTATACATTCTTGTTTATAAATGAAGGATAGGGCTTATCAATATAGGTAACCAGAGTGGTTCTCACAATAGCTGTAAAAACCTGTTTTGCAGTAAACTTCTCGAACCCTGATAGGAGAGGGAAATTTAGGGTTTCTGGGAATGAGGTCTGGGGATGGTGGATTTCTTCCCTTAGATAAGCAGGAGGAGGCAGAGACGTTGGACCCTTTCATTAGTGTCAAAGCAAGTGTTTCTCTGGGTAACACTTTTAAGATCAAGTGCTTTAACAAAGGACCATGTGAAATTTAAGAAAACAACACCGTTTTTAGAACAAGTTGATTTCGAGCCATTACTGCAAATGATTGTGTTGCAAGGGTACATGATACTTAAAATAACATAGTGATCCTTAGCACACTCACTTTGTGCTCAGCAGAATGGATCATGCATTGTGCTATTTTCCATTTGTGGGAGTAGAATCTCTTCTCTTATTTTGATATTCAACAGAAAATAATTAGTGGTCAAATTGAAAATACAGAAACTTACTATTGAGTTTCTTATAAAAGGATTATATATGGAAGTAGAGCCAAAGTTCTGAAAAGAGTGTGTTTGCACTTTCAAATATTTTGCTATCAAAGGGTTGGATTACACCACACTTTTAAGCTATACGGTGCAGTTTACACACAGAATATTTTAAGTTTAAATTTTTTTTATTTCATGCAACTACTTTCCTTCCTTGTTTTTGTCTTTTTTTTTAAACAAAATTTTCAAATTCGAAATACATTCTGAGTATTTCTCTGAAGCTGAAATGGTGCTTTGTGATGTCAAAGATGAGAAAGCTTGCATCTTTCTATTTGCTGTCATTAGGGTACGACCCACCTGTTTATGGTTCAAAATGAAGCTCTAGCCATCACTCTACATTCTAAGCACCAAAGGGGAGAAAGAGGGTAGGAAAAGATGAAGGGCACATGCTGCCTTTTTTTTTAAGGAAATTCCTCAATATCTACATTGAACTTATTGCCACTGAATGGAATTTAGTCACATGGTATACCTTGCTGCAAGGAAAGCTGGGAAATGGAGTCCTTATTCCAGGTGTCTGGGTCCCCAGTTCAAAACCAATGATCTCTGTTCCAGATTCAAGGAAACAAAAGAGACATGATGACTAAATGCATGTGTGATTCTGAATAAGATTCTAGACATGAAAAATAATTTACTATAGAAAAATTATTGGGACCATGGGTGAAACTGAAATATGGGCTGAGTTTTACATAATAGTATTGTGTCAATATTAAATGTCCTAAACTTGGTAACTATGTTGTGGTTATATAAGAGAATGTCTTTCTTATTGAGTAAATATACACGTTAAGAAGTAAGAGAGGTCGTGATTTATGGAGTTTACTCTCAAATGGTTTAAGTTTTTTAAAAATACATTTTATAAATTTTATAATAAATATTTTTTATAATTCATTTTTTAAATTTTTAATATTTTATAAAAATTATTTTATAATAAAATTATATATACATGGATGGATAATAAAAATTATATATATAATAAAATTATATATATAATACAATTATATATATGATAGATAGTAGATAAAGAGGTAGATGGACAGACAGGCAGAACAAATAAAGCAAAATGTTAACAATTGGTAAATCTGAGTGAACAGTCTCTGGGATTCTTTTATACTATGCTTGTAATCTTTTTATGAGTGAAAATTATTTTATAATAAAAAAAGTTTTTTAAAATCAAGGGTTCTAAGAAAAACTTAATCAGGTTTAGGTTTGACTTAATGCCACAGAAAACACAAAGGGCTAGTGCTTCAAATAAGCAAGAAGTTTACATCTTGCTCACATAGGTATGCTCGTCTGAGCCTGGAATGGCGCCTCCTGGTGCCAGGAATGCAGACTCCTTCTATCTTGTTTCTCCGTTCATGACTTCTATTTTCCCAGTCACCTCATGATCCAAGATAAATGCTGGAATTTTGGCATTTCAGCCAGAAGGAAGAAGACAACTGAAAAAAAAGCATATTCCTTTCCTTTCAGAACACTTTCTGAGGGTTGCACTTCTCTCTTACATCCCAGTAACTAGGAACTGGTCCTATAACCAATCATATATGGCTGCACCATATATACCTTACTTCTCCACATTCATATACTCGCTAAAAATCAGGGGTTATTGTAGAAATTGGATATTGAGGATAATAAGGAGTATCTGACACACCATTTGAACAGGTCAGTTCAGATTTTTTTCAAGTTTTTTTGAATCTCATGAACTTCTCATTCATTCATCCATTCATCCCTTCCAAAGATATCTCTTGAGTGCTTACCGCGTACCAGGCACTGCACTAGGATTTGAGATCAGAATGATGAGAACAGACACATATTCCAGTCTAAAGGATGAGTGAGGGTAAATTATTCAAAGAAGGGGCTGAAGCAGAAAGACCACTTAGAGAAAAGAGCATATGCACAAGTCTCGAGGTGGGAGGGAGAATATTCCAGTTAAGACACTAAAAGATCTGTCTGGTTGGAATACAGAAAGCCAGATGGTAAGAGGCAAGAGATGAAGCTGGAAAGACTATCAAGGTTAAAATAATATGGGCACTAAGGCAGGCCCATAAAGTTACTTGTGTAATAGGAACCCCTGAAGGGTTTGAGGCAGAGAGCAACATGACCAGTTTTATATATTGGAAGGATTTTCTGAATACAGTGTAGAGAATAGTTTGAAAGAGTGTAAGAACATAATAAACTCTAGAAATCCATGCAAAATAAGAGAGAAGGAAATATGGGCAGAATCAAGACATGCTCAGGAGATAAAAACCTCAGGACATGATAATTTAGATTCGGTAAGAGAGGGTGAGGGGGGAAAGAAGTTGAAGGTGACCCCACATTTCCAGATTGTGCATTTCTAGATGGATGGTGAGACATTTTCTGACACAGGGGAATACCAAATAAAGGTTAGGTTTAGGGGCAAGGTGTTGATTTTCAGTTTGTTTTAAGAGCCCTGAGTTTGAAATGGCTTTCAGACATCCAAGCAGGTATTTCGGGGAGGCAGTTAAATATACAGGTCTGGAGCTCAGAGGAAATGTCAGGACTAGAAAAACAGATTCTAGAGTGTTTGGCACACAGATAGTTGGTAAAGAAACCACAGTCCCAGATGAGATCACCTACGGAGATAACAGGAGAGTTTAGAACTTGAATATTAAAAAAACAAAACAAAACAAAACAAAAAACCAGGCAAAAGGAGGATGGCAAAGGAGACAGAAGAGTAGCCGGGCAGGTGGAAGCTGAGTCAGGATTTGGTAGTGTGGTAGAAACCAAGGGAGGAGCACTCGGGAGCACGTAACAGAATCCCATTCTGCAGAGCAGTCAAGGAAGACAAGGACAGAAAGTCAAATTTCAGACAAGAGGGTTCTGAAATGTTACGGCAAGGATAAGGTGTGACAAATATCTTTTCAAGTCACTGGGGTGTGGGGTGGGGTGTGGGTGTTCTGCATTAATATTGGGACTGCTCTGAAGATGATGCTCCAATGATCCTAGTAAAGATTTAGCTTTGTTGAGGACGGCCTCTCCATAGAGTAAATGGAAATAGTAAAGTCATTAGTTTTTTTTTTTTAAACTGCTCAATATTTTGATGTTGGCTTCAATAACACAATGTTTAATCAATTTATGAATTTCCAGTCACTCAGGGGACAAATGGCTACTGTTCCCAGTCCTAGGGCAAGATGCCCTAGGAGTTTGGCCTTCGAGCCACTAGTTGGTTCTTGACTAAAAAAAAAGTGGTTATTTCCCTCACTGACACTGCCTGGATAACACATGAGACTCTAAAAACCAAAATTATGGTCCACTAAGACTTTGCCTTCAGCCTCCCAAAGCATGGAACTGGGTTTGAGAGGGGGGATTGTACTGTTATCCCCTCATCATCTCAGAAGGGATTAATTAGTTATTTCACTCACATTGGAAGAATTTGCCTTCAAAAATTGTACCTTTTGAAAAGCCATGAAAACCACTTATTCATTTCTCTCCACTCAAAATATCATAAAGTATTTAATTTTCTTCTCACTTCAACTTTTCTTTTCTTTTTTTTTTTAAAGATTTTATTTATTTATCTGAGAGAGAATGGGAGACAGAAAGCATGAGAGGGGGAGGATCAGAGGGAGAAGCAGACTCCCCGCCGAGCAGGGAGCCCGATGCGGGACTCGATCCCGGGACTCCAGGATCATGACCTGAGCCGAAGGCAGTTGCTTAACCAACTGAGCCACCCAGGTGCCCGAATTTTTCAAAGATTTTACAATAAGGAGCCATGTTAAGTGATCCCTTTTTAAAATTAAAATATTTTAGTGGGTGAGCAACATAACTGCTAAACTAAGAAAGACCTATAGTTATTTTAACAAACAATTATAATTGTAGTGGTTCCAATAATTATCATTCAACAAAATAGGTCTTTTTTTTCTTTTTTTAAAAAAGATTTTATTTATTTTGGGGTGCTTGGAGGGCCCAGTCAGTTATGCACCCACCTCTTGGTTTCAGCTCAGGTCGTGATCTCAGGGTTGTGAGATCGAGCCCCCTATGGGGCTCCCCACCCAGCGTGGAGTCTGCTAGAGATTTTCTCTCCCTCTCTCTCTGCACCTCCTGCTCATGCTCTCTCTGTTTCTCTCTCTCAAATAAATAAATAAATCTTAAAAAAAAAAGATTTTTTGTATTTATTTTAGTTGAGAGAGACAGAGAGCTCGTGCATGTGCACGAGCAGGGAGAGGAGCAGAGGGAGAGGGAGAGAATCTCAAGCAGACTCTGCACTGAGCGAGAAGCCCAACTTGGGGCTGGATCTCACAACGCTGAGATCATGACTTGAGCCGAAATCAAGAGTCAGACATTTAACCAACTGTGCCACCCAGGTGTCCCCAAAAGAGATGCAACTATCAAAACAAATGAAAATACAATAGGAAATTCATAGTTTTTCTATATTGCTACAAATTCAGATAATTTTCAAAGGGATTTTTTTTTCTCTTTTATTTGGCTTTTTACTTTAGAAAAAAAGTATTAATATTAGAAAAACTTTGAGTGGGGAGTTATATTCTTCACCAAAAAAACCCTCATATATTATTTCAATAACTGTTTCCTGATATTTAGTCATTTATTTTAAATCTGCTCTCTTGGGGCACCTGGGTGGCTCAGTCGGTTAAGCACCTGAGTCTTGATCTCAGGGTTGTGAGTTCAAGCCCCGCATGGAGCCCACTTAAAAATGAGTAAGTAAATGAATGAATGAATGAATGAATAAATAAATAAATAAATAAATAAAAATAAACCTGCTTTCTCAACCTAGAAGAGCATGCACAGTTTCTCTCCTTATTAGGGCTACATAGTACCACATGGCGATCTTCACCAGTATTCTAGGACCATGTAAGCATCTTTAGTGTGTTTACATTAATGTTCGTTGTGATCTTGAGCACAGAACCTTCTTTTCTTTTCTTTTTTTAAGACTAAATATTGTCCTGTATATTAAGTTTCAAATTCCTCCAGAACTCTCTGTCCCTTGGGGTCCCAGTATAGCCACTGAATTCCCTGTGTGTGCCTGGACCACGGGTCCTTCTTTTTACCACTTTGCAGAAAGGTTGCTTATTTGCAAATGAGTACTTCGGTAAAAAATATCCTTCGCAGAATTACTTCCTTTATTTCTATTACAAATTCTATCAAATTTTAGCATAACTGCTAGAGGCTGCAAACAATTTAAAAATTATTGCCTTATCAGGTGAAAACAGGTGTGGCCCCAGATGAAATATCTGATATTCAAATGCATGAATTTCCCATTTCACATCAAATTTAAAAATACATGTTGGCCTCAATTCAGCATTTGGGTTTTGCTTCACAAGCAACAAAAGTAAATAAATGTAAACTGATTTGGGTGGCATATCTTTCAAGTAACAGTAAAGCAACTGAGGGCAAGTAAGTGCTTTATTTTCTCTCAAGTAAATGGTAAAGTCACAAAGATCAATATTTCCAGGAAAAGGGGGAAACCTTTTGCAAGGGGTGTGCAAATCCACTTGATCATCAAGCACTGTTCACAGAAACATAAAAGCTATTGCTGGTATCCCCTGATTTTCAAAAGTTCACGTTTTGCCAATTGCTTTTACAAAGACCTACATTAATACCTGTTTTCGCCAACCAAAAGAAATTTGAAGAGAATTCTCACTCTTACAGAAAAAGGCAGAAAGCAAAAATAGCATTCAGTGTTTGTTTCCCTGCGATCTGCTGTAGAGACAGCACACAGCGTGAGTTTTCTAGCGGGGCCCCGCGAACTTTCTTTCCCAGGAGCCACACTCAGAATCTCAGCATCTCAGCATCTCAGCACCAAGCCAACAGAACACTGAACTGTGACTGTGAGCATCTGTGCCTTACTTCCCTTTATTTTGTGCATCCATTAGCAAGATGTGTCCTGAGGTAGCAGAAAAGCATAAGAGAGGTTATTTTGGGAGTCTGGGAATGCTGAAAAAAAACTTTCCATATAAATGTTAATTGCTTCTTCACTTTATGCGATTTCAGATTGCAAAAGGTTTCATAGGCATGCTCTACTTTTGGATAGCATGGAAACCCGTGTTCCTAGGTTCTTTCCAACTCACCTGCCATAAGCTGAGAAGATCTGATCAGTTTATTCAATCAAAACCATATACAGAGCATCCTCCATCATCATAACTTGTAGATAGGAAGCTGAAATGAGGTTATCGACCTTCTCAACTATCAGAGGATGAGAGTAACTGTAACCATCAAAAATATAACAGAGCTTTCAGAAGTATGTGAATTTAGCCATTCAAATAATGGCTCATAAGGCATGATTTTCTATGATTTGGGATAGTTTTACAAAACACAATTTTCGGCTATCTTAAAAACTAAAGCAAAGAAAAACTAAAAATTTTTGTCCCCCAACTGACATGACACACAGAGTCTCTGCTTGGTTGGTATTTTGTCATTCTTTCAAAAATAATTTATTTACTAATGTCAACACCAATGCAGCTTTGCACTTCATGGATATACATCTGTTGTTCTTTTGAAATTTCAACTAAGGTTGACTATAGTTTCTTAGGAAATGAATTAGCAAAGCATCTCCTTTTCTTCTTGGCAATTTCTCCATATAATTCCTCTTTACCTCTTTCAATTTTTCTCTATCACCACTGTTTCTTCTCTCTTGATTCAGAATTTCTGAGAAAGGCTGGTCTGGAGTAACCAGCATTCCAAGGTTAGAAGAAATAACCAGGCCCTAGTGAGAAATGATGGCCCAGTCACATGAGTGGTGGCCTACCTGCTTCCCAAATACTAATTCATATAACCTCAAATCTTTGTTGCTGTATCACTGAAAATATTCTTATTAGCCAGCCATTGGCTCAGACTATGATTTCTGGACCAAGAAGTTCTAGTCAGACTAGCTAGATTGGCCTCAGTTTTTTGAGCTATCTAGTGAAAGACCAAGGTTATCCCCTTCCCTGCCCCCAATTTACATGAACCAATATTTCATCAGAAATAAGAGTATGAAGAATTACATTAAAGCAGGCATATAAAATGCAAGCCCCAATTTGGTTTTTATTATTACATGTCAGCAGACATACCATCCTTGGGCCATAAAAAACTTCAGTGCTTACCCTCAACTGATGTGCTTTCTTTGTCACAGATTATTAATACACAGTTTCAGACCAGCACTGTTTTACAGACCACTCTGACTAGCAATGACCAAGATGCATAAGACAGCTTGTTTCACCATGGGCTCTGTAATTGGCAAACACTATAAAGTTTCAAGCACTGGAAAGTGGAATACGATACAGTCACTTAAAACAAATGCAGACAGGGAATATCTATTGATGGGCAGAGTTTTTCCCCTATATTTATTCAGAAAAGCATGTCATAAAGTAGTATGATCTCATTTTTATTAAAGAACAATGTCACAGTAAAGGAGTCAGCAAGTCAAGTGTACAATGGTACATAAGTCATAGACTTATGACAGTTTTTTTTCCTTTGTTGTTAACATTTTCTTATTTATTTGACTTAATTTTGGTATCAGGATCATGTATTTCTTTTATTAAAATATTAGGACTCAGGGGCACCTGGGTGGCTCAGTTGGTTAAGCGACTGCCTTCGGCTCAGGTCATGATCCTGGAGTCCCGGGATCGAGTCCCGCATCGGGCTCCCTGCTCGGCAGGGAGTCTGCTTCTCCCTCTGACCCTCCCCCCCTCATGCTCTCTGTCTCTCATTCTCTCTCTCTCAAATAAATAAATAAAATCTTAAAAAAATATTAGGACTCATGGAACTGATGATTTTTTTATTTATCATTTGTTCAATATTTTTGAATTTCAATTCAGGGCCTATTACGCTGTCTCAATATGTGATGCTAAGTGGCTGGCTGGAGGCCCCCATAAATACAGTCCACAGCCAGAGAATGTGACAAAGTATAGTTACCCAAATGGAAGGGCTGAAGTTAATTGGTTTTTATTTTCAAAGCATCTAGTTTCAAAGATGTATTTGGTTGAATATTAGCAATTTCATATGGCTTATCCTAACACTAAATGGGATTTTATTTAAGCAGGATTTCCTCTCACCCTGTTCTTTTTTTTTTTTTAAAGATTTTATTTATTTATTTGACAGAGAGAGACAGTGAGAGAGGACACACAAGCAGGGGGAGTGGGAGAGGGAGAAGCAGGCTTCCCGCTGAGCAGGGACCCTGATGCGGGGCTCGATCCCAGGACCCTGAGATCATGACCTGAGCCGAAGGCAGACGCTTAACGACTGAGCCACCCAGGCGCCCTCTCTCACCCTGTTCTAACTTGCCATTGATCACATGCCCGTAACAAATGGGTAATCATTACTTTTCTCTATTCCACAAAATATACTTTGGTACCTCTATTTAAGGTAAAAAAAATGCTTCACTAAAATGAACCAGCTTGAACTGACATCAACAACAGGTTCTGCAAATTTCTGCTTGGTTTCTGCATTGTAAGTTTCCTTCAATAAATTAATCCTTATCTCCCTAGGGCAGGCTTTTGACATGTCTGGAACAAAACTCAGCCAAATGTCAAAAGAGGAGGGACGGAAACAGCTCAACTGAAACATATCAGCCAAATCCAACTTAGAAGAATTTATTTATCTGGGACAGAGAGCACTTATGAAATTGATATTGGCAAAGTAGAACTTGTAGCATATTAATAAAAGGTACCAAACACATAGGTTTTTTAAATAGTGGATCATCTAACACTCTAATGTCTCATAATTTGGTGTCAGGCTAACTAGAACAACACATAATAGCAGTGCACTTCCTCAGTAGATTATTCTAGTGTACTTCAACTTGAAAAGGAATCAATTATCCCAAACTTTTTCCTTAAACTTTGGGGTTTTGTATTTTAAATTATAGAAGTTTATGTTACTTGAGGCTTAAATTTTATGAAGATGCCCACATCTCTGTAATTAAAGGTTCTGGTCAGGGTAAAGGGCATTATTAGAAGAAGCAGAATAAAATATATTATTTGCTTTTCAAAACATTCTATTCTCCTCCCCTGCCCACCAAGGAAATGAGGGGCAGAGAGGCCCCACGAGGTCCTCAATGCAGCAAGTACTCAGCAAGTACTGAACTAGCTAAAATAGTGGGAGAATCATGCATCTCTTATTTAACTGGGGCCCAAAAGCAAAATAAGAAAAGATCCCCTCAGGGCACCTGGGTGGCTCAGTTGATTAAGAAAAGATCCCCTCAGGTGCCACCAAGACGTCTCTATACGAGAGAGCAGAAGGGACTCCCCTGTGGAAAGCCCAAGTTTGGAAAGAGCAGACTAAGTTGCACTTCCCTTTTTTTCTTTTTCTTACCACCAGAAGACAAAAATAACAACAACACCATCCCAGAAAGTAACACCTGCAAGGATCCTGCATTACTCATGCTTGGCATAAAGACCATGCGTCATTTGGTCCTGACTTTCCCACGTGTTGACACCCAGGCCCAACCTCCAGTGACTCCTTTGGTATTTGCTTCTTGCAGCCTATGTTCAGCATATGAGTCATCAAACCCCCAGAAGGAGCTGCCGAAAAAGCCTAAGATTTTAGTTAGAGAACCAGTCTTATGGACTGATGGGTGGTTCTTACCCCACAACTCTGAATGACAATGAAATGGAATACCATCAAATGGCCATGCTCTTCTCTTTCTTAATGGATTTCAGGGGAGAAAGGCAGTAGAAAGTATAAATGTCAGAAAAGAATGAACATTCAGGTCCAAAACTGTGCTTGAGTAAATTAAAAAAAAAAAAAAAATCACAGCGAGTACTTCTTGCTCCATTCCAGCCCATTTGCAGAGAATAAAAAGACAAAGCAATGTGAGTGAAAGGCAAGATAGCAGGCTCAGCAGGAATTTGCCACCTTAGCTTTAAATGCTACTGAATTTATGAGTCTCGCTGTTTTACCATTGGCCTTCCCCGACCTCACTTGACCTCCATCAAGAAAGATGGAGACACTTAGGATGAGCAAGACAGCACGGACACGGAATTAACTCCAGGAAGAAGACAACACACCCCACCATGAAGGAATTACTAAACTTAAAAACAGTTCATGAATTCCTAGTGGAATTCCTGAGGGATGCATCCAGAATTTGATTGTGAACTTGCCACAAACCTATGCCTCGTACCTATTGTTCTCCACAAAGGAAGAATCTAGGAAACCAGATTTTTGAAAGTTGAACTTGCCAGCTACATGAGTGGGTTGCATCTTATTGTCTTAAACAAAAAAAAGACAATTATAGATATGTTGGATTTCTGGTTCTTTTGAGACTCGTGATTCAGTATCTTATGTCAGGTTCATTTCAAGAGGATTGTGATTTATAAGAGAAAAATTGTGGATTTTGTGAAGGTCTTCTCGGGAAATATTTCTTTTATTTTGAAGTATAATTCCAGTTGAGCTGCCTCGCAGAAACCAGTGAAAATTGCTTCTGTCGTCATCGAGATAAAGGGTGGTTTCAGTTTTCAGAAATTCTAAATTGTGTTCACTTGTGGCAAGAGTGACAAGAGAGTCACCAATCTATAGCCATGCTGTAGAAATATAGAACTTCTCTGGAACATGATGATTATCTCATCTCTTTACCTGTAAGATAGTGGAATACCAAACATTACATGCATATATATTTTCCCTGCTCAGCCCATCCCAGTATAACTTGGTTACAGTTTATGTTAAAAAGGATGTTTTCTAATACTAGGAATGCTCCTCATGGGATCGTATGTAAAAGGACCTATCCAGGGTCATAGTTTTGTGTATTCAATCTTCCCCTTCTGATTATGCAGGAACCATGGTAAGGAATAGAGAGTTGGCACCACCTGCCTGCACATATAGGCAGGCCTTGAACAGTAGGTTCTCATCAAACACTTGTTTGAATGGTTTCTTGTCAACAGTGTTCAAGTTCTTAGCCCGGCATTCAAGGCTTGGCTTCATTTGTTCTAATCTGGCCCTTTGCCTTGTCTCTTATTCTCATGTGCCGAGTGCTATCACTGCATAAAACCTTGGACTCTATCTGAAAAAGTCCTATTCTTCACACTGGCTGTCTCGAACAAACTTTCTTCACCATTTTCACCAGCCCGAAGGATCAGACTAAATTACTTCCAAGATCCCTTCTAATTTTAAATGTAATGACTTATGATTCGAAGAAGTACTACTTCCTGCTTGAAACATCCTTCGCTTCCCCAGGCTGAATATAATCTCTCTGGCTTTGTTCCCCGCTCTTATTGTTCATTCACGTTCTGTATGTTACCTATCTGTATCCGTGTCCGTATCCCCTGCTGCATTTGCAAGTTCTCTAAGCAATGCTGCATTTTTTTTACCTTGTATCTCCTATAGCCCCATGACAGTACCCGGCTTTCAGGATATTGCTAATTATTGAACTGCAGTGAGTACTAAGCAACATCCTCGTCAATATGGGAGTTTTATATGATGGCTTATTTAACAGCTTTTCCTCTCCTGTGTATTGGAAACCCTCTGCCCAAAGTAGCTCAAGGAGAGGGCTGTTTTCTGGTCCTGATCCACTTCCTCTCCTGCCTTTGCCACTCAGTCCTTCTGCTCGTGTTGACCATGGTGATGTAACTGCCTTACAGAAACTTTGCTGTTGCACCAAATACACCAATTATAAGTCTTTCTGTCCATAATTGCTTAAATGAGTTCTTAAAGCCTGAGCTTTCTGCCTCTGCCACATGGAGTTCATCAGATTTACCTGCTCTTTCTAGACCTAAATCTGATTCGAAACCCATATATCCCTGAAAACGTACAGGTGCACCCCTCTTTTCTGACTCTTTGATAGACCATTGCCGTGTGTAAAGAATTATACTTAACTGTCTGATGCAGAATGGCTGATGAATTTCCCAGAGCTGGAATGGGAAAAAGACTAGTTCCAAGGCTTAAAGATTTGCTCACACGATTTTCAAACATCCATCCCTCTAATGCTTTGGTACTATGTACAGGTTTCCATGCATATTATCTTATTAGCTTCTTTGAATAATTCTAAACATAAAGATGACAAAAACAGAAGCTTGAGATGTAAAATGGAATAAAACCAAGGCTCATAATGTAGGAAATAAAGCACCTTAGGCAGAGTCTAGCACTCCCAGGGTGACACCCAGGGAGTCAAGATGTGTCAGCTGTGGTGACACATGGCTAGTTCTTCCTCTGGTTCACTTAGAGCCCCTGAGCCTCATCTGTGTGCTGCTCCAGTGATGGGAATCACCCCTTCTTGAAGATGGCTTCACAATGGAATATCAGCGAATTGCCTTGTCCACCCAGGAAGATATTTCACACTCCAAACGCCTCCCAGTCAGAGCTTCTGCTTAACCTAGATGGCTCCTGGCCTTGCTGATTAACTATTCATGCCTGTTCCCAGTGAATAAAAACTGAAAAGTAAGCCCTTACTATGCAGTGTGTTCTGTGGACCAGCAACATTAACACCACCTGGGAGCTTGTTGGAAATGCAGACGCTTGGGCCCCATTCCAGACCACCTGGACTCATATGCCTTTTAAGTTTGAAAAGCCCTACCCTAGAGCACTATATGCATTTAAGATACTTCCTTTATGATATAATGATATCTTTAGTATGTTTGTGACTACAGGCAATCAAAACATTCTCAATTTCTTGGTTTTTGTTCTTAATTTATTCGTTTGTTATAAAGAAAAAAATTATAAACTCTGAAGGCAGTCTTCATTGCCTCTTGGCAAGCACTCGCTTGTTTACAATAGCCTTACAACCTAAGTGTGCCAGATTTGACTTGGACCTCTACAGCATGCACAGAAAGCCCATCTAAGTCAGCTCTCTTATGGCAGAAAGAGAAAAAAAAAAATCAATTGATTTGGTAGGTTTGGGAGGCAAAATATTCTAATGGAAATATCACCGGAGACGGTTCAAGAAGATGTGCATGTAAAGAGTCTTCCTCTGGCCATAGCAACATTTCTCCAGACATGTCTCCTGGGGCAAGAGAAAAAGAAGCAAAAATAAACTATTGGAACTACATCAAAATAAAAAGCTTCTGCATAGCAAAGGAAATCATCAACAACTAAAAGACAACCTCCTGCATGGGAGAAGATATTTGCAAATGTTATATCTGATAAAGGGTCAATATCCAAAATATATAAAGAACTTATGCAACTCAACACTGAAAAAGAAAACAAACAACCTGATTTAAAAAAGGGCAGAGGACCTGAATAGAAATTTTCCCAAAGAAGACATGTAGATGTGAACAGACATTTTTCCAAAGAATACATCCAAGTGGCCAACAGACCCATGAAAAAGTGCTCAACATCGCTCGGCATCAGGGAAATCCAAATCAAAACCTCAATGAGATACCACCTCACACCAGTCACAATGGCTAATTTTAACAAGTCAGAAAATGACAGATGTTGGCAGGGATGTGGAGAAAGGGGAATCCTCCTACACTGTTGGTGGGAATGCAAGCTGGTGCAACCACTTTGGAAAACAGTATGGAGGTTCCTCAAAAAGTTGAAAATAGAGCTACCATACAATCCAGCAATTGCACTACTGGGTATTTACCCCAAAGATACAAATGTAGGGATCCGAAGGGGTACGTGCACCCCGATGTTTATAGCAGCAATGTCCACAATAGCCAAACTATGGAAAGAGCCAAGATGTCCATCGATGGATGAATGGATAAAGAAGATGTGGTATATATATACAATGGAATATTATGCAGCCATCAAAAGGAATGAGATCTTGCCATTTGCAATGACGTGGATAGAACTAGAGGGTGTTATGCTGAGCGAAATAAGTCATCAGAAAAAGACATGTGTCT
>NC_138373.1:78545428-78573229 GCF_054177405.1 Leptonychotes weddellii
GGGATGGGGTGGCTGGGTGATAGACATTGGGGAGGGTATGTGCTATGGTGAGCGCTGTGAATTGTGCAAGACTGTTGAATCACAGATCTGTACCTCTGAAACAAATAATGCAGTATATGTTAAGAAAAAAAAAAAAGAAGACAATAGTAGGAGGGGAAGAATGAAGCGGGGGAAATCGGAGGGGGAGACGAACCATGAGAGATGATGGACTCTGAAAAACAAACTGAGGGTTCTAGAGGGGAGGTGGGTGGGAGGATGGGTTAGCCTGGTGATGGTTATTAAAGAGGGCATGTTCTGCATGGAGCACTGGGTGTTACGCACAAACAATGAATCATGGAACACTACATCAAAAACTGATGATGTAATGTATGGTGATTAACATAACAATAAAAAATAAAGTCAAAAAAATAAAATAAAAGAAGACATGTAGATGACCAAAAGACACATGAAAAGATGCTCAACATCACTGATCATCAGGGAAGTGCAAATCAAAACCACAATGAGATACCACCTCATACCTGTGAAGATGGCTAAAATTAAAATGACAATAAATAACAAGTGCTGGCAAAGATGTAGAGAAAAA
The DNA here is from genome assembly GCF_054177405.1 of Leptonychotes weddellii. NCBI lineage: Eukaryota > Metazoa > Chordata > Mammalia > Carnivora > Phocidae > Leptonychotes > Leptonychotes weddellii. The sequence goes on from NC_138373.1 coordinate 78,546,012, forward strand.
GGAACCCTCTGTGCACTGTTGGTGGGAATGTAAATTGGTACAGCCACTGAGGAAAACAGTATGGAGGCTCCTCAAAAAAATTAAAAACAGAAATACCATATGATCCAATAATTCCACTATTGGGTCTTTACCCAAGGAAAATGAAAATACTATTTCAAAAAGATATAGGCACCCCTATGTTTATTGCAGCATTATTGACAATAGCCAAGATATGGAAGCAATCTAAGCATCCATCAATAGACAAATGGATAAGGAAACTGTGCTGTGTATAAATGCATGTGTATATACACACACTGGAATATTACAGAGCCGTAAAAAAGGATGAGATCGTGCCATCTGAGACAACATGGATGGACCTAGAGGATATTATGCTAAGTGAAATAAGTCAGCCTGAGAAAGCCACATACCATATGATTCCATTCACAAGTGGAATCTTAAAAAAAAAAAAAAAAAACAATGAAAAAAAAACAAAAAGCAGAGTAGAGACCTGGTGGCTGCCAGATGGGAAGGGAGCAAAGAGTTGGGCAAAATGGGGGAAGGGGTATGAGAGATACAGGCTCCTAGTTGTGGACTGAATAAGTCACAGGAATAAAAGGCCCAGCATAAGGAATACAGTCACTGATGTTGTAATAGCAATGTCATAGGGACAGATGGTAGGTACACTTGTGAACATAGATAGCATCATGTATAAACTTGTCAAAGCACTAAGTCGTACACCTGAAATGAATGTAGCGTCGTGTGTCAACTGTACTCAAAAAAGAAATTGTCTTCCTCTAACCAGCAAGATAGCCTTAGGCAGGCCCCTTCCCACCTCTGGGCCTTGGGTTTCCTCATCTCTATCAATTTTGGATTACAACATAGTCTAAAGCTCTTTCCCATTCTGAACACTTGTAGGCACTCTACCGCTACTTCCTGACTAGATCTCCCCCTGTCTCCCTCATCTCCTTTACCACTGTGAAACCCAAGTCAGTCTTGCTTCAGTTATTATGAGAGCCTTCTAATTGATCTCCTGCTTCGCGCTGCCCTGCCCCAATCCAGGTCCATACCACCATTAGTTCTGTTCTCAAAAGAAAATCTACTCATGGCCATCTCATGCTTACCACATTTCAGCAGCCCTGAGGTAATGCCCAAACACCTGGACATGGCCTTGAAGACCCTTCCTGTTCCGTGAAGGTGCTGTGCTGTCCTCCATCCCGGGTTTCTAAGCCCTCTTGCCTGAAATATCCCCTGCACTCCAGCCTCTTTACCAGCTGAGTCCTGTTTATTGTCCAAGTGTCAACATTGCCATTACTGGGTAAGGGGTTCTTGTTTCTGGAGTACTTTGTGCTTCTTGTCATAATATTTGATGCTTCTTACTGTTATTGCCCATTAGAATGAATCCTTGTGAGGTCTGAATCCAGTCTCCCCTGCTCACAATCATGCTCTTGTAGCTAACACCAAGCAAGCCCTGTGAATTATTGTTTGAATTACTCTTATTTGAATTTCTGGTCTTCTACTTCTTAGTTATTGATCAAATAATAATAATAATGAATTCTAAACGTTGTTCTAAGGATGAGGCCTGATTAATCTAAAGCACCTAGAATAAACCCTGGCATATATTAGGCACTTAAGACACACTCCTACTATTGTCATTCTTTTCTTTCTTTAATTATAGCACTTAGGATGGGCTTAATTATAATTACCTGATAACTAAAAGTCTCTCTCTTACTTTGAATGCTAAAAGGAATAGACAAAGAAGGAGACACATTAATCAACTACACAAATGGATCAGATTAATGGTATTTTTTTATTCCAACGAAATAGAGAATCATATTGTTATGTACTAAATATATATAATTAATCATATTTATTATAAATTATGCAGCAATATATTTGGAAAATATTGTATTGAATTATCTTAAACTATGATTTAATTCTTCCAGTAAATGTTGTATGATTTGTTTCCTTGAAGCTTAAGCTAATGGAAAAGGCCTGGGAGAAATTGTCATTTTGAAGAAAACAGATCCTGGGTACTTATAACCTAAAAGGAAACCTGGCATGCATCTCTTAATATTCTTAGAAATTACTCATAGGTTCAGCCTTTATTAATTTATAATTCTTCAAAGTTATGAATTGAAAGGGGTCCTAAAGTCCAGTCTCCCATCCAGTATTTGAATCTTCGTGGCACCATCCTTGCCAAGTGGATGGACGGTCTCTGCCTGAGCAATTAGGCCATTAAATCTCTATTAGATCCCATAGCAACATAGGATTTATTAATGGTTTATCTATGAGTCTATAGAATATATTCTCTGCAAATCAGAAACAGACTACAGAATAGTCATAGGAGAGAAAAGGAAGGTGGACAGTGGATAAGGAAACAGTTGAGATATTAATAGAAATTCAGCTTGATTCTCTTTCTCTGTCAAGTATTAAATAATGACAGAGGTAGAAGTCATGACCAGCAAAGATCCAAATATGAATGTTTTGTGTCCCTGGTTTATTGTTCACTCTTATGCTCTTTCCCAGTTTACAAATGTTTTTCACGGTCTCCCACCCATTCTTCCCTTCTGTTTTTTAATCGTTCCTCTTCATCTGATGCCTCTTTTCTCTCCACCTGCCTCCTTGCTTATTTCCCTAATACCTCTCTTTGTTTAGCCAAATATTCTTTTATTTCTATAATATGAAGATATGATTTGGGTTTAATAATCCAGAAACTGAACTATAGTTCTAAATATTCAGACATATTAAGAATAGGCTGGACAGACACAGTAAGAATATGTCATTAAAGGCTCAATAAATGACGAGTAGATGGATGAATGGATTATTTAGGTTTACAAATATCTGTTAAGTTCCAAATAGTAACACACTGTGATAGATAACAAGTGAAATCTGAATGCCTGTCTTTAGAAAGTTAAAATCTAGCAGGAAATATATAGACAGAACTAACCAAACACAGCACAAAGCAGACCATGAGAAGCAATACAAGAGAGGAAAATAAGGAATGAAAAAAAAAAAATAGGTGCAGAACTAGAGAGAAGGGGAATATTATTCAGGGAGGAGGAAATAGAAACAGAGTAATTGGTAAATGGAAAATTAATGTTGATCATAAGTATTATATTTCAAGGTATTTAAAATAAGAAAGGCATGTTTCAGAACTTAAAGTATATTGATATTAATTCTAAAACTCAGGGACACCTGTGTGGCCCAGTTGGTTGAGCATCTGACTCTTGATTTCAGCTCAGGTCATGATCTCCGGGTCATGAGAACAAGCCCCACACTGGACTCCGTGCTGGGCATGGAGCCTGCTTAAGATTCTCTCTCTCCCTCTCCCTCCACCCCTCCCCACTCTCATGCTCTCTAAATAAATAAATAAATAAAATTAATAAAAATCATACAGATCCCAAACTCAGCCATTTGATAAAAGTACTGCATGCTATGACTTTATTAAATCTTTATTATGAACTGAATAAACACTTTGTAAATGAAGATCTTTTGTTAATGCAAACAATGAAGATTATTGTAAATTGACATAAGGTACATGTATCAGGTGACCAGAACAGCTTCCGCCTTCAAGAACAGAAACCTTGTAAAGATGTGGAAAGAGATTTAAACACTCCTGTAAAGAATCCTATGAAAAATTTTCGCAGTTGCCATTAGATTCTGTACCATCCAAGCTTTCTAATGATAAAAACCACTTTTCAAAATTATCTCGATGCAAATATTTCTACATTTCACCTTTTAAGACACATATTATAGACGGCAATAAGAAAATATTTAATGATGAAACACCAATTAGCAACAAGTGCAGTATGTCAAGTAAAAGCAAGGCTCTTTCCTTACCAAATAGCACAGAATGATTTATATAAATGCCATCCTTTCCCAAAGAATAGAATCCTTTCACTTGATGCAGTAAATTGCATACTGTCTTTTTACAGCTGTTCTGAAAGACAAAGATATTTTTGAGCTTCATTTATAAAACATAAATATCAGATTGTTGTTTTAGCCTTCTTGTAATTCAAAATAGCATCAGTGCTGGCTGAACATATTACTCATACCGTGGAAAGTAAGAAATGGTGACAATCTAAAACTAACACTGTGAAATGAAGATGAATATGTGAAATGTTCACTTCAAATGATTTAAGTAGATGTTATAAATACTTAACGTGAGGATAGCAGGATCTTGGTAAAGAAGAGCCATTTGAAATTATTTCTACTTCTTCCTGCAGGAACAATCTATCTGCTACTAGATGTGTATGATTCTAAGTACAAAGTGATGTGTCCTGGGAGAGATGTAGATATTGGGCTGTGAGGTGAAAGGAAGAGAGAGACCATTTTTCTGAGATGGTCATAAAGACTTCTCAAAGAAGGTGGCATTTAGCCAACAGACACATGAAAAAATGCTCCACATCAGTCATCATCAGGGAAATACAAATCAAAACCATAATGAGATATCACCTCATGCCAGTCCGAATGGCTAAAATTAACAACACAGGAAACAGCAGATGCTGGTGAAGATGTGGAGAAAGGGGAAACTCTTACACTGTTGGTGGGAATGCAAATTGGTGCAGCCACTCTGGAAAACTGCATGGAGTTTCCTCAACAAGTTAAAAATAGAGCTACCCCATGACCCAGCAATTGCACTACTTGGTATTTATCCAAAGGATACAAACATAGTGATCTGAAGGGGCACCTGCACCCCAATGTTTATAGCAGCAATGTCCACAATAACCAAACTATGCAAAGAGCCCAGATGTCCATCAACAGCTGAATGGATAAAGAAGAGGTGGTATATATGTACAATGGAATACTACTCAGCCATCAAAAAGAATGAAATCTTGCCATTTGCAATGACGTGGATGGAACTAAAGGGTATTATGTTAAGCAAAATAAGTCAGAGAAAGACAAATATCATACGATTTCACTCATATGTGGAATTTAAGAAACAAAACAGATGAGCATAGGGGAAGAGAAGGAAAAATAAAATAAGACGAAATCAGAGAGGGAGACAAACCGTAAGAGACTCTTAACTCTAGGAAACAAACTGAAGGTTGCTGGAGGGTGGGTGGGTGGGGGGATGGGGTAACTGGGCGATGGGCACTTGAGGTAATGAGCACTGGGTGCTGTATGCAACTGATGAATCACTAAACTCTACCCCTGAAACTAAAAAAAAAAAAAAAAAGTGGAATTTGATAGAGATGTCAGTGCCAAATAGAACTGGATATTTGAAGTGGGGGAGAAAGGGTATTTCAGGCAGAAGGCACACATAAATAGAACCACAGAGGCAGGAAGGCACCTGGGGCATATGGAGTGGGGAGTTTGACTAGTGTGTGGGGTTCACGGAATTCCTGACAGAGAAGTGGCAACAGATTAGATGGGATAGAAAATTTGGGGACAGACTGTGGAGGGGGTTGAGTGTCAAGCAACTGAACCTGGTTCTTATTTGGTAGTGAGTATTAAGCTCAGTGATTCTTCCCCCGAGTTTTTAACCCAAAACATTCACATGATCAGAACTGTGCTGTTTTGGGGGTGCTTAGAATGCACCCAGCTCTACCAGGTAGTCTACAAACATTACCCAGTATAGTCACCACAAAAGTGTAGCTGCAAGAAGATGAGCAACTCCATTTTACAGATGAAAAACTGTCTCAGAGAGGCTACGTAACTTGTCCGTGTTCAACAATCTAATAAGCAAAACTTTTTTACGCTAAATTTTATGTCCTTACTCTTCATCATCCTATTTTCATAATTTTATTGTTTAACCAAGATCTTGTAACTTCATTCATAATTTGGTATTTTGAAGAAGAGAGAAAATGGAAGAAAGACTAGTTTAGAGGCCATTTTAATAAAACAATAAGAAACAATATTTCTAATTGAATTATGTCTGTCACTAGTTCAAGCAGCATCAAATCTGAGCTACCATTGTTCCTGAGAAATGCACACTGAGAAATTGCATGATTATTAATTTAGGGCTTTATTTGATATTGAGGGTTCTTATACAAGGGCAAACTTAAATCCTTTTTGTGATCTGTGAGGTTTCCTATGATAATCAGAAAGCTTTGCAATGCAGCTAACAAGAGTTTCCTTAGCCAGATTCATTAGGTGTAATTTCCACTTCTTTTAAACCATCAAAATTAAGCACTTAGTATGTGTAAGGCATAAAATATGGCAAGTATCTCAACTACATTTTTTTCATTGTATTCTCATAACAACCCTGTAAAGTGAGCACCCTTTTCCCATTTTATAGAAAAAGAAACTAAGGTTCAGAGAGTTCTGTGTGTGATGGCACAGATATTCATATTCAACTTTATTTGCCTTTAAGTCACTACTCTTCCTACTACAGCCAAATGCCCTGTAACTCCCCATGTGATAAAGATGAGTGATTAGGGGCGCCTGGGTGGCTCAGTCGTTAAGTGTCTGCCTTCGGCTCAGGTCATGATCTCAGGGTCCTGGGATCAAGTCCTACATTGGGCTCCCTGCTCAGTGGGGAGCCTGCTTCTCTCTCTGCCCCTCCCCCTTCTTATGTTCTCTCTCTCTCAAATAAATAAATAAAATCTTAAAAAAAAAAAGATGAGCGATTAGTTAAAGTGACATTCATGCCTCTTGGTTGCAAAGAAATTAAGTAAAATCTGAAATGCAGCTCATGGCAGGAACACAAACTTTGGAATCAAAAGAATGTGGATCTAATTCTCTTGTCTACCTCTTAAAAGCTATGTGACCTTAGATGTGTTACTTAATCTTTCTGAGGCGCAATTACCAATCTGGAAAATGCAAATAATAATACCTATTTCAGAGGGTGGTTAAGAAGATTAAGCTAAGTAATGCCTAAAAAGTTCTTAGCACAAAGTACATTCTTAAAAGAAGTCAGCTCTATTAATAGTAGCGGTTGGTATTTCCTTGATTTCCAGGGCCCCAGCTGCCATCTGTGAAACAATCTGTTCCAAATATTTGGTGCAGACCTCTCTTCTGAATTCTGGATCCATATATCTTACCACCTACGTGGCATTTGCTCTTGGATGTCCCACAGGCATCTCATACTCGTTAGGTATCAAAATGAACTGAAAGAATGATACACATCACTCTTTTTCTGACCCTGCTAATATCTGCAGTCTTTCCTGTAGATGATGACGATGGTGATGATGATGGTAAGTGTGTATGAAATCAGTCCCACAACCAGCCCACAACCAAGTCAAATCTCAGGTCACTGAGTTCTGGGGAACATAACCTCTGAATTTCTGCTGACATCGCCCTGGTCCTAGCCTCCTTCATTTCTCTCCAAGAGTAGTTCGATCACACCTACTTCTGCCTATCTTCACCAAGGAGCAATCCGCTCTATATTCAGAAGGAGCTGCCTGCACCCTTGAGACCCAAATGAAATTGGCCTTAAATCCCCTACCATCTCTGACGGAAGTTCACGTTCCCTTGGGATTTTTGCCATTTTGGAGGACGTTTGCATGTTCTCACTTTCTCCTCCCCCAGACGCCAAGTTGCACAAAGAGCGCTTCCATGCCCCAGCACTTGGACGTGAAATGCAGCCCCTTTAGCAAGTTTCACAAATGACCCACTCACACAAAGCATTTGTGAGTATAGCAAATATTATTGAAGATTGGAATTTGGTAAGATGGATAAGTGTTTACTATTCAAAATGCTAACTTCAAGTGGAACATTAGGCATTTCCAGTTTTAAAATGCTCTTTGACCTCCTCCATCTGGATATTTCCACTGGCTGATTGCCCTTCTCTATCTCAGCATCACACCATCTTGCTGGCTCTTCTCTCCATGTTTTTCCTAGCCCCTTCCCTCTTATCTCTCCCTCTTCCTTTCTGGAATAAAGCCATTCTTTTCTTTGTAACTCAAATACTAGTTTGACTGGTTTTTTGTTCTTGTTTTTGTTTGTTTCCCTAGATGCCTCTTCTCACACTGTTAGAGTGTTCCCTTCTATCCCAAGTGGTTCATTATCAAGCACTTTTCCATTAAAAGTTCCACCAATAGGAACTTGAGAGCCAGTAGTTAACACACTATCTTACTTCTATTACAGATGCAAATCTGATCATTTCATGCCCCTAATAACCCATAAGTGGCTTCCCATTTCCTTTAGCATTCAACTTTTTTAGAAGGACCCAACAAAGTATCCCATGATCCAGTCTCTAGTATTGGCCATTTTGATGTTATTCTGGTTTCTCAAATACACTGTGCTTTCTCTGGCCCCCAAGTCTTCAAATACATTGTTCTTCAGAGATCCTATTCTTTCTCCAGCTCCTCATCAGGCTAAGTCTTACTGATGCCTGTCCTTACATGTGTAGACTCTTACTTCCTCCAGGTTAGATCCTCCTCCTAAGGTCCTCTGAACAATGCCTTTTCCACTTGTAATTATTTAATTACTTAAAATGGTATATTTCCTCTCTTTTGCTGTAGACTCCAAAGACCATTGGGACAGCGACCAAATTTCTTTTCTCAACCTTTATATCCTTAGCACCAGGTATACGGTAAGCACACCATTTTTTAAAACTACATGAAGGTAAACATTGAGCAAAGTTTATATGTAAAGTATTGCACCTCATCTCCCTGAACTTCTGGGCTTAAATTTACCTGGCACAGACGGATCAGTCTTTTAGGAAAACCATAAAATCTCAGTGATGGTGGAGGGCATAAGAGACGATACACGTTGAAGGTCTGGCAGTTTTGTTGTTAAGGATGTTAACAGCTCAGGGGAATTAAAGGTCAGTGCTCCCAAAAGGTCACGAGGGTGGCACCTAAATATGCTGTGAACTACATGTTGGGTAACTCGACTGCCCTCTTTGTTATCTATCATCAGGATTTAATTAACTGGTGTCACAGTTGGAGAGACACTTCAGGCCCGGGGGAAATTTGACTGAACTCATCCATTCTAAAATGAAAAATGATTAACACCATCATCTTCCACATTAGCTTTCAATAAGTGGGACAGATGCGTTTTCCTAAGCATCTTTCTGAGGTAAAAACTATTTCAAAACTATAAATACTGGAAAGGGTAGAAAAAGAGGTTTGGGGAATAAAAAAATTCGGCAAAATTCTATTTGTGAGTGCTTGATTTTATTAAAATAACACTTATTTCACAGACAGAATCCACCTGCCAGGAAGCCCTATTTTTCATAACACATTAAACCAGAAGAATGTTGCGTATTTTTAGAAGTGGCCTGATCATTGAACTGTTGAGGACAAATGTATTTTGTGGCTTCCTGGATTGTGGACCCACCTCCTCCTGAGTCAATCATCAGCCAGGCACAGCTTCCCAGGTCTCAGAACTGCTCAGCGCAGTAGGTTCTGGAAACTGTTCCCATGGTAACCTTCAGTCAAATAGGGCAGCTCAGGCTGTCGTACGCAGGCATAATAGAAACAGAAATACTGGCTGCTCTCCCTCATGATGCCACAAAAAGGGGTAAAACTGATTACTGGATAAATAGACTGAAAGGCAGAAGATCTTTTGAACCATATATGAATCATGTTGTTAGTGTGCTAAAAAGATACGACTTCTACAACCTATATGTCCCAAAGAAAATCAGTGTGAAAGCATAGGTCATAAATTTTGAAGTAACAATCAGTTACTGCGTTCAGAGAATCTACTAAATATTAGGCATCGGGTTAAGTAATGTACACATATAATCTCATTTGGTTCTCCTCAAAAACATAGGTATTTTAGTATTTCCATGATTTACCTGAAGCAACTGAGGCTCAAAGAATCACAATGAGAGAGTATCACTTAAGTGGGACTTGCACCCAGGTGTGCCTGTTTCCAGAATTAATTAATTAACTAACTAATTAGTTAAGATTGATTTATTTATTTGAGAGAGAGACAGAGAGAAAGTGCGAGCTGGGGGCAGGGCAGAGGGGAGAGAGAATCTCAGGCAGACTCCCAGTTGAGCGTGGAGCCCATAGAGGGCTCTTTTGATCCCAGGACCCTGAGCTGAAACCAAGAGTCGGACGCTCAACTGACAGAGCCAGCCAGGTGCCCCAGAATTTCTTTTTATCTCTCAAAATTGCCTTTTTTCATGACAACACCCTTTTGGAGCATCTATCAATCATAACCTAGAGGGATAAGTCATAGTTTGTGCTGAGGGAGTTCACCACCAATTAAATACAGATATGAAAAGTAGCATCTGGGAGATCATTCTGGCTCCAGGATCTGATCGTCTGGGAGGAGTGGTATAATAGAGTCATAAAACTTGTAGTTAAAGAATTGCCTTGAGTACCAGCCCCTCCACATCATCACAGAGTAGCCTTGAGAAACTCATTTGATTACTTTGTACCTCAGTGTTTTCATCCAGGAAGTGAGATAATAACTTAATGGGATGTTTTGAGAATCAAATGAGAAAATGGGTTCGAAAGTGTTTTAAAAAATATAAAATGTGATATATGGCTATTATTATTTTCCTAAATAGCACATCGAATTTTTCTGGCATATCTATTCAGCAGAGTGGCTTCTCTCTACTTAAAAATGCCAGGTTAAATTCTTTTCTTAAGCATGTTTTGTTTAATCTCCTGAATTAAGAGTTCTGCAGAGCTTCTACTACAAGTCCTTATTAGGAATCAGGAAATAATTACTGCATTAATATATATAATAAAATGCCATTTAGCGCGCACGCACACACACACACACACACACACACATACCCGGTAACTTGATAAGGAAATGCCATCTGTATTTATTTTAAATGAATGCATAGGGGGTACCAGACTTCAGTTATCATTTCTGCATTCTGGCTGGGCAGAGCAAAGGGTATGATCAGAAGCTGAGGGTCCAAAGATAAGGTGTTTGATCAAGGAAATGGCAGTGCAACAAATTCAGGTGTTGTAATGTGGCAGTCTCTGGGCAGAGATTGGCCTGCAAAGGTGTTTTCTTTGGCCAGCATTGTTTTATTCTGTTATAATTGTGCTTTTTAATGATGCTTTTAGGTAATGCATGCACCCTCCCATTGGCTAATTATTTCATCAATCAATCCTGTTATACTATTTCACTTCTCTCATTTATATGACCTGCCTGACATGTGAGTTTGAACTCCTTTACCAAAAAGAGGCAAAAAAAATGAGGACTCTGTATCATGAAGTCATAAAAACAGAAGTGAAAGTATCTAGGCATTTAAAACATGAAAGGTTGACCTGGTGTCGATGTGGACTCAGGCATGGAGAGAGAACCCACAGGCTCTACCTGAAAGGATACATTTAGGACACTTATATAGAAGTCTGGTATTACACAGCAGATTGTAACTATATTCACTCAGCAGGCATGTATCAACAGCTTGCTAGATGAGCTTCAGAGAAGTTTCTGGCGACACATTATAACCACTATGTAAGTTAGTGTCCTTTACGATGATAGCATCTTCCTTATCATCATCATCGCTATTATTGGTCAGACACAATGCTAGGTAGGACAACGGCACATAATACCAGTCTTCCTCTTCACTCCTAAATAGAGTGAATCCCCAGCATCTGGCACGGTTCCTGATATGTGCTGGCTGCTCAAGACATATCTAAAGATTGCATGCATGCATCATGGAAAATGAGAGGGAGGCCATCATCCCTAACCTTTGAGATCAATATCCAAATTCTGTTCTGACAATTTCTGAAAGAGACCTGTGAATAATTCTAGAAAGGGTCAGGAAGGGATCTCTGCCCTGTCAGGACAGCTCTGGGAACTTGATCTTCCTGAAGGAACTGAAAGGAAAGAAGATCTTGCTGGAAACGTTTTCCCGCAGCTGGACAGGAGGCTAAGTGGATGAATTCCATAGCGTGTCTGGCCATAAGTGCTATAGAAACACTGGACACCATTGATATTATTATTGAAAAGAACTGAGCATCCCATTACTTCTTATGTGGTAACCTTAGCACAGCAGAATTTTCTACTTGTTCCCTCTAAAATGCCTTCTAATAAGTCTAATCATTGATTAGGTTGCCAGCTGGAGCATTAATAACGTTCTAAGTGCATGTCCCACAGGAGATCTGGTGTAACCAGCATTTGCTCAGACTTTCATCAGGTCTTACCTGAAGGGCTGCAACAGCCTCCTTACCATCTACTGGCCTTCGGTGGGTGCAGTCGGGCAATCCCTAACTATACTAGTCCATGTTCCTAATTGTATTGATCTTTGTAAGCTGTGATCTAACTATGTCACTTTTCTGCATTAAAACAGACCATGATTTCTTTTGGCCTAAAAAATACTCAAATTCACATCTTGGACTTGGCTATCAACCCTCCTCTCTGAAAGTCCTACCATGATCTAACCACTCCCGAGGCCTGTGGGGTCTTCTTCCCATTTCTCCAGATGATGCACTGACCTTCGTTCCCCTGGGAAATTCCTGAGTGTCTTTCAAGCATCACTTCCAACTTGAAACCCTTCCTCATACCCATTGCAGAAGCAGATTTAATTGTTTTCTTCTCTACAAGTCTAGAGCACTGAACAATTCTCTTGTATTGACCAGGACCTTTGGCTGTCAGTTTTGGAAGTCCAGCTTAACTGACTTAAGCCATAAACTGGGATTTATTCACTCAGATTGCCAGACTGCACAGGGGCTGGGCCTTAGGGTGACTGAGACCAGGGCCTCGGACCACATCAGGGATTTTCCCTCAAGCAATTGTCTTTGTGGGGCAGAAATGATAGACACTGACTTCTCCAGATTTGCATCCATACATACTTGGAACCAGAGGAGAAAAAAACTCTTCCCCACTAATTCCAGTTATAAAATTTCAGACAAAGCATTCTAGTTGGCTGGCTGGGTCCCCAGTGGCATCCCCCTGGCTCTCTCCATGAAGGGAGAACTGGGCATTATGATTCACCCAGACTGAGTCAAAGTACCTCCTGCTCTAATCTGGGAGTAGCACACTAGTATTAGGAATCCCCATCGGGACCCCTTCTTGGCTTTATGGTGGAAAAGAAGCAGTGCTCCAAAACAAGAAGATATAATCAAAGAAGGGATCCCAGACAGGCAGAAAAAACAAGCATCAAACAGTTTTTCAAAGTCTGTAACTAGTAACACTCACATGGTGTTGTAATTATGCATTTGGGTGAGCCTTTCTGACTAGAGTCTGAGCTCTAGGAGGTCAAGTGCCCCATCTTTCTCAGAGCCTGTCGCCACCACCCAGCGAGATACCTGATGCCAAGTTGGTACTCCGCTAATGTTTTTTTGTTGTTGAAATGATAGAATGGATACCTCTACAGTGTGAATATAACATCCAGTAAACGTGATCACAGAATTCCATAGAGTTGTGAAGTTAGTTAAATGGATGTTTAAGGGACCTCTTTAGTTGACAGGTCATTGAGGGATTCAGTTTAATTAAAACACGAGAATCTTTGAGATAGAGCTAATACTTATTGGGTCCAACCTATTAGCATTTTTATAAAAGCCACTTAATTCCTACCCCAATCCCATGAGTTTATAGGAACCACCCCTATTTTAGAAATTAAGCAGATGGGGACGCCTGGGTGGCTCAGTGGGTTAACTGTCTGCCTTCAGCTCGAGTCATGATCCCAGGGTCCTGGGATCTAGTCCCGCATCGGGCTCCCTGCTCAGTGGGGAATCTGCAGCTCCCTCTCCCTGCCGCTCCCCCCTGCTTTGTGCTCTCTCTGTCTCTGACAAATAAATAAATAAAATCTTTAAAAAAAAAAAAAAGAAATTAAACAGACGAAGTTAAGAGATCCTTGTGTTTTCCCATGTTGTCAGATAATAGGCTGCAGCAAAGGAGTAGAAACTCAGGCCCTCTGATTCCAAGTCTAGTGCTGTGTTCTTAAGCAGATTATTTAAACTCTTTGAGTAAAATGGGGAGAAAGACACTTATTTCTAAAGATTGTTGTAAGGAAAAAAAGAAAAAGACATAAAATGCCAAGTGCAAAGTGTAGTCTAGATTAGAGGATCGATAGATAACAGTTGTTATATTTGTCAGAGATGGTGGACGATTTCTTATGATGTCAGACTGGAATATATGAGACAAATTCTCTTCTTGTCCCACATTCCAGGGACTCATCTTGCATTTTTCTCCTCTTTAGTGCGGCCCACTCTGTCTCCGAGAGCTTCTGTCCCTTTAGGACTGGCCATAGAGCAGTTTACAAGCTCCTGGGCTCCCCCTTCCTTGCTGAAGCCAAACACCCAGCCTTCCTTTGCTGCCTCAAACAGCCAACTCTAGTTCAGGAAAGAGCACTACCAGGAGACATAAGGATGTGTGGATCCTAGACCTTGTTCTGACATCAATTAGCTGGGTGATATTTGTACCGCTGTGCTTTCAAGTGTGAAATGAGGGTGTTGGAGCGGAGAAATTTCTATATTAAATTGTATTATGCAAAGGAAATTTCAGTAAAAATATTTTCATTGCAGAGTCAAGCAATATTACTACCCGGTTTCAAAAAAAATAATTTTAAATATTTCTCTATCCACCAAACAAATCCACGTTGGACTTGCCTAAGCTTAAATCCATTTCTGTAACTTTTAACTCTTCCTTCTTGCTGTACATCTCGGCAGGGATTGCATGCCTGCAGCATGCATTCAGAATCTTCTCCTGAATATAGATTCCAGGAAAAGCTGAAGCACAGAGGACAGAGAAGAAATAGCGTGATGACGTTTCTTTAGGCTCACTGCCTAGACTCACTTGGCTTGCTGCCTTATTCTCATTAGTTCGACTGACTGAATCTGATTAGCCTACCCTGATTTATTTTTGGTGACCTGGGAGCACATGGGTCAATGCTTATTTTCATGGCTGATACAATCATCCCCAAAGCTGTCTTTAGATTTTGGAAGATTAGACCCTTTCCCTGGAAGACTGTGCTGTCTATGCAGCCTCATGACCCATTAGATACATATTTCTTCAACACTTTGCAAAATTGAGTCTATGTAACCCTCTTTTCATTATCACAAAATTTTGTTATTGGCTATTAAAACATAGAGCAAAAAATTCTTAATAATTCTGAAGCTGATGTTTGTATCCTTACTGTTTTCTGAGTTAGTGAATCCATTTCTGTAACCAATAATAAATAAAAGCTAGAGTTCAATGTTATTGGATATTGGATGCTTGGTTAAGCCTCACAGTTCCACCTGGACCACTGGCAATAATAGTGGGTCATATGTTCTGTATGTTTGTTATGTTTCCCAAAAGTACACAATTTTAAAAACCTACCCATGTGTCTGACGATGAGAGACAATGTGAAGAAAAGGACATTTTAAAAGGCAATCCGTACTGACTGATCCATATTATAGAGACCGGCCTAGGACTATCCAGATCACAGAGTAGCTAACATATGCCAGGCAGTGGTCCTGGAGCTAGAGGTGCAGCTAGAAATAAGATACAGTCCCCGTCCTTAAAGAACTTAGGGTCTCATACGGTTAACACAATTAAGTCTACTAAATGTTAACATAGAATTAAATTTCTATTAAGGGCCAGATAGTCTTTACAAATACTAGGACCATTAAAAATTAAATTAGATTTCTAAAACAACTAAATAATAAAAAAATCAGTACATTTTTAGGTACATTTTGGCCTCCTTTAGGATACTGATATGTACTGTATGCTTGATTTGGCTTCTGACAACATAAGAGGTACCATTAGGTTAATTCCAAGAAGCAAGTGTCCACATGTAATTAATGCAATCAGCAATTCTTTCATTCATTTAACAGAGACTTACCAGTTTATACCGTGTGTCAGACTGAGTGTTAGGAAAACAAGTCAAGAAGGGAAGAGAAACAGACACGTGGACGTAATGAAGCTCAATTTTGGTACTTGTGTAGTTCAGTGTTTAAGAGTCCAAACTAGATGTGTGACCTTGGGCAGGTGACTCAGTCCTTCTGAGCCTTGGTTTCCTTAACTACAAACTGAGATTGAAAAAAAAAATACCTATCTCATCGGGTCATTTTGCATATTAAATGAGATGACTGTGTTTACAGCCTGCCTAGCTTCGTACCTGGATCCTGGTAAGTCCTAAGCATGTTTTAAAAAATTGTTCTGTCCCCCTTTCACGGAAGAGAGGTCTGAAGCTCAGAGCAGTGAAACAACTTTCCTGGACCCCATGTACCCAGAAGATGAGTTAAAAGCAAAGCAGCAGTGATACAAAGTATACGAGTCTTGTGTGAGACCAGAGAGCAGCAGGACTATTCTGCCTATACAGTATGGGAAAGAATCAGGAAGGAATATTTACACCAGCCACACCATGACTTTTCAAGTATACTGTCCGTAAACACTGATCTAGACACTTAGAGCAGTTTTCATTCCCCTTCACTGCTGCCTTTACCATAGATGCCAGTGATCCTCAGTCTGGTTCCTTCTTCAAAGAGCATGTTAGCTTCTCTTATTAAAGATTGGCTGGGCGCCTGGGTGGCTCAGTTGGTTGAGCGACTGCCTTCGGCTCAGGTCATGATCCTGGAGTCCCGGAATCGAGTCCCGCATCGGGATCCCTGCTCAGCAGGGAGTCTGCTTCTCCCTCTGACCCTCCCCCCTCTCATGTGCTCTCTCTCTCTCTCCCTCATTCTCTCTCTCAAATAAATAAATAAAATCTTTAAAAAAAAAAAAAAGATTGGCTAACCTCCAATGAGGAGGATTGTCACAGGATTCTCAGTCCCGACTTTTTTCTTTCTTTCTTTTTTTTCAGAACTGACAGGTGCAAGTGAGTGAGGAAATAACTGCTTTGTGACATTCTTCTAGAATTCTCCTAGGACCCCCACAGCATTACTCCTTCCTAAGTAAAATGGAGTGCTCCATCCATATACTTTCTCCAGCATAGCTAAAACCAAGAATTTCTCTGCAAATCGAGTGCCAAGATGATTTTCATTCATTTCATTCTTTCCTCATTTCCACGATGTTTATTTTGTGTTTATTACATGACACAATCCATGAGTTGGGAGCAGTTTTTCAATGGAGAAGAATCAAAAGTAAAAGCCTGAGAAGATCCTTAGTCGTAAGAGGGTCAATCTCTCTCGTTCTGCTTTTCCTTGAACACTAAAATACCTGTGTGGTGCTTATCACAAACATTAGTTTTGGGAAAATGAGCTCAGCATAATTTTATTGCCAATGACCTCAATTTGACCGTCATTTCCTTTTGTTTTTCTCTTTTCTTAAACAGAATGCCACAACATTCCATGTAACTGTTCAAGATGATAATAGCATCGTTGTCTCTTTAGAAGCTTCAGATGTCATGAGCCCATCATCTGTGTATGTTGTGAAGATAACTGGGGAATCAAAAAATTACTTCTTCGAATTTGAGGAATTCAACAGCACTTTGCCTCCTCCTGTTACCTTTAAGGCTAATTACCATGGCCTTTATTATATAATCACTCTGGTAGTGGTAAATGGAAATGTGGTTACCAAGCCATCCAGATCAATCACTGTGTTAACAAGTAAGCATCATTTGTAATATTGTCCTCTGTGTTTCTTCTTTGGGTATATTCTCATGGGGCTTTCATTGAGAGAAAGTCAGCCCAGGATGGCAAGACCAATCACCCTGAAGTCAAGTGACATAAATTCAAAGTTTTGCTTTATATTGAGAATACGGTTTCTTGCCAACGTTTGATAGGGTTTAACTGTTACCTTTTGTTAAAGAAAAATCTATTTTAAACCCAAAAAAGTAAACCTCTATGAGATAGTATATTTTCAGACTGAATAATAATTTTATATTCATGATTGGACCATGTAATTTTTTGCTATATAACTGAATAGTATGATCATAACTAAGCTTTTTTTTTCCAGAACACATACTCTCATATTAAGCCATTTGGGTTTTGAGACAAAGAATTTATACTCATATTTAGCCAGCTAAAAATTAATTATACATTTTTAGCTGAGAGAGAGAAAAAGATATTATTTATCGGTTTCTATTCTTGACCTCACCCTCCAAATAGCCTTGGCTTCCACTGCCCAAGAAAAAACAAATCATTGGCATTTTAACCTTCAGTATATCATGTCTTAAAACATTAATGCTGATACTAGGAATTTTTAGGAGTAATTGTAACTATATGTGATTTTCACTTTTCTCTCTGGGACTTTAATACCTAATCTCAAAGTAAGATGCAACTTTACTGTATATGTTGATGTATATGTTAGAAGAAAAACTGTTACCTATAAGATGGCAGAGTTTAACACTAGAGCAATTTAATGGCTCAGTGAAGTTCTTTTTGCTTTTTGTTCCTCAGTGCAAATTTTCCAATGGCTGTGATTTTTTAAATGCCAGCTACTTGCAGTCATTTTTGCCACAATTAAGGAAAAGGACATAGTGATATTGTTCTCTCGGGATAAAAGGAAAGAGAAACATCAAGAAGCAAGAACTCAGAATCAAGCTAGAAGGCATATTTTTAATATGTCTGTCAAAAATTAATTGAAGTTTCCCTTGGCAGAGTCCCAGAATCAGCATTGAATCCTAAAAATTAGGAGTGGAATGGTATAAACCCAAGACCTTCAAGGTTTATAGATATAATGAGCAAACCTAGGACCTAGTAGAATTAAAGGAAGAACCTGCCTGTTCTAAAGGACTGTTTTAAATAAGTTGCAGAGAGAGTTGAACTGGGAGTTAATAGGTCCAGGCAGCAGATCTAGGTAAACAATGGCTATAATACAATTCCTTGAAATCAGAAGCTCTGCCTTCCTCATCTTCATAATCTCATAAGCACCTAACATGAACTTTACACTCAATAAGTGATCAATAAATATTAATTCAATTCAGTTGAGCAAGTAACAGGAGAAAGAACCAGGGGGAAAAAAGACTAAGGCACAAAGCAAGATAAAAGTATAGTTACTGTTGCTGACCTAACATTCATTAGCATGCACTTAGCCACTCCAGATCAGAAAAAAACTCTAGCAGTCAGCCCTTTAGCTAATGGTTCATAAAGACATTTGATAAGTAAGTGAATGATAAGTAAATGATAAATAGGTACATGATAAGAGATTTCCATAATATCTCATTGACATTTTAGTGTATGCAATGAGTTGTGTTCAAAATATTTTTTTATTTTCTTTTGTGATTTCTTTTTCGACATGTGGGCTTGGAAGTGTGCTGCTGAATATCCAAAATTTTGCAATTTTTCAGAGATCTTTTTATTAATTTCTAGGTAAATGTTGTAATCAGAGAACATACTTTATATGATTTCAATTACTTTAAAATCATTGCAATTTGTTTTAAGGCCCCAAATGTGGTCTGTCTTGGTGTGTATTCTGTGAGCACTTGTCGGTGAAGTGTAGACAAATGTCAATTAGGTCAGGTTGGTTGTTCAAGTCTTTTTTACCCTTACTAACTTTCGGTCTACTTGTTCTAATAATGATGGATAGTGGTATGTGAAAGTCTCCAACTATATCTATGTTGTCTATTTCTCCTTGTACTTCTTTTAGTTTATGCTTTACATATTTTGAACTTTACGTGAAGTTTGAAGCTTTTCATCTTTACACTTTTAAGATTACTGTGTCTTCTTTTTTATTGAGGTGTAATTGACATATAACGTTATGTTAGTTTCAGGTATACAACACAATGATTTGATATTTGTATATACTGCAAGACAATCACCACAATAAGTCAAGTTACCATCGTCACCATTCAGTCTCTATTTTTTTTCTTGCCGTGAGAACACCGAAGATTTACTTTCTTGACAACTTTCAAATATGCAATACAGTATTCTTGACTATAGTCACCATATTGTACATTACATCCCCATGACTTATTTATTTTATAACTGGAAGTCTGTACCTCTTGACTGCCTTCACCTATTTTGCCCACCCCACCACCCCCTTTCCTCTGAAAACCACCATTCTGTTCTCTGCATCTATGAGTTTTGCTTTATTTTGTTTGTTTGTTTGTTTTTTAGATTCCACATGTAAGTGGGATCATACAGTATCTGTCTATTTCTGTCTAACTTATTTCACTTAGCAAAATACCCTTAAGTTCCATCAAGTTGTTGCAAATGGCAAGATTTCATTCTTTTTTATGGTTGAGTAGTATTCTATTGCACATAGATACACCACATCTTCTTTATGCATTCGTCCATTGGTGGATGATTAGGGTGTTTTCAGATCTTGGCTATTGTAAATAATGCTGCAATGAACATGGAGGTATATCTTTTCAAATTATATATATCTATCTTATACATATCATATATATCTTTTCAAATTAACGGGGTTTTTTTTCCTTTGGCTAAATATCCAGAAGTGGAATTGCTGGATCATGTGGTAGCACTATTTTTAATTTTTTGAGAAATCTCCATACTGCTTTCCATAGTGGCTATCCTAGTTTACGTTCCTACCAACAGTGCACAAGAGTTCCTTTCTCCACATTCATACCAATACTTGTTACTTCTTGTCTTTTTGATAATAACCATTCTAACAGATGTGAGGTGATATCCCATGGTGGTTTTAATATGCATTTCCCTGATGCTTAGTGATATTGAGTATCTTTTCATGTGCTTTTTGGTCATCTGTATGTCTTCTTTGGAAAAATGTCTAGTCATAGCCTCTGATTATAAAAATAATAATTAGTAATATAATAATTAGTTATATACATAATAATTAGTGATATACATACATACACTAAGTGGTGACCTTTTCAGCTTAGAGAAGTCCCTTTAACATTGAACAATTATCACATGGTTTCACTCATATGTGGAACAT
This sequence comes from Leptonychotes weddellii, assembly GCF_054177405.1. Lineage (NCBI taxonomy): Eukaryota > Metazoa > Chordata > Mammalia > Carnivora > Phocidae > Leptonychotes > Leptonychotes weddellii. The sequence goes on from NC_138373.1 coordinate 78,566,580, forward strand.
AAGCAATAGCATGGAGGATCATGGGGGAAGGGAAGGAAATCTGAAGGGGGAGAAATCAGAGAGGGAGACAAACCATGAGAGACTATGGACCCCAGGAAACCAACTGAGGGTTTCAAAGGGGAGGGGAGTGGAGGATGGGGTAACAGGTTGATGGGTATTAAGGAGGGCACGTGTTGTGATGAGCACTGGGTGTTATTCGAAACTAATGAATCATTGAACACTACATCAAAAACTAATGATGTACTATACAGTGGCTAACTGAACATAATAAAATAAATAATATAAAAAAAATAAAATAAAAATAAAAGTGAAGGTCTGGTTAAAAAAAATTCTTGTAAGGACAGTTTGGTAGTGATGAATTCCTTTAGCTTTTACTTGTCTGAAAATTTTTTTTCTTTTTCAAATCTGAATGATAACCTTGACAGATAGAGTATTCTTTGTTGGAAGCTTTTTCCTTTCAGCACTTTGAATATATTTGCCACCCTCTTCTGGTCTGTAAAGTTTTTGCTGAAAAATATGCTAATTTTTTTTTTTTTTAGATTTTTTAATTTATTTGCGAGAGAAAGAGAGAGAGAGTGAGCACAAGCAGGCAGAGCAGCAGGCAGAGGGAAAAGCAGGCTTCCCACTTAGCAAGGAGCCGGATGTGGGACTCGATCCCAGGACTCTGGGATCATGACCTGAGCTGAAGGCAGATGGTTAACCAACTGAGCCACCCAGGCTACCATATGCTAATATTCTTATGGGGTTCCCTTGTATGTGACTTCTCTTGCTCCTTTTAAGTTTCTCTCTTTATCTTTAACTTTTGACATTTTAATCATAATGTGTCTTGAGTGGATGTCTTTGGGTTCGTCTTATTTGGAACGCTGAGCTTTCTGGATCCGAATGTCTTTTTTCTTCTTTAAGTTAAAAAAAAAAAAGCTTTTAGCCATTATTTCTTCTAATGAGTGCCTTTCTTTTGTCTTCTTCTGGGACCCCTAGAACTCAGATGTTATTCCACTTGATGCTGTCTTACATGTTCCTTAAGCTGTCTTCATTTTTTAAAATTGTTTTTTCTTTTTGTTGCTCTGTTTAGGTGAGTTCCACCCCTGTGTCTTCCACTGATCCTTTCTTCCATTTTTGCTAGTCTGATGTTGAATTCTTGTAGTGTATTTTTCAGTTCAGTTATTGTCTCTTTCAGCTCTGTAACTTCTATTTGGTAATTTCTTATATTTTCTATTTCTTCGTTAAAATTTTCACTGTGTTCATTCATTCTCTTGAGTTCAGTGAACATCTTTATGATGATTACTTTGAACTTTTTATCAGGTAAATTACTTATCATTCATTAAGATTTTTTTCTGGAATTTTATCTTGTTCTTTTGTTTGGAACATATTCCTCTGTTTTCTCATTTTGCTTGACTCTGTATTTGTTTCTATGTATCAAGTGAAACAGCTACCTCTCGCAGCCTGAAAGAAGTGGCCTTGTGTAGGAGGTAAATATTATTGTTCAACCTTGCCTTAGCTCTTGGCTGTCTCTTGAACCTTTGTGATTGTCTAAGCAACCTGATTTATTCTTGATAAGTCCCTGTTGGTAAGGGTACGCTAAGACCTGTCAGTGTTCCAAAGGGAGGGATCTCAGGCAGCACCTAGTTTCAGGCTGATTGGAAGACATGTCCTCAGGCAATAGCTTTTAAATTACGCAAGTATGTACAGTCCTGAGGGGCCACAATTGTAAACCCTGCTGGCCTCCAGACCAGGTGATCTGGAAGTGTCCCCTGGACAACAGTTGCAAAAATTGGGGCTCCAAACAAGTGTATAAGCTCCTTTCTGGACTAGCAAGCTGTAGCACGACCGAGGAAGATTACAAAAAGAGTGTTACCTGACCTAAGTTCCCTAAAAGCACCTCCACAGCTTCTCCATGTGTGGCAAACCTGAAGCCTGCCTCTCAGGCAGAAGCTCCAGGACAAGTAAATAGGCCTTTTTCACAGAAAGTCTGCTGGTGTGTTGCAGTTTACTGTCTGTGCAGTGCCTTGAGGTTGGTAACCTGCCAAGAGCTGATTCTCCAATTGTTACAGTTCTGTGGGACCCACACAAGCCCCCTGGTCACCGGAGCCAGGTGGATGAGCTCACTAGCTTTAGGGAGGCAGTGAGGAAGCACAGGGTAGAGGCACATGCACCAGCTTTAGTGACTCATGACATTTTTATCTATATGCAATGGCCCTCTTTATCCCAAGAAATATGCCTTGTGTTGAAGTCTATTCTGTCTGCTATTAATATAGATATTTTCATTTTCTTCCATTAAGTCTTTTCATGGTATACTTGCTTTACCCTTTTTATTTTCAACCTACTTATGTCTTTATATGTAAATGGGTTTCTTGTATTCAGTATAGAGCTGGATTTTGCTTTTCTTCCAATCTGAAAACCTCTGCCTTTTATTTTTTATTCTTTTGAAATCTCTGCCTTTTAATTAAAGTGTTTAGACCAGCACTATCCAACTAAAACAGGATGTTAACCATATATGCATATTACATTTTGGGATAGACACATTAGAAAAGCTTCTGAAACTATGAAATTAATTTTAATAAGCTTATTTAATCCATTCCACTTAAAATATTACTATTTCAGTATATAGTCAATATGAAAGTTTACACATTTGTAACTTTTAAGCATAAGTTTATTAAAATTAAATAAATTTTAGGGTGCCTTGGTGGCTCCCAGTCGTTAAGCGCCTGCCTTCAACTCAGGTCATGGTCCCAGGGTCCTGGGATCGAACCCCACATCGGGCTGCCTGCTCTGCGGGGAGCCTGCTTCTCCCTCTCCCACTCCCCCTGATTGTGTTCCCTCTCTCGCTGTGTCTCTCTCTGTCTAATGAATAAATAAAATCTTAAAAAAATAAAATTAATTAATTAATTTAATTAAATAAAGTTTAAAATGCAGTTTCTCAGTTGCACTAGCCTCATTTTAAGTGCTCAATAGCATATATGGCTAGTGGATACCAATTTTGACAGTGCTAGTTTAGAGCATTTATACTTCTGTAATTATTTATACCATTGGATTTAGAGATTTTATTTATTTATTTGAGAGATAGAGGAAACAACCGAGAGATGGGAGCACTAGTGGGGAGGAGAGGGAGTAGTAGGCTACCTGATGAGCAGGGTGATCCAAGGATCCTGGGATCGTGACCTGAGCCCAACGCAGGCGCTTAACCGACTGAGCCACCCAGGCGCCCCTACCATTGTATTTAATTTAAATCTACCAGATTGCTAAACTGGTAGTATGGGAGAATGAGTCAAGCTGGGCTTCAGGTATTAGTCACTTTCAGTTCACACAGATATCAAATGTTTCCAGTGTTGCCTGCCAGCAATGGTAGAGTGTATTTCTCAGTGTTCCAATTCTACCTTTAGTATCAGCAAGTCCTGAACACCTGCACCACAGAAGGTCTCCATGATTTTGCCCCTTCCCTCCCAGTGGATTGCTGTTGGTTTTTACTAACGTTAAGCTTTTGGTGAGGATAGGCAAGGTTCTTGGTTCTCCTGGTCCAGCCTCAGGCTTAGGCAGACTCTGTGATCCTAAGTGGGGAACTATCAGCATTCCTGCCCCTCACTTTACACTGACAACCAGTCGAGCTCAAATCTGTGGAAAGTCTTGGGTTGGAGTTTCCTGCCTTTTCCCCAATAGTGGTAGAATTCTACTTTGTATGAGCGTGTAACCATAGGTCCAAAAGAGTCTGTGCCCCTCTCCTAGGAACAGACTCTTTCACTTCTATCCACCCCTCAGAAGGGGGTATATTTTCCTGAGAACTTGGAGGGAAAGATATTTCTGCCCCTCCCAAGGATTCTGTTTTGTATTCAAGAAAGATCCAGGGACTTGAGTAAGGTTTCAACCTGATCTATCAGTGGTGCAAATTACCGCCTCTTTCCCTCAATATTCTCATGAGCACCTGATTAAAGCCCACAATAAGAGCTAGAAAGAAAGTGTGGACTCCACTCCAATCATTCTAAACAAGTGTTGTCCTAGAACTTTTGGATGATGGAAATGTTCTATATCTGCATTGTCCATTATAGTAGCCACTAATTTTTAATTTTATTTAATTTTGATTAATTCTAAGTTTAATTAAAATAGCCACAGGTGGCTAATAACTATTTTATTGGATAGAATAGTTCTAAACTGTCATTGAAAACACAACCAGCCTTTATGAATTTATTAAAATCTATCTTCTTTCCTGTTTTAATGGAGCCCCCCTCTTCCTGTTATGCTCTGCTAAAGGTGAAGCAGTTAATGTCCCTTCTGTTTTACAGGGGGTTTGTCACTCTTGGGTATTTAATTCATTTGGTTGCCTTGCAATCTCAGAACTCTGATAGACTCAAGAAAAATCATGATCTCATGGATTATTTGGCTTTTTCTTCTTGTTGAGGGTTGAGACAGTGACATTGACTTGTAGCTTTCTACATCCTAAGTGGAAGGGGAAATCTGCATTGATTTCCAAAAAGCAAAAATTAATTAATGATGGTTTCTTGTCTCTCATACTCTATCTCATTTATAAAGACTCAATTACAACATCCCAGATTTTAAAAGGGATAATAGGTTCAGAATATAAGAATCGGGAATTAAGGCACAAATATTTCTGTGACCTTAGGCATGAGGCAACATTAGGTGACATTTGGTTTCAGCTTCCTCCTTTAAAAAAGACGGAATTAAAGTACATGATGACTAAGATTAGTTTTGAGCTCTAAAATTACCACTATTTGTCAGTGAATGATGTATTTTTGCCATCTTTATTTTCATAACGGGAGCTTTTTTTAAAGTTTAGGAAACATTAATAGTATCTGCTCAAGGAGATGACACATTGCTCTTGAGAATAAAAGGGTACATTTGTTGCAGTCATTTACTGTGTGTTAGATGCTTGTCTTGATGAAATAAGCAGTGACAAAGCAATTGGCCCCAGGGCCGTCCTTTCATAGTTCCCTATAGTTGTTCCAAGTCTGGTGTTCTTAGAGAATGCTGAGAAACATGGCAAAAAATAAATTCAGCACAAATAAGTCATTTGGCCAGCCCAAAGGAGTTTCACAACCCTTAGGCACTGACATCTGATTAATATTTAATTGATTAAGAACCATCAGTATATTGTCTGCACTTTAGAGAGAAGTCATTTCTTAACAGATAAAATAACACATGAAAACAATTGCTTAAAAATTGGAGAAATGTTATTTACACACCGCTGTCTCATGTGTTAGTAAAATATGAGATGTAGTAGTTGTAAACATTACAGAACACTTTGGAGAATATACAAATATAATATCATGTATTCTATAACATATTGTACAAATATAAACATGCATTCATACATTATGCAAATACAAATTCATGTATTATAAATAACAATGCACGAATTTTTATTTTATTTATTGTTTACATTCTGTATGTCACATCCTTCATACCCACACTGAAAGATCATATGCTATAGTGTAAAAGACAAATAAACAAACTAGTACGAAAACATGATAAATGCTGTAAGAAAATTATGTGAGAGGGATTGCCCAGCCTTCCTTAACAAACATTGGGAAGGCACCTCAGAAGAAACAATCATTGAGAATGTAGTGAAAATTTGCTAAATGAATAAAGAATGGAAAGTGTTACAACAGAGTCAAAGGGAATCCTATTTGCAAAGATTGGACCTTCTTCTGAATTGCAAGGAGTTAACATGGCTAGCATGTATGAATCCAGAAAATAATAAGAGAGGTAGCTAGAAAAATTGGGAGGAACCTTGACTACCTTACAAGAGTTTAGACTTTAATCCAGAAGTGATGAGGAATGCCGACAGATATAAAGAAACGACATAATAAGATTTTATTGAGGAAAGCTCCTTCTTAGAGCTGTAAGTCGTAAGATCCTGAATCCTGCATTGCAATGGGCAAATTATCAAGCAGGTATTTTGAGTAGTGGTTCAAAGTATGAACTTTAGAGCCAACAAAGAAATTTAGAAACCATATGTGTAGCATTAGGCAGGTTATTACTTTTTTATTTTTTTTTAAAGATTTTATTTATTTATTTGAGAGAGAGAGAATGAGAGAGAGCACATGAGAGGGGGGAGAGTCAGAGGGAGAAGCAGACTCCCCGCCGAGCAGGGAACCCGATGCGGGACTCGATCCGGGGACTCCAGGATCATGACCTGAGCCGAAGGCAGTCGCTTAACCAACTGAGCCACCCAGGCGCCCAGGTTATTACTTTTTTAATCTAACCCAGGGGTGAGCAAGCTTTTTCTTAGATGACAGATATTTTAGGTTCTGGGGGCTGTACAGTCTGTTGCAATGATTTAACTCTAGTGTTGCCACACAAAAGCAACTATAGGCAATACATGAGCGAACAAGCATGGCTGCGTTCTAATAAAACTTTATTTAAGACACCAATATTTGGGGTGCCTGGGTGGCTCAGTTGGTTAAGCGACTGCCTTCGGCTCAGGTCATGATCCTGGAGTCCCAGGATCGAGTCCCGCATCGGGCTCCCTGCTCGGCAGGGAGTCTGCTTCTCCCTCTGACCCTCCCCCCTCTCATGCTCTCTCTCTCTCTCTCATTCTCTCTCTCAAATAAATTTAAAAAAAAAAATCTTTAAAAAAAAAATTAAAGACACCAATATTTGAATTTCATATAATTCTGATATGTCACGAAATATTGTTC
>NC_138373.1:78573729-78601620 GCF_054177405.1 Leptonychotes weddellii
TTTTTTTTTAACATATAATGTATTATTTGTTTCAGAGGTACAGATCTGTGATTCAACAGTCTTGCACACTTCACAGTGCTCACCATAGCACATACCCTCCCCAATGCCTATCACCCAGCCACCCCATCCCTCTCACCCCCCACCACTCCAGCAACCCTCAGTTTGTTTCCTGAGATTAAGACTTAACTCAAAAGTCGTACAAAAGCAAGTGGCAGGCCAGTCTTGTCTTGGGGGCTGTGAGTTTGCTGATTTGGTAGAGGGTAATATTTTGTAATGTGAAAAATATTAAAATACACTCCTTAACAAAATGTGTAGCACTTCATATAAGATCAATAAATATAAACAATACCCATGGCATTAGACAGAAAGTTACTCGAGGAGTTGGAAGCAAAGGAGAGTCAAAACAGATCAGGCAGGGCAAAGTCAGTGAGGGGCAAGTGACAGAGACTCTAATAAACTGAGAGTATCAAGTAGCCTGCAGGCTTAGAAGTTTTGAGCAGAAACAAGTAGAAAAAATTAAGGTGAGATTGGAGGCAAGGAGAATAATTTAGAGAGCTGTTGAAATATTCCAGGAAGGAAGTGGTAAAGACTTGAATTTCAAGTTCATGGGTTTGATAGTGACCACGGCGCTTGGACCCCACAGCAGCTGCTGTCAGCTCACCTCAGTGGCTTGCGTGGATAGAGCTGAGCTGTCTATCTCAACATAAGTTTAGGAGCTCTGGCCTGGGACCTGGGATCAGTCCCTTTTTTCTGCTTCTGCCATCAGAAGTGAGTCTTGGGGCATCTGGGCGGCTCAGTCAGTGAAATGTCCGACTCTTGATTTCAGCTCAGGTTATGATCTCAGGGTCATGAGATCAAGCCCAGCACCAGCTCTACACTGAGTGGGGAGCCTGCTTAAGATATTCTCTCTCCCTCTCCCTCAGCCCCACCCCACTCATGCTCTCTCTCTCTCAAAACAAAAACAAAAACAAACAAAAAACCTGAGAGCCTAATCACAGGTTTCTCTCTCTCAAGAGGACTGTGTCAGAACAGACACATTCTTAGGTTGGTCACATCAAAGGCAAGGACACTGGTCACTGATCCAACAGCTCCTTTAGTTTTAGTCCATCAAAACAGAGCAATCTCAGAAAGAAGTGCCTCTCGGCTCTTACCAGTTACCAACAAGCACAGGGTTAACTCTGCTTTTTTTAAACAGTATTTGCTCTACATTTGTTTTGTTCCTTTATCTTCTGTCTCAGATAGTTACTTCCAGAACTTTAAGAAACTTCCTATTCGTGATTGTCATGAATGATTCAAAGGTACTTAAAGGACATAAAACAGTCTTCGATTAGACATCAGATTTAATTATGTGGGACACCTAAATGAGAAAAAAAAAAAAACCAATCATATTAAATGTCATTTAAAATGTTTTTATTAAAAGAAAAAAATGGGAATTTCATGTTAGGATTTCTTGCAAACATAATGCAGTAAATATCTGCTTGTGACACACTCTTTGCTCCTACCACAAAGCAAAAAGAAAACCAGAAGTATATTGGTAGGCTCAAAAATAAAATCGTTGTCTCTATAAATCAGAAACAAAACAGAAACTCCAAGGGGGGAGGTAAGCTAAAGTCCTGGGGCCTCTGTGCTCTGCATCTGGAAGAACACAGCCCTGATCTTGGGCCCCAGTACAGTAAGGATTGGAATCCTCCATACCAGGTAGGGCACAGAGCCAGGCTTTCTGTTTGGAGCAGAGATTCTTTCTGCCTGTGATAAAATTATAGATGGAGGCCTTGGGATGCAGGGAACACACAGTCAATCTTACTCTCAAGGACCAAGCTTAGTTACCTTCTGACTCAGGGAATGAATTTGTGATAGCCACTATATCATCCATAATATCAAGAACCTCAGAATAATATTATGTGCCCTGGTTCTAGACTGGGCACTGTGGTGAGCTGAACGGAAGCAATGGCTAAATTGTCTCAACAGCAAGAATAAGCAAGAAACAGGGCAATAAGAAGACACAAAGTTAGCCTAGGGCTTGTATTTCAAAACACACAATGAAATCTATGCTAAAAAGATAGACATCAAAACAACAACCATAACATTGCAGATTATATTTTGTATAGTAATTTTTTTTTAAGATTTTTATTTATTTATTTGACAGAGAGAGACACAGCGAGAGAGGGAACACAAGCAGGGGGAGTGGGAGAGGGAGAAGCAGGCTTCCCGCAGAGCAGGGAGCCCGATGCGGGGCTCAATCCCAGGACCCTGGGACCATGACCTGAGCTGAAGGCAGACATTTAACGACTGAGCCACCCAGGCGCCCCTTGTATAGCAATTTGATAACAAATTTACAGTATGTTGTGATGTTCAAAGAGATATATATAAGAATTCCATCCATTTAAAAGGATTAAAACATAATGAAGCAAAGATTGGCAGAAATTAAATAAAAATGAATCAAATAAACATAAATTATAATTTTTTAGAAGTGAAAAATACAATTATTTAATTTAAAATTTAGTTGGTTAGACTAGGCAAAATTCACTTACTTAGTCAAATTTAGATTCAATCAAAAAACTTCAACTGATGGGATAAATTCTGTACTGATAGCATTTAAATAATAAATTGAAAGGTATTCTTTGTGATCGCCCATTATTTAGCACAATTCTTAGATATGAAGGTGGGAGAGGCTCTAACTAAGGAGGTTAAGAGTTCAAGAAAAAGAGAATGAAGGGAATAATGGGCACACTATTTCAAGAGTTGATTATGAAAATTTCCAAGACTTGAAGAGTGACATGAATCCACAGATTGACAAAGCATTCCAAATACTTATAGGGTAATTCAAAAATAAGTTTATATCTAGATATGTGATGGTGAAATCTGAGATTACCAAGGACAAATAAAAAGCTTAGAAGGTATCAAAGGGGAAAAAAACATAATATGTACAAAGGAGTAACTGTTAGGCTCACAGAAGTTTTCTCTTCCACAATGATTGATTCAAGAAGACAATGGAGCAATAGCTTCAAAATCCTGAGAGGAAATCTTATAATTTCATATCCAGCTAAACTACATCAAGAATAAAGATAAAGGGACACCTGGGTGGCTCAGTGGGTTAAGCGTCTGCCTTTAGCTCAGGTCATGATCCCGGGGTCCTGGGATCCAGTCCCACGTCCGGCTCCCTGCTCAGTGAGGAACCTGCTTCTCCCTCTCCCTCTGCCCCTCCCCACCACTCATGCGCACTCTCTCTCTCAAATAAATAAATAAAATCTTTAAAAAAATAAAAAAATAATAAAATATAAAGAATAAAGATAAAGAACTTTTCTAGAATACAAAGCCTAGGAGAATTTAACACCTAGACTCTAACTTAAATAACTACTAAGTGATATGTTTTAACAAGGAAGGTGAATCCAGAAGGAAGGCATAGGACACACACAAAAAAAATGACAGTGGGAATGCAGTATATGACAGAAGGTGCATTACAAATTAACAGGAGAATATGGAAAATGAACCCATGAAACAGGCAAAAGAACCAAACGATTTTAAGAAAAGAAAAGCTGAATGACCAATAAACATAAGAAAAGATAATCAACCTCTTTTGTGAACAGGAAATTAAAACAGAGACAAAATTTCATATGTCTCAGAGTGGCAAAAACTAAAAAGGTTGATACGAACAAGTGTTGAATAAGAATATGGAGAAAGAGGAACTATCATACACTGCTGATGGAAATGTAAATTGACATAGAGTTAGAACACATTTTTACAATATCTCATACAATGGAAGATGTGCATACCCTGCTATCCAAGATTTAGTCCAGAAACATATCTCAAGACATTTATTGCAACTTTATTTGCAAAAGTGGATGATTGAAAACAATCTATCTAACAAAATAACAGATAAACAGTAGAGTCTGTATAATTCTAAAGTGAACACTAAAACAGTTTCTAGAGATACTTGCATCAAGATGGAGAAATCTCAAAAGCATGATAGTTGATAAAAGTATAAGCTACAAAAAAATTCATGTACTATGATACCATTAACATATTTTAAAACATGCAAAATAACATTTTGTATGGATGTTGGACACATAAATATCAAAGTAAAAAACACATCAGAAGATAACCACCAAATTCAGAGTACTAATTTATCTCTGGCCGTGGTGGGAGGCAAAGGGGGTCTGAGTGAGTTATATGAGGGAATTTCAAATATATTTTATAATGCTTAGCTTTTTGAAAAATAAAAAGACCTGAGGACAAAAAAGGAACAAACGAACAAAAGTAATAAATGATTCACATTTTCTAACAACTCTATGTTTCTATCCTGTCCTGCCTGGTTCCTAAGGGTGAAGTGTGGCTTGCAGAGAAAGGAATATTGAATTAGATCAAGATTTAACCTTGTCATCACTGAAAAACACTTGAATAATAGCAGCTCTGGTTTATAACACATCACTTAATTTCTAAAAAGAAAAATAATGAGGGAAGTCACTGGAGACACAGTAAAATATTTTTAGAGAATGCATTTGAGTTCTACTGAAAATAGACTGAATGTGCCTCAGTAATGGCTGGGCTTAGACTTTAGAATTTACAGCTGACCCGGGTCACTTAGATTGAAGCCAAGAGAACCATAAGAAGCAAACAGGCAAGTAGGCATTTAAAAAATTCTTAGTTTAGGGGCGCCTGGGTGGCTCAGTCCTTAAGTGTCTGCCTTCGGCTCAGGTCATGATCCCAGCATCCTGGGATCGAGCCCCGCGTCAGGCTCCCTGCTCAGTGGGAAGCCCGCTTCTCCCTCTCCCACTCCCCCTGCTTGTGTTCCCTCTTTCGCTGTGTCTCTCCCTGTCAAATGAATAAATAAAATCTTAAAAAAAAAAAAAATTCTTAGTTTAAATACAAGTAGCTTGCAGCAGCCAAAAAAAAAAAAAAAATCACAAAATAAAATATCTATGCTGTAATCCTCATCTATCTCTTGAATTTCAAAGTTTGACTGTGGCTTTGATGTGCAGATGTCATGCCTCAGGGCATGAAAGATTGGGTGGACCTCTCACTTCTCTTTTCAGGAGACAGAACCCTGGTGAGAATGAGATACTGGACAGCAGGAATGGAAGAGTCCCTGCTCTGTGGCTGCTTTTTGTTGTTAGCTTTCATTTTGGTTCCCTTAGATCCAGAAGCAGTAGGTGGATTTGGTAGACTCCGTGGGTTAGTAATTAGACTGGGTTGAAAGAAAGACCTTCAAATAGTTCAAAACTTTTGGGGGATTAATCAAAGAGAAATACACAAGAGTCTTGCCGGGTTGGTTGGTTGGTTGGTTGGTTTACGTGGCACAAGTGTGTTCACTTTGTAAATGTTACCTTTAAGCAAGAAGACCAAGGACAAGTCAAAGATAAAATAGAAACATTTTAGCCAGAGAATACAGCATGTAGTCTACGGGGACATGATCACAATATATGCTGTAATCTGAACGTCCTTCCTGACTTTTTCGCTAGATGTTGGCTTGGTTTTTAAGAAAATTCCAGGAAAAATCAAAGCTTTAACATGTTGCTTCAATCCTTCCTGGATCTTGTCAATCAAAAGCAAAAGCTAAACTAGGTCACGATCCTGGAGGGCAAAATGAAAAACATTTACCTACAGATTAAGACAAAGTAGGTACCTGCTACTTGTGGAATAAATTAAATCAAATTTTGGTGTCCTAGGGTATTGAAACTGAAATTTTAAAAGTGTAAAATTTAAAGTAAGGATATTGATTTCATTTAGGCTGTAGATGATGTCTGAGAATCCTCTAATGATAAAACTTTGAATCAAAATTATTTTTGTCTGTAATACAATAGTTGACTCCAAACCAAATTATTTAAAATGATTTTCTCAAATCAAATGAATGCAAGTAAAACTAATCCAACAGCTCCTTCAGAAGAGTGAGGGAGCGCAGTCATTTTTACAAGAATTTTGCTGAAGAATGGGATATGGAGGAGATACAGATGTGCATCAAATTGTAGTTTTAAAAAATGAGTATTTAAAAAGTTTTGTAATGAATTAACAACTCAAGCAAAATAGAAATAAACATTTTTTAAGCTTCTGCAGGAAAAGTGGTTTGATAAACACCATAAACTATAATTCTCACAACATAGGGTGGTTTGCAATCTTAATACAGAAAAATAACTACTAAGTTTATACAAAGAAATAAGTAATCACATAAACATTTATCCTTGGTTAGAGCCAAAATGTATTTTCTGTTACTGGTCTGTTATTAATATCAAGTTTTCTTGGCTTGGAAAAAAGAAAAATGAACTAGGAATTTGGAGATACAGACTCTGCCATGTACTTGTTAAATTACTTTTGACAAATAATTTAAAGTCTCTGAGTCATCATCATTTTTATCTGTTGAATGGCAATATTCATATTTGCTTGTCCTAGATCTCAGGGTTGTTGCAAAAGGTAAATGGAAAAATGAATATGAAAGTTCTTTGAAAGACACAAAACACCACATAAATGTACTTTGTTAATTACTGCTCTGGAGAACAGTCAACTCATGAGTATGGGGGAGTTTAATGTTTATGGGATAATAAAAGTGTGGAAAGTGTTCTGACAGGTGTAATTTTTGGTACTTCCAAATACTGATAATGGCCTTTCTCCCTTTTTATCCACTTACCCTTTGTCCATTTACTTCCCTTCTGCAGAACCCCTACCTGTAACCAGTGTTTCAATATATGACTATAAACCTTCTCCTGAAACAGGAGTCCTATTTGAAATTCATTATCCAGAAAAATATAATGTTTTCACAAGAGTAAACATAAGCTACTGGGAAGGTAAAGACTTCCGAACAATGCTGTATAAAGGTAAGAAGCAAAAGGAAGGGTGATAAATATCATCTTTAAAATACTCCTTTTTACATGATGTTTGCTAATTGGACTTCTGTCTTCTTCTAAAGAGGTCTTATGATTCTCTACCTGCCCATGGAAGAACCATTAAAAATAGTTATTAATTTATGAAAATCTTGTCATGAGGAATCTTAGAACATCTGGTTTGCTAGAGTCACATGCAATGCAAAAGCATAAGAAATACTCAAATTATTATCGTTTGTTTGTTAGTCTTGCCAAAGGCAGCATGTCTGGTACAAGAAATAAATTCAAACTTGAACTTAGAAGCACCTCACTTAACCATTTCCTTCTGGGTGTGTTAGAAGGGCATTTCTAGAACTAAGAAGTTCAAAAGGCACCTTCTACCAAGTTTCGCTTGGAGGTGGTCCAAGATTATTCTCAAATGTGAATGATAATGCTTTTTTGTTCCTTTGGATATATTTATCTGTATGACCAGTTAAATGATTGCATTAATATACAAAAATTGGTTTCATTGTTTATACTGGCCTGATGGGGACCCTGTGGGGAAAGGAGAAAAAGAGATCCTATGGGAATCAATCATTTCAAAGAACCTGGTCACCTTCTCTGAGTGGACTGTTGGGGAGAAGGTGGGGAGGGAGGAATGGAGGGAGGGTATTCAGCTCCATTGGGAGTGAACTGGGAAGGAAAGGAACTTAGATAGTCTCAGGATACAAAACTGTAACATTTCTCTCTGAGGACTTAGATGATGGTTATCAAAGTTGACTGGTTGTAACTGGAAATAGGTACTGGTGAGGTGAAGAATGGATACTGAGGCACACAGGTCATGATAGCCAGAAAAGTGTCATTTTGACTTGCTGCTTTTATAGACTCATTTCTTCCATGGATTTCTTTTTTATGAGACATGGTTTAAAGCAATGCAGTGAATTTATAGTTTTTGAAGCTTTAAAACATCAAATAAATATAAACATAGACTCCACAAATTACCGCATTTTTAAATTTTCAATGAAAACAGATTATCTGCAACTAATAAATGGGGCCTTATTTGCTTATTGATCACATGCAAATACAAGTTCATGAATAATTGAAAAGCATTCTCTGGAATTTTTGTGGAACTAAAAGCCAGGAGTTTTTAAATAAATCAATAAATATGCTCTCCTTTTTAAGTTAATTAATTTTTAAATTTATTTTTGGCTTTTAGTTCAGTAAGTGGTACTTTTGGTTTCTTTCCCACATTTCCTTCTAATTTGAATTGGAATCTTAATTTTATTATTTTCTTTAATGTTTTTCAAATTAAATCCAAATCCTTCTTTTCTTTCTTTCTTTCTTTTTTTTTAATCAGGTGCTGCCAACTGGCAGATAAACCATTCTACTTTTAAGGCCATTTTTACAAGTAAGCCTAGTGAAACCATGTCTTATAAAATTACTTTTTCCTAAGTCATAAGGTGGCAAAATATCTTTGATTTTTATCATAAAATAAATGGTTAGCATAAACTGAATCTATAATTTCTATATGTTATCTTCTCCATTTAATACACAAAATGTTCCTATAATAAAAATTTAATTCCATTGTATCCAATTCCTGCAGAAAAAAAGCTTTTCAGGATTTTGGATATAAAGATCCAAATTTTCATCTCTAATCTTATTCTAATTTTGTATTACTGACCATGCCAGAAGTTGCAGGAAATAATATCTTAGGGCTATTTAATCATAATTGTTTAGAACTTTCTAGAAATATGTGGCATTTAGGAGATCAAAATTTTAATATAATTGTTTTTATTCTCAGATTTCTTTAAGGGAAAAACAGTATTTAATCACTGGCTGCCAGGAATATGTTATAGTAACATCACTTTTCAGCTGGTATCTGAGGCAACTTTTAATAAAAGTACTCTTGTGGAGTACAGTGGTGTCAGTCATGAACCTAAACAGCATAGAACTGGTAAGTCTTCTGAAGAATCAAATTTAGTTAAAAAATAATTAAATTATATGCTTGTTGCATGTATACATTCTATCATTCCTAGAAAAATTATGTTCTAGAGCTAAGAAATAAAATAAATATATATTTGTAATAGTCTAAAACAAATTCTCTATCAATGCAAAAGAACTGAATAAAATATTCAAAAGAAAAATCTAAAATATATCAATGTAATCATAGATTTATAATCTTTGAATGGAAAAAAAGTACGTGATACTACCAAAAGTTATAATTAAGTAACTTAACTTGACCAAGTATTCTATAACCTGGCAAAATTCCCACATGGCAGTAAAAATGATAAGAGATGTTCTAGTAAAGAATATCAGATTATTAGAGGAAAATATTGGGATTCAGATGTGTCTAAAACTTGCAGTGTTTAATTTTAGTAGTATCACCAATAGGAAGCACTGTTACAGGATGGATGGATGGATGGATAGATGGATGGATGGATGGATGGAAGAATGGATGGAAATATACACCTACCAAATGCCTGTCACCAATACCAATGTAATTGACATTGCCTGTGCCTAATGTGTCCAAATTACTCATTAGGAATGTTGGAGATACCTTTCATATGAACATTGGGAATGGATTGTTATAGATCACCCCTGAGACCCTGCCAGTCTGAATCTAAGATGTCATGATTTTCATTAAGTAGGACAAGACAAAGAAACTATTTCAGCTAAATAAGTTAGTCACGTCACGGCAACATCTAAGATTCTATTTGTATTTTTCATTATTCAATTCAAGTAAGGAAACGTTATCAATTGAGTGACTTCTACGGGGAAGTTGTGCTAAGTCTGAGAGAGATGAAGACAAAGTCTGGTGAGATAGTTTCCTGTCCTCAAAAATGGTAGAGATACAACACAAATGGCAATCATACAGGGCAGAACTGATACATGTCCTAAGAGGTACAAAAGTTATGTAACTACACAAAGGAGGGAAAGATTAATTTTTATTCAAAGTTCATGGAAGGGGTGATATTTCAGGGGCTATTTGAAGGATAGGTAGAGAAAGAGTTGCAGGGAGAGACCAGACAGCATGCCTTCATAATTTTCTACCTCTAGAAAAGTATGCTTCCCTAATTCACACATGGATTTTGTGCTCATATGTTTCATTCTGGAGAGGTGAGGAGTGAAGCAGTATTTCTAACATGTGTGCTAGTGTTTCAAAGGCATAAATGCAACTCTCTTAAGTGAAACTATATCACAGGGAGTATTTTTATCTTGATAGCTAGAGTACACTAGAGTTGCTTTTTTTGTAAGGAAGATCCAGTGGCAGAGATTCAGGTTTTTTAAAAGGAGATTTTGGGTGTTGAGGGTTCTAGAGGGGAGGGGGGTGGGGGGATGGGTTAGCCTGGTGATGGGTATTGAGGAGGGCACATTCTGCATGGAGCACTGGGTGTTATGCACAAACAATGAATCATGGAACACTTCATCTAAAATTAATGATGTAATGTATGGGGATTAACATAAGAATAAAAAAATTTAAAAAAAAGAAATAAAAGGAGATTTTGATAAGCTACAGAATATTTACAAAACTCTGCTTGGACATGGTTAAATTACCACTTGGACAAGCATCATATCACTAGTTAATGTAGTTGAAGTATGAGTGGTGATATACTCACATGTATACACATCGTGCACAAAATCTTAGATAAATGTGTAACTTAACACCACAATAGTTCTTGATGTAGATTATCTTCTACTATCTTTTAGTAGAAGTAAAATTAACCTCTATTTTGTAAATCCACTTGTGTATTTGCCTTACTAATAGATTAAGTATTCACTATCATAGAACTAAAAATTACTGGAAAATGAAAATTCTCTCTCTTACAGCCCCTTATCCACCTCGAAATATCTCGGTTCGTATTGTAAACTTGAACAAAAACAACTGGGAAGAACAGAGTGGCAGTTTTCCAGAGGAATCGTTCATGAGATCACAAGATACAGTGGGAAAAGACAAACTCTTCCATTTTATGGATGAAACCCCTGAAATTCCCTCTGGCAACATTTCTTCTGGTTGGCCCGACTTCAACAGCAGTGACTACGAAACTCCATCCCAGCCCTATTGGTTGGGCGGCGCATCTGCAACTCCCGAAAGTGAAGATGACTTTGTCAGTGTCCTTCCCATGGAATATGAAAATAACAGTACACTCAGTGAGACTGAGAAATCAACAGCAGGCTCTCTCTCATTTTTTCCTGTACAAATGATCCTGAATTGGTTACCACCCAAACCACCCACTGCCTTCGATGGGTTCCATATCCACATAGAAAGAGAAGGTAAAGTAACAGGAAATCAGCGAAAATAAGAAATGATGCACAAAGGAAAGGGCACTGACATATGTTGCAACTAAAATATTTAGGAAAAAAGGCTGATGGGAGACAGTTAATATTTAAAGACAAAATGGTCAAGAAAGGGAAGAATTTAATTGAGTAGCAACGCCCACTCTAAGACTAGAAAACAAAATTAAATAGGTAGGATCAGAATCCAGGGTTTAGGTAGTTTCTAAGTTGCGGGTCTTCACAACTTGC
This sequence comes from Leptonychotes weddellii, assembly GCF_054177405.1. Taxonomy (NCBI): domain Eukaryota; kingdom Metazoa; phylum Chordata; class Mammalia; order Carnivora; family Phocidae; genus Leptonychotes; species Leptonychotes weddellii. Next base: position 78,585,045 of record NC_138373.1, read on the forward strand.
TCGTATTTCACTGCCCAACATGTCACGTACTCCGGGCCGCTGAGGAAAACCTTCCGTTTGGAAAGATTTTGAATTAAAGTTCTAAGCATCACAAATTACAAAATATCCTGGAGAAATTTTCTGTTTTCTAGTACACAGTTTGTGAAGCATGTAGCAAAACAATCTTTCTGACAAGAAGGCTACCTTCCCAAGAGCGTCAGCCCTGGGGCTTGCTCATCTAGCGACTCTGATTTCTCAGGGTGTGCCCCTCAGGGACCAGCACCACTCCACATTTGCCTGAAGAAGAGCGGGTCGTAAAATAGAAAATGCACAGCAACTAGTATTTTCGCCATAGCATGGATCATAGTCATTGATCCAGCATTCTAGAGCTTTCTTTGTATTTTAGTCCACTAGCTTATGAAAAACAGGGCCCTGGCCAGCAGTCAATGTGGGTCATGAATCATGTTTAAATTGTTTGCTAGGTTATTATCGTTATTTGCTGTTTGTTTTGTTTCTATAATAACACACTTCATTTTATACTTTCCAGTCTAGTGGTTTGAGTGGTAAAAGTTGTCAAGTTGTTAGAATTTGAAGTTTCAAATAATAGCTTTATTTTCAGGGTAGGGCATTAATATCATGTAGTATCATACAGTGCATACTGTTGTTTGCCCTTATTTTATTTTATAGACTAAGACACCAAAATCTGTGGATTCCTCTATCCTGGATTATAGAGCAATCAACCATACCCAAATATTGTGTAAAATTGAAATCCTTTGTCATTTCCAATTATTTGACTCAAAAGTCTTCACGTTTACCTAGAATTACTTGTATAAAAGATATCTTTCTTCATCTGCCCTTAATTTGTCTTTCATTTTCCTGTCCCACAGTATATTCTGTGGAAAATAGGGTCTTGTATCTCACAATTGTTTTTTTTAATGGGTATTTCCATGAATGTTCAATCATGCTTTCATCTGACTGCTGTGTGTTCTGTTGAAGGCTATCGTAGTCACCAACTGATGAGAACAACTTCAAATGGAGTAATAAGCAGCAGGAGATGGACTTTGAAGCAATGCAAAATCATTTTTACTTTTAGAAAGTAAAATCTGGAAGAAGACAGATCAAGGACAAGTATTACAAGTGTCAGAAAATCTGCCCAGGAGAATTATTTCCAACTAGAAATAATTCAGTTGATTTTAAGGCATTTCTGGGTATTTAATACTAACCACAAAGAACTGATAAGATAGTGATTGCTGGTTATTTTTTTAATCTTTATATCCAGATAAGAAAGTCAACTGTTGCAATCTTATCCCGACATTCTACTTCTATTCTGTGCATATGACATTGTTGGGTAATAGTACATAAGAATATGCAGTATATACTCATCCCTAAGCTTTATTGGTTTGGATGCCATATTTTAGTTTGGTAAATTAGAAGTGTTGTGAAAAGCAATTTGAATACTTGGTCATGTTTCTTTTCTAGTACCTTTGATGAAGATGTATAATTGAACTTGACAAAAGAAAGGAAACGTATAAAAAATACTTATTTTTTGTATTAATTGACTTGTCTACATTCAGGGCCCTTCCAGGTTTCAATTCATATATATTCTCTTTTTTATATATGATTCAGAAAACTTTACTGAATATTTGACAGTGGATGAAGAAGCACATGAATTTGTTGCAGAATTGAAGGAGCCTGGGAAATATAAGTTATCTGTGACAACCTTTAGTTCCTCAGGATCTTGTGAAACTCGAAAAAGTCAGTCAGCAAAATCACTCAGTTTTTATATCAGTAAGTACCAAAGAGATTATTTTGCACTTACAGGGGAGCTAGGACAATGGAACTGGGGAGATTAATGATGCTCAGGCATCAATTATTCATCAAACCTCAGAGACCCTGAGAAATCGTCAAGGTCAGAAGAGGCTCGGTTCCATGAGATTTTGACAGCAGAGGAAATATATGTATGTTTAATAGTAGCAAACCTACCCAGAGATTTAGCTTATGGGTTTTTTTATTATTGGGATAATTGAACATTTATTAAGCTGACTTTCCACACTAACCATAACAAACCCTCCAAGGACACAGACACACGGTTTAGGACATATGACTTTTGTTTGAGGCCATACAGAAAATTGGTATTGTTGGACTGGGATAGAAGTCTCATTAGAATATTGAGCTGAGAGAGCTCAAAAGAAAACCAGAGATTTAAGTGGCGTAGGACCTAGGTGGTCACCATAAATTTGGCCCAAGAAGACAAAGCTAGAGCATTCTAAAAGCCCCAGTGTCAAGTCTTCTGGTAGTTTCTACTGATTCCATGAGGAGTAATGACGGAGCAAATAATTAGTCTCTAGAAGCTGCATGAATGGTGTATGTCTGTAATGTTTTTAGCTAATCTGAATGTGCTCACCAGAGGTTTCAAGGCCAAAAATCAGTTACCTGGTTTATCAGCAGTTACATGTGCCTCCCATCAGCAGAAAGAAAAAACCAGATGGCAATGGATAAAAATGGCTCTTCAGAAAAGATGACCACCACACACTTTATCACCTTCTCCAAAGGCAAAATACCTCCTTTCCCCAAATAAGCCTCAAAAGGGTGGATGGGAGAATGAGAAGGGGGGCAGAGGGAAGAGATCCATTTATTTAACAGCTGAAAAATGTTGAAAATGCCCCATGTAGCATTTCTACTTAAGAAATCAAAAATGTTGCCGCTGATAAGAGGCCTAAAGATCCATGAGATATACAGAAAGAATAGTCATAATTTTGCTTGCCTGGTTTTCAGTTATGGAAGATCTCTGACATGAGGTCACTTGAGAATGAAGTTTAGTATTCAGTTCTTCCGTGAAGCTTAAAATGTTTCATTAACTAGAAGGTTTCCCTGTCTGTCAGTAGAGATCACTCCAAGTGTCAACAGCTTCCGGGAAATCTCCCTCAGCTATTCTGGCCAAACTGGTCCTTCCCTTCTCTGAATTTCTGCTGTGTTTCATAGTGCACAACACAAAATACAGAGCTTATTTGTGTATAATATTTTTCTAGATTTGTTTTATTTGTGTACATCTTACTGCTCATACCAAATTATAAAATCCTAGCCTGGGGTTATACTATTTATTTATTAATTCTGTTGTACATTCGACAAATATTCACTGAACAACTTTCATGTGTCCAGCGCTCTGCTCTAGAGTATCCAAATTGACTAGCGCTGTTGAGAATGTGTCAGAATTGCTCAAAAATATGATTATTTCAAAGAGATGCATCTCAATATTCATCTAGAAAATACAGGGCACTAAAAATTCTGGTTTTTTCTCTGCCAATAAAAGAATACTATTTTTAGTGCTTAGGATATTCCGCTCTGCAGTAATGAGTTATTCAGGCGTACTGTATATACACCTTTAGTTTAAAACAGGAAACTATAGATATAAATACTATACTGGAACTGAGTAAGCCCCCTCAACACAGTACAGACTCATACCAGCTAAACGATATTCACAGCCCGTTTTCCTGACCAAACTGTTCCGGTGTTAAGCTAGGACATTAATATTTATTAAATTCCATTAAGATTTATATTTCTCGTATTGCATTATGATTTTTATTTCTGTGGTTTTGAAGGCTTTCCTCAGAGATGAGAGGAAAGGTAGACATTTACATTCATCCCCAACAGCCTCACATTTCAGTGATCCCCATGTTTCAGGTGGAAAAAAAAAACTGAGGCACAGAAAGTTTAGTAACTTTCCCAAGTGTCTGAATGAGGACTAGAACCTAGGAATATTTGATAGCAAAGTCCATTTCCACGTAGCGTGCAGTGACCCTTTACCTTGGCTTGACCATCAGGTCAGCCCTAATGTAAAACCATTGAACAAGTGAATTTGTTTTACTTCCTCTCACTTTGGCTCTCTGTGCCCCTGCTACCTCAGTAATCTTCCTAACGGCGATGAAAACACTTCACAGTTACAGAGTTCTCTAACATCTATGATCTCATTTGATCCCAGTGACAGATGGCATCATGATAAATTGTCACAAAGCACTGAGCCAGGAGGCCGGAGGCCTGGGTTGGGCCCCAAGCACTTACTAGCTGTGTGACATTGGAAGGTCATACACATCTCTGGGCCTCAGTTTTCTCATCAGTTAAATGAGGTATTGGATCTCTCAAGTTTTCAATTCTAACATTCTATGGTGTAATCCATTTGGCCGGTGCATTGCCAGAGATTCAGAGGAGTTAAACCGTTCGCCCAACTTTGTGTCACTAATAATGAGCAAAGCCGAGTTTTGGTCAACTTTCCTATCTCCAAACCAGCGCTTTTCACAGTTCCTAGTGCCCCCAGCGGTTTCCTGCAGGGGTTAAGAGCGTGGATTCTGGAACCAGCCTTCCTGTGGGTGAATCTACTTATCCTGTAGAGGCCTCAGCGCCCTCATCTGAAAGTGGGATTAATACTTGTACTTATCTCATACGTCTGTTATGAAAATTAAAGGATTAACATATGTAAACATATACAAGCCTAAAGCAGAGCCTACAACCTGCCAACCTGCCGAATGCTCTATCTCTTTGCCATCATTATTATTGTCATTTTTTATTGTCATTATCTCCCTGGCCCCATTGGCTGTGAGCCTGAGACTGCTCTCCCCAGGAGATCCGCTTGCTTCTTTCCCCCTCCTGGGTTCCAGCCCAGGAATACAGCTCCCTATTAAGACACTGAGAAGTGTATCCTAAGCAAATAAAGGAACGTTGCACATGTGCGTTTCAACAAGGAACTTCTGTAGATAATAACCACCTCAACGCTTCTTGAGTCCTTACTATGTGTCAGGCACAGTGCTAATAACCACTTCAGAAACTTAAGAAAACAAAGCAAATGGTGGGCACTTCTGACGAGATACTTTATAATGAGGAACCGACCGCGTCCCTCAAATTATCACCCAGATCTCAGGCAGCTTCTGTAATTGAGCCAGCCTGTTGCCTATTTCTTCTCTCAATATAGTCGCACTCCGCCTCTTTGATCCCGCTGCTACCAAATTTAAAATCTTTTCGTATGATGGCAGTCAAGGCTAATTTGAATCTCAAAGACATTGTTTCTAGAGACCAAAGATCCTAACAGCAAAGGAATTCTAAACACGCTGAAATGCCCCCACTTCCACGCCCGCTCTGCGTTAAAAGAGAAGTAGATTCTCTCTGGAGAAGAATCTACTGGAATAAACTCAGAGGCAGGGGACAGAGAGCCGTGCCAGTCCACCTGCCCATCTTAACCTTGACTGTCTGTGTAAAGGCGAAAGGAAAACATCATGATTTTTTAAAACTCGACTCTTTTATCTCCACCAGCTCAGCATGAAACCTCCCTTGTGCTCTTATTTGACATGTTTAGGCCCTTCAGGAGAGTGGATGGAAGAACTGACTGAGAAGCCCCAGCATGTGAGTGTCCACGTTCTAAGCTCAACCACTGCGTTGATGTCCTGGACATCTTCCCAGGAGAACTACAATGGCACCATCGTGTCTGTGGTGTCGCTCACCTGCCAGAAACAGAAGGAGAGCCAGAGGCTAGAAAAGCAGTACTGCACTCAGGTAAAGGAACAGGAAAAAATGCTGATGGGCTTGCTCACTCAAGTCCTGCAGGAGGCCATTGCAAGAGGCTGCCCTGGGGTCTCCCCCGGGGGGGGGGGGGGTTGTGGTTTGTGAGCAGGAAATGAGTGTGCCTGGTTCTTCAGTTACACTCTTCCTCCCTCCCCCTCTGAGCACTAGCATCTTCCTTTTATTTTCACACCTCATTCAAGACACCTGTGATGTGCCAGGAATTCAGATAGGACAGATGTTGGGATTCGAGATAATTGCTACGTATCTGCCTCTTGCAGAGTTTATAATCTAGGGAGAACAACGCATAAGTGAGCATATAATTACCGCAGAGTATAAAATCAGGCCGAGGCTAAAAGTAAATGATCGAGAGGCCCTATGAGTTCATGGGAAGAAAGAGCTGAGCATGAGTAAATATGGACTGGGGCAAGAGGATTTGGAAACTGGCCAGAAAAACTTTTCCCAGAGAAGGAGATGAGCAAGCAGAAGGTTCTGGGGAATTTGTGTTTGTTTGTTTGTTTGTTTGTTTGTTTTACTTTTTCTATTCTTTTTTTGTTGCTTGAACTATAAAAGTAATTCATGCTCACTGAAAAAATAATTAAAAATTAAAAGTACTAAAGTAAAAAACTCCCCGTTCACTAATCACAATTGAGAAGAGCTTTGAAGGATAAATAGAAGTTAGCTGGGCTCCAAGGGGGCATAAAGGGGCACTCGGAAATGGGGTGCAAATCAGTAGTTCTGGGAATGGTTACCAGAATGAGCTCATGCACCCAGCCATCAGTCCTGAGTGAATGCCTGCCACATGGGCCCCAGGGCAGACTGTGCTTTCCATCGCCCTGAATATCCACAGGGAGCCTGGAGCCCAGCACTATTTTCCTAAAACCTGGTTTTATTTTTTCATAGGATCGAATGTACTGATTCCTGGTGTCTTGCAAACACAAATTTCCTTCCCTAAAGGCAAAAAATTACATTATCAACTCATGTGTCATACACTGGAAATATAATACTCAAGAACAATGTTTACTATATGAAAGCTTTTTGGAATGGTTCCATTTATCCCACAAAAATTAGGCATTTAGGGAAGTTCAAAGAGTGAGAAACTTTAAAGTTGATAAGAGGAATTCAGGTATCATGGCCTTTGGAGTGCTAGAAAGGCTTAAGAGTGTTGAGATAAGCCCTTACTTGCAGATGAGGCTACCCCTTGACTTAAAGTAAGGAGTACATAGGCTAAACCGATTAATGTAATCACAACTCACTGTGCAGCTTAGAAGTTTCCCTTCCTGAGCATAGGAAAGACAGCTGACTCGTTATATTGGTAGAAAAATGTGTTTCTCTTACAGAACATGACACAGAACTTGACTGCTCCAAGGCACATTTCATCACCCCTCATCTAATGTACAAATTATGTATCTTTTGCATAGAAGCCAAAGGCTAACAGTACAGATAAAAACTGTAAATTATAAATGAGCCAGAAAAGGCTGGGCTCAGTGCACTTTGACAATGCTTTCTTGAAATGCAAACATGAAATTGTTAAGGGTTATAGGCAAAGAGGCCAATATTTAAAGTGGAGGGCAGGATCTAGACCACTGTGTGAGGTGTTATCTCAATTACAAGACCATTTTGAAGATTTGTTCTTATACCAACATTATCCATTGCCCCACTACACACACACACACACACACACAGATGCACGCACACATTTTTAGATGAGGAAACATCAGTTTAAAAAGTCTGAAAAGCAGTGGTGCCTGGGTGGCGTAGTCAGTGAAGTTTCTGACTCATGGTTTGGGTTCAGATCATGATCTCAGGGCTGTGAGATGGAGCCCCTCATCAGGCTCCTTGCTCAGTGCAGAGTCAGCTCGGGATTCTCTCTATCCCTCTCTCTCTTCCCCCCACCCTCAAATAAATAAGTAGATCTTTAAAAAAAAAAAAAAGAAGCCTCAAAAACTGGCCTGTAATCATGTGGCCATTAATCAAAAGAATCCGGAAGATATTATCACCAGTATCAGTCTGATTTGGGCTTATTTCCCAAAGCAACCATTATCCAAAAAGAAAAAGTAATAATATTTCTTTAATTCTGTATTCGGTGGTACTGGATTGAATTAATATTCAAGATGCAGCTCAAAAATAAGAGTGATTCTAAAGCTAAACACATACAGTAGTGCCCTCCCCCATTCATGGTTTCACTTTCCACGGATTCAGTTTCCCATCACCCGTGGGCCAGAAGCAGATGATCCTCCTCCAACATGTGGGCAGCCGGTCAATAATAGCCTAACAATAGGTCACAGCGCCTACGTCATTCACCTCACTTCATCTCATCACATAGGTATTTTATCATCTGACATCATCACAAGAAGGGTGAGTGTAGTACAATAAGGTATTTTGAGAGAGGCCATGTTCACATAACTTTTATTACAGTATAGGGTTGTAATTGTTTTCATTACTGGTTATTGTTAGTCTCTTACTCTGTCTAATTTATAAATTAAACTTTACAGTAGGTATGTATGTATAGGGAAAAAACATAGTCCGCATAGGGTTCGGTACTACCCATGGATTCAGGCATCCACTGGGGGTCTTAGAACATATCCCTTGCAGATAAGCGGGGACTATGGTATTAACGGTTAATATAATGTTCCACCATTTTATACTTACACTCTCCCTACTTTGCCTCTACCACTGACTATACCAAAGGATCCTTGCTTTATGTATCACCTAATTCATCTATGAGACCCAATGCTAGTGCCACTACTCTTTCTGACACGACCACTGATTTCTGTGCCACATCTTAGAAATAAAACAAAATTTGACTTGAACCTTGAGTTCACAGTGCTTAGAGTCTAGCCTTCCATGTAGGTACATCGTACCCACTAATGTGAATTTGTCCTCATCGTGTGTGTCCTCTTCATGTCTGGTTGTTGTTTCGTGTGTGAGTTTGCATGCAAATGTTTGTAGAAAAGGGTGTTTTGTGTTGTACGCCTCCTAACAACCATCTCAGTGCTATTCGTTAATAAATATATATTGAGGGGCGCCTGGGTGGCTCAGTTGGTTGGGCGACTGCCTTCGGCTCAGGTCATGATCCTAGGGTCCTGGGATCGAGTCCCGCATCGGGCTCCCTGCTCAGCGGGGGGTCTGCTTCTCCCTCTGACCCTCCTCCCTCTCATGCTCTCTGTCTCTCATTCTCTCTCTCGCAAATAAATAAAATCTTTAAAAAAAAAATAAATAAATAAATATATATATATATATATATATATATATATATTGAACATCAAGTGTGGGCTCCGTCAGTGTTATACATAAAGGACCCGACCAATTGTTCAAATTGTGCAAATGTGCTTTCAGTACTTTCTCCAAAGACTCACACACAATCATAAATTTCAGGATTAAAAAAGTCATATATGTGTATATATTTATTTTTACATGTGATCTGCCTTGGTCCCTACGTGTTTTCCGACAGTGTACGTACCCTATGATTTAGCAGTCTGTCATGTATTTCCTATGCTCCCTAGGACATCTTTCCTCCTATTTCTTTAGCTGGGGAGAAACAGGACTGGTGCTTCATCGGAGGGGCATTGGGCTGAACTGAATTCTCTTAAATGGAGACGAAGCCCATTGGGAACGGGAGAGAGGAAATAGTGGAATGCAAAAATGGGATGAAAATTGGGGGAGGGGATGTGGGATGATCCTCTGGAGAATAAAATACATATTATTTAGTAAGTAGTATTCAGGGGCGTTTCTCCTGCCTGCCTACAGTCTACTTGCCCCAAGGCGATCCAGGATAAAAGCAAGGGGCATGGAAGCGTAGAAGCATTAGGTACAGGCTGGTGGCTCAGCAAATATTCAAAAACGAGGTAGCAGGAAGGAGTTGGTGTTTATTATTTGTTATTTATTACCGAGGTCATTTTTTGAAATAGTCTGATGTATATACACATAGTTGCTTCTTTATTAAAAAAAAAGTAGGGGCGCCTGGGTGTCTCAGTCAGTTAAGCATCAGTCTGAGTTCGGTTCAGGTCTTAATCCTGCGGTGCTGGGGTGGAGCCCCATATGGAGTCCTGTGAAGAGCCCCACCTTTAGCCCCACCTTGAGCTCCAGGTCAGAGGTGATGGCTCCGTTCTCAGTGGGGAGTCTGCTTGTCCCTCTCCCTCTGCTCCTCACCCCACTCATGCTCTCTCTCTTACAAATAAATTAATAAAATCTTTTTAAAAAGGAGTATAATGTCCCTAGGGTGAATTTGTTATGATGGCGTATTTTTTGTATTGAGGTATAATTGATGTAGAACATATTTTCAGGGTAACAACATAATGATTCAATCATTGTATACGTTGTGAAATGATCATCACAATAAGCCTAGTTGCCATCCATCACCATTCAAAGTTACAAAATCTTTTTTCTTGTGATGAGAACTTTTAAGATTTACTCTCTTAGCAATTTTCAAATATGCAACACAATATTACTGACTATAGTCACCGAGCTGTACATGACATCCCCGTGACCTGTTTATTTTATAACCGGAAGTTTGTACCTCTTGAGCCCCTTCACCCATACCATCCACCTCCCAAAACCCCTCCCCTCTGGCAACCACCATTCTGTTCCCCTTACCTATAAGTTTTATTCTGTTTTGTTTGTTCATTTGTTTTGCTTTTTAGTTTCCACATAGTGAAATCATACAGTATTTGTCTTTCTCCGACTTATTTCACTAGCATGATACCCTCAGGGTATTAAATATGATGGCATATTTAAGTGGCTCTGATTTCACATAGTCATTTGAATAATCAGAATCAACTACTTGCTTAAAATATTATCCAACCAAAGAATCTTTAACACCACCCTAAAGCAGTCTACACGTTTTCTGTCCTGCTATTCTAAGTATTCTAAATGAGTGATTAATGAGCTAAGTTAGCATTCACGGATATGCCTAGATGTCTCTGATGTGTTGTTAAGTTTTAAAGAAAAGTTGGGAGCGATGTTAATAATGTAACACCTATATGGTTCTATATCATATTATTTATGTCTATATGTATCCAGGAGGGTCTGGAAGATTGCCCACCAAAATGTTTGAAATGAGGGGAGGAGGACAGAAAAATTGCCGGTTTATGCCATTTGCTCTTCTACTGTGAGCATTATTAGTTTTCTCATTTAAAAAATTATTTTAAAGAAATAAGACAGTGTTACTTAGTTTTGCACAGCATGCATGTCTTGCTCGTGGTTTGTCTCTTCAGGAAATGCTCCGTCAGATGAGGATATCTAGTTGGCCAACTTTGTCTAGATGGCTTCCAGCAGAATTCACCTTCGAAAACATGGGCAAAAAATTCTGATATCAGTGTAAATAGGAAAGAAAGGAGGGAAATGCTAATGTAGTCATTCAACTTAATTTTATTTTGCTCAAGTTATTGGTAAAGAAATTATGGTGTGCCTGTCCCTCCACTTACATTTAGAGCAAGTTCTACCGATTCAAATTCCACAATTTCAATTGTGTAGAATCAGTTTCTGGTATCAGAAAGGTTTAAAGTTCATATCATATCACCAATTCTGTGTTTATTCTTAAAATCATAACGAAGCTTAATAAACAAAAACTTATAGCATACGTAAACTGCCAACAATACTCTTCTTCATTGATTTATGCTCCTTTCCACAGCAATTTTATGTTATGTACCCCAGAGGCCAAAGAATTGCTGAGTAATGAGTTAACTTTATTGATACTCTAGTTTAAGCATCCTTGCCACTCTGTGAGGTATAGAATAGCATTATCTATAGTTTACCAATCAGGAAGCCAAGGTAAGAATTAAAAGCAAATTATAAATAAATTCCCATTCTTACAAGGGAGTAGAGTCAGGATTTGATTTCAGGCAGTCTGAATAGAGAGCCTGTGTTCTTTCTACTAAGCAAGACTGTCTTAACTACAGAGGCACTTAAGGTCAAAGTCGCACACTTCTTGACCCGTAAGCTGAAGCATCAATCCTCGTGCACACCAACATTTAACCTTAGTAAGAACATTTCATTCATCTATCTGTTCTATTGTTCTCTATATTGCATTTGTTACTGACCCAAAAATTTTCTTTTTTTAAGATTTTATTTATTCATTTGACAGAGAGAGAAAGAGAGAGAGAGCACAAGCAGGGGGAGCAGCAGAGGGAGAGAGAGAGAGAAGCAGACTCCCCACTGAGCAGGGAGCCTGATGCAGGACTCGATCCCTGGACCCTGGGATCATGACCCGAGCCAAAGGCAGACACCCAACCAGCTGAGCCACCCAAGCGCCCCCCCTTTTTTTTTTTTTTAAAGAACAGCAAAGAGCTCATCTAAATGAGAAATATTTCCTACAACATTATTTTATGGGGTCACAATAGCCTGGAGAAGCGCCTCCTGCTGTCCCCCCACGCTAAGTCCCATGACTTGCCCGTAGCAGGCTGTAGAGGTCACAACACTAGGCTTCCAGCCGCAGCGCTGAATCTAAATATGTGACCGTGGCCATTTCCTGGCTTTACTTTCTTGATCTATTAAATGAGAGATTTGGAGCAGATGATCTCTGAGGTCATTTCCATCTCTATAATTAGATATTATATGCTTCTAAGTGACAAGAGGCTGAAGACATTGTTGCACTGATCTTTGTACGGTTTTAGCTGACACTACGGTTTAGGATGTCAGACTCCCCTTATGGTATTGCTGATTTGATTATGGTTAGGGGCTGATGTGTCTCTAGTGTATATAGTTAAAATTGACAGTGATGGGTACAAAGCAGTTCACGGGGCTTATTAAATCCAGCCATAGAATTTGAATGTTCTGGGTTCCCTTCAGTGTTCACATAAACTATAAATCATCCTAATTCTAAAATCTGACCTTCCGCAGAACGAGCAAAGGCTTCTGGATTTCAAAGGCATCTGTGGCTCCACAAAGAGCCCTGAATATGATATCAGCTTTTGTGTCACATTATGAAAGCCCAGCTCTAAATAAATCATATCGGGTGTTTGGTTTAAAGGTGAACTCAAGCAAATCTATTATTGAAAATCTGGTTCCTGGTGCCCAGTACCAGGTCGTGATGTACCTAAGAAAAGGCCCTTTGATTGGACCCCCTTCAGATCCTGTCACATTTGCTATCGGTAAGCTGCCAGCCTCCAGAATAACTTTATCAGAGTACTGTTGGGGGGAGAGGCGGGGGTCCAATGCCCAGGTCCAAGTCATTATCATCATATATGGGGGGCCCTACTTGTTCACCCAATATTCTACACTCAGAGTAATAAATGACTACTGTTGTATACCAGGGGGATATCGTTAGCATCTACAGCTCAGGAAAAATAACATCAGAGGCGAATATGATTTATTCAATGATGGTATTGGAAGAGCGAAAACTCTAGCTATTAAGAAGTTTGAAGCCATTGCTAAGATATTAAACATTCCTTCCTGGCTCTTTTTTTTTTTTTTTTTTTTTCATCCCTCCCCACTTCTTCTTAGTTCCAACGGGGATAAAGGATTTAATGCTCTATCCCTTGGGTCCTACGGCAGTGGTCCTGAGCTGGAGCAGACCTTACTTAGGAGTGTTCAGAAAATACGTAGTTGAAATGTTTTATTTCAACCCTGCAACAATGACATCAGAGTGGACAACGTACTATGAAATCGCAGCAACTATCTCCTTGACTGCATCCGTGGTAAGTAGCTGTCACACGTCCCTGTGTAAACAGATGTGCCTTTCCCTACCGAATGTACCAGAAAAAGTTACCTGTAAATACATACAGGGGGCTTCCTGCTTTCAAGATTTTTCTAGTTGTTTTTGCTTTGGGGAGAGATAGAGAGAGAGAAAAAAATAATTATGTGAAGCAAGCTTTCACCCCTAATTGAGCATATCCACATTCTACTGGAGCTATCAAGTGCTTATTGTTTCTCTCTACTCCCGAGGAGGAAAACACACAAAAACATTTCCTTTAGTCATTCGATAATGAGTTGACACTGTTTAACGCTAATGATGACTATTCTTAACATCTACACATCCTTTAAATACCTCTAATGTCAGGTCATTAGAAGATGCTTTTCAAGAGAGCAGGTGAAGATTGCTCTTTCTGAGACTGGAATAATTTCTAAAGTGCAGGTTCCTACAGGTCATGCATGAAGTACACAATTGTCCTCTACCCAGCTGAAGACTCTGATATTTGCCACCCAACAAGGATGCATGCTTCTAGTCCAAATTGGGAGAACACAGAGTTGTGAGAGGCCAATTTTCTTAGAAATAGGGGGATGCGTATGTACAGTCATTTACAAATAAGTAGTATTTCATATGTGTAACACAACTTGGGAGACTGCAAAACGAAACCAATATTGGAAATATTTGACTGTACCTATGAATCACTTCTTCAAAACTATGTTTGTAGGGCACCTGGGTGGCTCAGTCAGTTAAGCATCTGCCTTCAGCTCAAGTCATGATCCTGGGGTCCTGGGATCCAGTCCCTCATCGGGCTCCTTGCTCAGCGGGGAGTCTGCTTCCCCCTCTCCCTCTACCCCTCCCCTCTGCTTGTGTTCTCTCTCTCTCTCTCTCTCTCAAAAATAAATAAATAAAATCTTTAAAAAAATTATGTTTGCATATCATTCTATTTACACCTTACCTCAGTCCGGAAATGGAAAATTTGGGAAATACAAAAAGGCACAGAAATAAAAATAATAAAAAAATAATAAAAAATAAATAAAATAAAAAAAATTGATTATTTTCATGACCTAATAAAAATAACTGTACTCCAAAAATATGATTTTTTTTCCCCTTAGTCTTTTGTCTCCTTGCTCTTTTTAGAGGATAGCCAATCTATTGCCAGCATGGTACTACAACTTTCGAGTTACCATGGTCACATGGGGAGACCCGGAATTGAGCTGTTGTGACAGCTCCACCATCAGCTTCATAACAGGTGAGTGGTGTGTGGGAACTGCTTCCAGGGGGAGAGAGGGCTGTTTTGAGGAGTTTCTGAAGAGATGCTCCTCCAGAAATTTCGAGTTGTTCACCCGGCACTGATCGAGCATCTGTTCCACGGACGACAGTATGCTTGATTCTGTAAATTCATTATTTGTTTAAATGATAGTCTTTAAACATTAAAATATGTTTTTATTCTGAGTTACTGTCCTTTATGTGCTCCATTCGGAATTGATGAGAATAGAGTTGTAGCAGACAGAGCTTTTAGCTTCACACTGAGATGAATTGATTGTAGCCATTCCATGATGATATTTGCTAGAGTGCCTTCATCTCCTTATTAATTAAGCCATTTTTAAGGTCACAGACTGATGGCAGTGTTGTCCATTGCAGGAGTGAAAATAGGCTTTGGAGACAGGTGGACCTGGGTTTGAATCACGGATCGGCCATCTACCCTGTGTAACCTGTGCATGTTAACTTTCCTAAGCCTCAGCTTTTTAAAGTGTTAAATGGATATGATAATGATACCTATTATTCTTTTCCATTTAAATATGTCCCTTAGGGGACACCTGAGTGGCTCAGTCGGTTAGGCATCTCACTCTTGATTTGGGGTCAGGTCATGATCTCAGGGTTGTGAGATCAAACCCTGCATCGAGCTCCACTCTGGGCATGGAGCCTGCTTAGGATTCTCTCTCTCCCTCTCCCTCTGCCCCTCCCCTCACCCCCTCCCTCTTTAAAAAAAAAAAAAATACATTACTTAGTGAAATATGTGGCACAAAGTTTAAGTACTTAAACAACTGTTGGCTCATTATCATATAACAGAGATAGCAGAGGTGGTCAGAGAAGACAACGAGAAGGGGAAATTCATCAAAGAAACATTAATCCTTTTTGAACCCTATTTGCACTAAGATTTTTCAGGAACTTTTGGTTGGACTACAAGGCTCTAATCAGTGTTATGCTGAGAGAAGAAACGAGAAAAACATGTCTAGGTGAAAGATAATGTTAGCAAAATACTTTCTTCTCTGGGCATTTAGTTTTATTCCATCAAACTTTACCAGAATGAAAGAAAATGGAAAGAAATTAATCATGTGAGGGCACCTGGCTGGCTCAGTTGGTAGAACATGCGACTTTTGATCTTGGGGTTGTGAGTTCAAGCCCCACATTGGGCATAGAGATGATTTTATTAAAAATAAAATCTTAAAAAAAATTAATCATGTGAATTCTTACACTATCCACGTACATAGAACATCCCCTTCTTTTAATAGCCAATGTCTAGAGCTCCCTGTGTTCCAGATGTTAACAGTAATGCTAGAGTAGAAAAGTGAAAAAACACCAAAAAGGTAGAAAATACCAACTATGTGACAAGTACTGTGTTAGCTTGACTATATTAATAATTGTGTACTTAAATTTAATTAAATTTTACCATATAAATAATTCATACAGCTTAACTTCATTGACATTGCCTCTCTGAGAATATTCTTTCCTTCTCAGACAGAGCAGATGTCTGGAAAAAGCCCAGACTTTGCATCTGAACACTTGATTTGAGCAGACCGGGCTCTGCAAAATTCTAGCAGTCAAACTCGGAGCAAATTATCTTAATGATCCTGGACTTCTCTTTTCTCGTTGGCAGAATTCAAAATGCTACCTAACAACTGGCTAATAGAGCAAAATCAAGTTTATTAGAACTCACTGCAGTAAGGCAGAAAACTGCCTTGATGGGCTCTTTGCAGTGTCTCTGAAGGGGGACATCAGAAATGAAAAATTAGCAGGATTTGGAGTTCTGGACTCAAGTGGTGGGGGTGTGCCTTTCAAAGCTGGGAACTGACCAGGATCTGGCAAAGGTGATGGACCCAGCAAATCTGGATAGTTATAAGGTCAATAAGTGAGCTACTTGCCTAGGTGAGCAGTCTATTATCTCCAATAAATTGAGCTCTGGGCATTTCTTATCTTTTCCTGGGACAATCTCCTAAGGCATCTGACATTGGTAGTTCATGGTCTCCTCTAAGCATATGAACACAGACAGTCAATTCTCACATCTATAAAATGGATATAATGGAATTTCACAGGTAGTGTGAGAAATTACGTACTAAAAGCACTATTAAATATATATGGTGGCTGACTTTTATTTTTATACTTATTTTTAAAAACCGGTTGAAATTTTAGCTTTGTCTC
>NC_138373.1:78602120-78706325 GCF_054177405.1 Leptonychotes weddellii
CGCTTAACGACTGAGCCACCCAGGCGCCCCGCTATGTTTTTAGTTGTGAGCCAAAATGCCAAATCGTGTGATATAAAAGGATATAGGAATAAAATACCTGAATAAGGTGTGATTTATTAGGACCTCAGGTCCCCTGTCTTTGTTAGGCAACTTTGTCTGCAAGTCAAATGCATAGTAATCATGCTAGTGTACCAAATAATGTTTAATAAACAAATAGTGACATCTTGTGGCCTTTCAGCACTATGCTGCATTTTAAAGCGACCATACAGAGTATAAAAATCTAAAAACTTGGTTAATACCTGTGAGGGGAGCTATACACTTCTGGGTTCGCAATTTTAAATACATTTCTCGCCCTTACTAGAATTAGGACATGAGAAAATATCCTTTGAAGAAATGTAAGTATAGATACATACATATAATGAAGTACAGAGAAATATATTAAGAGAAAAGAAGCCAAAGGTATTATTCTTTTTATTAGACTATTCTGAAATAGGATGCAGTTTTGTGTTACTTGCTAGATACATTACTGGTATTTCAAGATTTTACTGTCAAACATATAGAAATACTACTCTAATTTCACATGAAACAGAATTTTTTTTTAAGATTTTATTTATTGGGCGCCTGGGTGGCTCAGTTGGTTAAGCGACTGCCTTCGGCTCAGGTCATGATCCTGGAGTCCCGGGATCGAGTCCCGCATCGGGCTCCCTGCTCGGCAGGGAGTCTGCTTCTCCCTCTGACCCTCCTCCCTTTCATGCTCTCTGTCTCTCATTCTCTCTCTCTCAAGTAAATAAATAAAAAATCTTTAAAAAAAAAATAAGATTTTATTTATTTACTTGAGAGAGAGAGAGAAAGAGAGCACGAGTGGGAAGGAGGAGCAGAGGGAGAGGGAGAAGCAGGCTCCCCACTGAGCAGGGAGCCCAACGCGGAGCTGGATCCCAGGACCCCGGGATCATAACCTGAGCCCAAGACAGACACTTAACCAACTGAGCCACCCAGGCGCCCTGAAACAGAAATGTTTTTTACTCTATATATTACAAATCTCTTCAGTGAATAATTGTTCTTGAAAGCATAGTTATGAGTGCTTGTTATGAGTACTTGTAGCATCTTGAGGAAAATGAATCTTCATGGTTTATGGAAATTCTCCTCCAAATATTTCAGCTGGTTTTGTGCTGTCTTTCAGAATGGAACACCTGTTTGTCTTCAAACCAACATACACATGGACTTTAAATTCAACTGTGAATGTGTTTCCTAAAAATCTTCAGAATTATCAGTTAGTTTAAAAAATAATTAAAATACACTTTCAGAGCTCATAAATTACAAATCTTGTAAAGAACTCTCCTCCCCACTAGAAATAATTTAAATTTAAATGTGTGAGAAAATTAAAAAATTAATAAACTCAGTGTTAGAATTTAGCAAAGAGCCCTTCCTGCCTTCCCTTGTTACTTGCTTCAGCAACATTTAGTTAGAGCCCACTTTTTGCAAAGCTTTGGTTAGACACGATCAATGATATTGCCTTATTATTTTATAGAAACAATAATTATTTTCTGTCCCTCTAATTGTTGACCCTATTGTCCTTTATTTCCATAAACATCTTTGCTGCACCACAAGTAAAAATTTACTCTTATAGGACCCCAAATTTTCCAGTACTGCTTGGAAAATAAGTTCAGCCATGCCTTATACTATTAATTTATTGATACAACAAGTGTACTCAAAGAAGTGAACATTTCAGGAATCTTTAACCGTGAAATTTGTATAAAAACCCAATATCCTCAGGTACAGATGGGTCTGGCTGCCTTGTGTCTGAGCCATACAAGGTGGGGCCCCAGGAAACAAGTGTCCACCTTTTACCACCAACCTTCACATACTACTGAGAAGTCCAGGGATCCCCAGGACCATCATATGGTGTGAACTTTAATTCTCTAAATTAACTCCACATGAGATTTCATGCTCTGTTGAGAAGTACTTTAATTATTGTTAGTCTCTTAAACTAAAGTGCACCTCTTTCTTTCCTTTAGCCCCAGTTGCTCCGGAAATCACATCTGTGGAGTATTTCAACAGTCTGTTATATATCAGTTGGACATATGGTGATGACAAAACTGACCTCTCCCATTCTAGAATGCTACACTGGATGGTTGTTGCAGAAGGAAAGAAGAAAATTAAAAAGAGTGTATGTTTCTTTGAATCCCAGTATGGGGCATCTGAACATTCATTTACATAAACTATTGAAAACCATTAAGCAGACATTTATTGAAACATTAAACAAATGTCTTATGCTTGTTGGCACTGTTTTAGGCTCCGATGATAGGACAGTGAAGAAAAATTTGAATTCTTCCTTTCAGAGAGTTTACCTTTTACTCTTTAATAGTGAGCTGTACTAGTTATAACTAGTAATTCATTTATATTTAAAGTTAGGATTTGAGCTTTTCCTTCAGGATGTCAAACTTTTTTTTTTTTAAAGATTTTATTTATTTATTTGACAGAGAGAGACACAGCGAGAGAGGGAACACAAGCAAGGGGAGTGGCAGAGGGAGGGGGAGAAGCAGGCCTCCCGAGGAGCAGGGAGCCCAATGTGGGGCTTGATCCCAGGACCCTGGGATCATGACCTGAGCCGAAGGCAGACGCTTAACCATCTGAGCCACCCAGGCGCCCCATAGTCATTCATTTATATTTAAAGTTAGGATTTGAGCTTTTCCTTCAGGATGTCAAACATTTTCAAGAAAACCACAGTGAATATGTTTTAAAATTTTCTCCATGTATCACCAATGCCTAAATATTTGAGTACGTTGGAAATCCTGATTTCTTTTCTTCTGCTTTATTAAACTATTTGACATTACATTAGTTAAGGTACAGACTAAATTACTGAAAAAAAAAACAACAAAAAACAAAACTCGAAGATTGTGGCTCAAAGAAAATAAAAGTTTGTTTCTCTCGTGCAGGCACAGGACTATGAGGGCACCTTTGCTGTAAGGGATCAATCATCCAGGGGTCCAGATTCTTTCTATCCTGTTGTTCCATCTACCACAGTGTAGTCTTCATTTGCATGGGTGAACCTGCACAGTTATTAGATCCATATTCTAGCCTGTGGGGAGAGGAAAAGAGAAGGTGTGGTAGCCCAGCACTTACTGGGTGTGGACAGAATTATAAGCTGCCCGTATGACTTCCACTGACAATCGATTGGTCAGAGGTGGATCACATGGTCCCCTCTAGCTATAGGGGAGACTGGGAAATTCCGTCTTTCATTAAGAAGCCAGGTGGCTATAGACATGACTAGGTTTCTTCGGAGCTTCCCAGCTAGGGCTGAGTAATGTACACATCAGTAGCAACCCAGCAAATGCCTTTTCTAAAATTTGCTGTGAAGATGAGGAAAAATATCAGAGGAATACCTATTCCAAATAGAAAATTAATTGCAGGGTGCCTGGATGGCTCAGTTGGTTAAGCGACTGCCTTCGGCTCAGGTCATGATCCTGGAGTCCCGGGATCGAGTCCCACATCGGGCTCCCTGCTCGGCAGGGAGTCTGCTTCTCCCTCTGACCCTCTCCCCTCTCGTGCTCTCTCTTTCATTCTCTCTCTTTCAATTAAATAAATAAAATCTTAAAAAAGAAAACTAATTGCAAAAAATATTCTGATAGGTATTATGCATTTTTAGAGCTACCTTGCATTTGGCTCAGTTGAGGAATTTATAACATTTTCAAAGGAAACAAAGTATCCATAAGGTTGTGATCAACTGTAGATTGATTACACAGAACAGAGAGGGAATGCCTGCTATCGCCCTGTCGTTGTTTGGAGTGGTATTCTAGTTCAAGTTCATTAGAAGTTTAAACCCTTGATTTTGATGGATCTTGCAGGTCACACGCAATGTCATGACTGCAATTCTCAGCCTGCCTCCAGGAGATATCTACAACCTCTCAGTAACCGCTTGCACAGAACGAGGAAGTAATACCTCCATGCTCCAGCTTGTCAAGCTAGGTAAGAAGAATGCACATGCGCGTGAGTGTGTATGTGTGTGTGTGTGTGTGTTGACAATAGTCATGTCCAGAGAACTGGTGTTTGCATCTCTTGATTTGTCATGTCTTCTCAATTCAGTGAAATAACAGAAAAATGGTTCACTCTCTTTTGTAAGTGTAAAATAAACATGTATACTACTAAATGAGTTAAGTTCAACTTATTATGAGTTTTCATGAAAGAAATTTTTACTCTGCTGAAAGACAGGAGTATTCACCATCATTAGTGAGATTAGAGAAACCAAGGAGTCTGAGGAATTTAGAGGAGACAAGATTTTAGAGATTATCTAATATGGTGTTCTCAACCCTATCAGACACCATTCCTTCTCATAGGAGCATTATGTGATGCCCTCTTTAATAACTCAAATTGAAATTCATACATAAAATAACCCACATATTGATTTTTTATGTTGATATAATGTCCTAACTCTAATCTAAAACCAAGATAAAATTTAAAAAATATATAACACAATTGTATGGATCCCCTATGTACTTGTTCAGATACAGTTCTTCTGTAAGTCATAATGAAATTGCCTGTGACTACAAATAATTAAAATGAACAAGTTTGAGTTTACAAGACGCAAAGGAATTGGTAGTCCTTCCATACAAGTATAAAAGTAAATGAAAAAGTGAATAAAATAACTGAGCAAGCATAAGTACAGGTGGACCCTTGAATAAAACCTAGTGTTATGATAAGAGACTAGGTATATTTGCATATGATGAGAGAAAGAGGAAAATAACCTTAATTAAAGTAAAAGAGAACATGCCAAGAAAAATAATGGGCTGTGGATGATGGAAAATGAGGAAAGTATAATATTCTTGCAAATGAGCTAGAAATTATTGTGTAGTGTTGTGTCAAAATTATTTATATTATGAAATACAACTAGGAAGTGACACTGTTTAACACAAAACGCATCTTCTACATTCAACAGTCTTCCATGTAGCGAGGTATACATTTAGTTTCTGATACATAAAGGGACCTCAGAGATAAGAGTCCATGATCAGCAGCAGGCAAAAGAGAATAGATTGGCAAACTGTTGTGGGGTAGTTTCAGTGTACGACGGGCAAGCTGGAAACAAATGCACTTCAATGTGTCATTTTCACAGCAGAGATCTCCTCTTCATATTTCGAAAATGAAAAGTATAGAGAATAGCAATACAAATATTTTCAAAACACTTAATGCAACTTACTGACATCACTGCTTCAGACGTCTGCTAATTTAGACTCTGTATCTAAGCCTATTCATAAGAGTGTCAAATTGTCACGGTTACTACATATGTTCAGATGTGCAGCTGTAAGTAAAGATGGATCCAGGGGGAGGGCCGCCTGGGTGGCTCGGTCAGTTAAGCAGCCGACTCGTGGTTTTGGCTCAGATCATGATCTCAGGGTCATGAGATCAAGCCCCACGCTGGGTTCTGCACTCAGCATGGAGTCTGCTTCAGAGTCTCTCCTTCTTCCTCTGTCCCTCCTCCCTACACGTGCACTCTCACTCCCTCTCTCTCTCTCAAACAAATAAATAAAATCTTTTTTAAAAAAGAAGAAAAGTCTGATCCAGGGTGTTTTATAAGCAGCTCAGACACCCTGAGTAGCATTTGCTGGCAGTGATGTACCTTTAGAAAACTCTTAGAAAATCCCAAACAAAACAAAACACAGTCTTTCCTTAGTTTCCCCAATAGTTGTGTTTCACTGTAATTCAGTGCATAAGACACTAGGTCTTAAATCTTTGTGTGTGTGTGTGCCTCATATTTGCCATTGGAAAAATTAAATCCTTGCACTGGAACCCTTTAAAATTAAATAGGTAGTTGGAAATATATAACACGTTAAATAGATACTATGGGCAGAAAAAGCAAATTATTGAATAATTTGTAAATAACATCTAATTCTTCTTCATGACAACTTTCTTCTAAATTATTTTACCTAAATCTTGAAAAAAATTCCCAAGATTATCATGTGGTAAAGTACTTGCAGTTATATTTATAGCGTATCTATAACTGGTGTGACATTACAAAGGTATGTGAGATGTGGGACATGGGACAGTTTTTCCGTTTGGAGCTTTCTTGATCATTTCAGGACATCTAGCACTTCTGCTTCCTGCCCACAGAAGGCCAGTTAGCAACCTTCCCTGTGACTATTAAAAACATTCCTGCAAACTTACAAACACCTTCCCACTGAGAACCACAAGTTCAATTTCATTCACTGCAGGCAATCTGCTCTTCTTCCCCAGCTATCTATACTTCAATTCTAGGAATGTGAAGATCATCAGCTTCCAACCTTGTATGATCTTTCTATTAAGAAAAAATTGCCTGCCTATCCATTCCAACTGTTATGTCTGATTTTGTCCTCCATGGACATAAAAATCAGTTCAAAACTTGTTTCTAGGTAACTGGAATTGCTTAAAGATTATGCTCACTTTCCCCATGCCTTTCTTTTCCCCAGCTTCATGATGACAGGAATCTGTAAGTGTTTCTTGGGTCCTAGCTGATTTCTCTAACTCATTTGGTCTTTTTTAGTCTTCCTCGAAGTTCAAAGCTAGGTCTTACCAAAGTAGCATTCAGTGAACCTATTGCGAGCTTCACTGTTATTTTTTATTTTTTACATTATGGCTGATATATGATCAGGAGTATGAGTTAAAATCATGAGCTGATACAATTATACTCACACAACAAAGGAGTAGGAGTGAAAATCATGATACTTCCTAAATTTATCATGAGCTTTCGAGCCTCCATGTCTCCCTGTTAATAGATGGAACTACCTAAACCACTTTAGAAAGGCCCTTTAAACTTTTCAAGAAGAGAAGGCAAGTTTCCATAGAAATTATTTCTTGGAATCAGCAAGGTTTTCCCTTTTGTGATCTAAATATCAGGTGAAATATTGCCTCTCTATTGTTCCTCTCTGAAACTAAGACAATGTATATATACTGGGCCTGAACTCAGCCTTTTTTCCCCCCTGAAAACTAAATAACCTCACTTTTTATCCATTTGTCTAAAAGTCTATTTTCTATTCTACTAATCGCATTATTGCGTTTTTTCAGCTCTTCCAATTTCCCACAACACACAAGGCCTTGCCTACTTCAGATGTTCAATAGATACTCATCAAACCACACTGCAACCACAGACCTCAAAGTTGAAAATAATATTGCAAGTTTTACCTTTCAGAGAAGTAAAATAACATTTCACTTTAGTAATAACTGATTGCAGGTATTTTGTATTTCACAAAACTTTCAGTCTAGTCACTTTATGTTTCCTTATGGCATTCATGTAGTATACGGAGAAGTCATATTAATTCTACTTTACGGAAACATGCAGCTTTGGCACACAGATTGTTAGGGCTTGTTTGAATCAGAATGATGTTGGCTGGCTGGGCTGGGGCATCTGGGTGGCGAAGTCGGTTAAGCATCCAACTCTTGATTTCGGCTCCAGTCATGATCTCAAGGCTGTGAGATCAAGCCCTGTGTCCGGCTCCGAGCTGGGTGTGGAGCCTGCTTAAGATTCTTTCTCTCCCTCTCCCTCTGCTCTCCCCCCTCCCTCTCTAAACAAACAAACAAACAAACTGGTTGGGCTAACCTTTCGTTCAGTTTCACGGTGATAAAAGCCTCTTTGTTCTACTTGCCATCATGGAGGGCAGAATTGACATCTGTGGGAAAAAACAGGCTACTGATGAATCCAGTATAATATAAATTAATCCAAGATGGCATGTACAAGGAGAGAGAGCCCTCAAACAATTGCCAAGGATTTTCAACTATTATATCATCAATAAGCATCGACGAGAAGACCCTACCAACAGTGGTGCTGTTTGCAGGGCATTGAGCCAGTCATCCTATTAAGAGTTTAGGTTGCCAGGAGGCTCACGGTATCATGGTGGTGTGTGATGACAGCTCTTTTTGGCAGTCAGTACAAATGTCAATCAAATCTGCACTAAGACGTGTCATTTTACAAGAACTTATTGGTTGACATGCAACTGTGGCTTCAACCAGCAGCCAGTCGTAACTTCTGGTCTTGGTGAATCCACTTAAAACTCTGAGCCAACCTGAAGAGGATTTGGTAAGTTTACATCAGATGATCAACCATTTAAAAAAAAAAAAAGGAAAAAAAGAAAGGGAAAGAAATAAGGAGGGGGAGTGTGGGCATATCACAAAATAGCTCTATGGTAGTGGAATATCCATTCATTCATTCATTTAATGAATACATACAGAGAACCTTGTAAGAATTGTCCAGTTGCCAGACTACTTGTAGTAGTGAATTCAAAGGGCTACTTTCGGTTTCAAGGAACTTATGATCTGCTGTGTACTGTATTAAAACAGGGCAGTGTGGGACAGATTGCATATGCAGCAAAACCTTTCTCTGAGAATGCAATGATGAGAGATATGAATAACAAGAAAGGATCTGCCATGAAAAGTTTGGAAAAAGGCATGCTAAGCAGAGGGAATAAGCAGAGGCCAGATTATATAGGATTTCTAAGAAGATGGAGTTGAGATTTTATTTTGAATGCAATAAGAGAGCATGGAGAGAATTAAAAATAAACAATCTAACATATTTAAAATAATCCTTCTGGTTGCTCAAGGGAGGAATGATTGTTGGGTCACCAATGAAGACAGGGAGACCAATTAAGGGACCATGTGTCTTAAGCTTAAAAATAGCACTCTAGGGGCACCTGGATGGCTCAGTCGGTTGGGCAGCCAACTCTTGATTTTGGCTCAGGACATGATCTTAGGGTCATGGGAACAAGCCCCATGTTGGGCTCTGTGCTCAGTGTGGAGTCTGCTTGAGATTCTCTCTCCCTCTGCCCCTCCCCCTCTCTGTTTCTCTCTCTCTCTCTCAAATAAATAAATAAATCTTTAAAAATAGCATTCTAATTCAATAAGTTCCATGGGAAATTAAGGCAACTTTGACTTAAGTGGTAATAATGGAGAAAAATGGACAGAATTCAGGAGTTATTTTGGACCTTGTGTCCACAGAGCTTTCTGGTGGGGTGAAAATAGGAAATAAGAGAAAGGGAAATTAAGAATGACTTTCAGGCTTTGCTCTTGAGCAATTAGGGTGGATGGTGGTACAATTCACTGAGGTTGAGGACTAGAGAAACTAGAAGAGGAATAAATTGAGGGTATGGTGAGAAGCACAGATTCTTCTTTGGACATAAAAAAATTGAGAGGACATCCAAGCACAGTTGTCAAATAAAATGATTATTGTTATGTGTCTAGAGATGAGATCAGGGGAGAATTCTGGACTGGAGATAGAAATTTTGGAGTGTCTGGATGAGATCACTAACTAGTAAGCAGAAATAGAAAAGAACCACTCCAGCACTTAGACATTGAGCAGAGCAGGAGTCAGCAAGAGACACTGGGATGGTACAGCCAATGAGGTCAGAGAAAACCAGAAACAGAATGTATACACCACCACTGTCAAAATTCTGCAGTATCCTGACCGCAGTTGTGTTCAGAGAGGTTCAAGATAAGGAATCAGGTAACTTCAGTCCTTTGAGGTGCTAGGAGAGATTTGGAGATAATTCAGTACAATGCCTTCATTTGAGCAACTTGGAACCTAGAGAAGTTTGACTTTACACATTGTTGAGTCTGGGTGGAGAAACAGTGATTCAGCCCTTTTTATCCACCCGCTGCTTATGTCTTCCTGGATTTGGAGTGTATTTTTTTTTCTAAAAACTTCATTTTTTAGTGAACCCTTCTAACAGAGCTGGGAGGTGTTTCACACCCACTTGGGTGGCTTTCTCTGTTCCTCTTTTGGAATTTGGGTATTAATAACATTAGTTTGATTTTCTTAATCTCAATCACGAAAGGTTTTATATAAATTAGAAATCTTTAAAACATAGTTTGATTATAAATAAAAAAGAATCAAAATACTTTTAGATGTTAGGAATTTGGGGCATATTACAATCTCTCTCTCTTTCTCTTTCATAATATTTCAGTAGGTTACAAATAATTATTTACACTTTGATGAAAAGTAATTTCTGACTTTATAAAAGCCCAGCTATTACACAGCGCTGCCCTTCATGATCTCACTCTCAGTTGAGAAAATTTGTTTATTCTTATGTTGAAATCATTGAGTTTACAATTTTAGAAATAGTTGCTTGGATATATGCAGTCCTTATTTTTCGCAGGAAGTGAGTTAAGTGTTGTAAGTCAGAACACACTGAAGTCTAATGTACCTCTCCCTATCCACCCGTGCCCTTTTCTCAGATCCTCTCTTAGTAAGGGACTACCTTGTTATCCCTCTCACCCCCCACCAAAAAGAAACGAATTTAATAAGATACAAATGTGACTAAATTGTGTCAATGTAGCACCGAGAAAAGGAAAGAAAGGTGGATGAATGAATGCATGGAAGGGAGGGGAAGGAGAAAGTGAAAGAAAAAGAAAATATGCATATCCATTCTATCCATCCATCCATCTATATTTATTTACTTACTTACTTATGGGCTGCCAGTCAGAAAAAAGCTAATAAATTAAGATACTGTACTTTTAAAAAATTAATTCAGCTCAAGCCCCACGTTGAGCTCCCCTCTCAGTGGGGAGTCTGCTTCTCCCTCTCCCTCTCTCCTTGCTCATGCTCTCTCTCTCTCTCAAATAAATTTTAAAAAATAAAAAATTAATTCATTCTATACATCAACAAATATTTATTTAGCATTTACTATGCGCTACATACTAATCTAGGTGCTGAGAATACAGAAATGAACAAAACTGATAAAAATTTCTACCTTCATTCCAGTGGAGAAAAAGAGACAATAAACATAAATATAAGGATGCCAGATGGTTACATATGTTATGGAGAAAAAATGAAGCAGTGAAAAAAGTGTTATGGGGAGTAGGGTGCAATTTTTGTAGGGGGTGGCATAGGTTAAGCTTCATGGTGAAGGTGGTATTTCAGTCAAAACCTGAAGGAGGTGAGGCAGTGAGCCAAACAGATAACTGGGAGGTTTTGTAGGCAGAGGGAACCACAGGTGCAAAGCTCCAGAAGCAGTAGTGTACCTGGAAGGTTCAAGGAAAAGTCAGGAAGACAGTATGGCTGAAGTGGAAGGAACAAGGGGAAGAGTAATAGATAAAAGGACAGAGAGGCAACAAGGGAACAGATCATGTAGCGTCATTGAATAGACGTTTCATTCCAAGTGAGATGGTACTCCACTGGATGGTTCAAGTGACAGAGTCACATGACCGGACAAGTTTCACAAGATCACTTTGGTACGAATAGAGTGTTCAGGAATCGAGGTAAAATGGGAAACCAGGTAGATAAGGTGACCATACATTCGAGTTACCACAGATAATACCAGTTTACACCTGCTATGGATCAGTTAAAGGCCAGTCACGCTCTTTTGCAATCCTTTTCTTCCCCCAAAAGTATTTCAATTTGGACACTTCTGATAAATTACATAGTTAACTGACAGTTAGGAGGCTATTGCATCTATCCAAATAAGGGATTATTCTTGCCTGCACCAGGGTGGTAGCTGTGAAGGTGATGAACAGTGATCAGATTCAAAATTTATCTTGAAGATGAAGCTGAGAGAGTCCACTGCTGGATTTAGATGTTGTCTATGAACGAATGAAGGAAGTCTTGAGAGATGCCAAGATATGGGTCCTGAGCAGTCAGAAAGGAAGATTATGGGAGAGGCAGGTTTGGGTGAAAGACCAGAAGCTGAGGTTTGGATGCATCAATATTTGAAGGTGTCTGTTAAGCATTAAAGAACAGATGTTGAGTGGGCAGTTAAAGGAGCTTGGATTCTGGGAGATTTCAGAACTGGGAAGTATAAATTTGAAGGTAGTCAGGAAACAGACTTGATGAGGTCATCAGGGAATGAATTAAGGAAAAAGAATGCTATCTATGGACTGAGCCCTGGCACTCCAGCTTTAAGAAATGGAGGTGGTGTGAGGGAACCAGTAAAAGAGCCTGAGAAGGAATGCCCGTGAAGTAAGAAAGAACACAAAGCAGTGTGATGTCCAAAGAACCAAGCAAAGAAAGTGCTTGATTGATCAACTTGTCGAGCCTGCTGGTAAGTCAAGTAAGATGTGGAACGAGAATTGACTGCTGATGTGAGCAACGCAGAAGTCATTGGTGATTTGGGGAGAAGGCATTTGGGTGAAGTGTAGTGAAGACAAAATATTTCAAGTATTAAAAGTAATTTAAGAGAGAATAAAAGGAGAACAACTGAAGACAGCTGGAATAACAAAACTTTTGAGGGATGTGATTATAAAAAGGAGAAAAAATGAGCAGGAGCTGAAGACAGAATCCAAGAGTTTTTATCTTTTTTGTTGGATTTGTTTTCTTTTTCTTTGTATTTTTTGAAGTGGGTGGAAACAGCTTTTCAATGGGCTAATCAGAATGATTCAACAGAACAGGGAAAATTGATGGGGCAGGATGGTTAGAGATGACACTCGTTAAAATGATGTCCTTGCTTGGGCCAAAAGTGGCAGGACCGTGGGTGCCACTGGAGGGGGCAGCCCGAGACTGGGTGAATCTGTAGTAAGGAAGAGTGACAGAGTATATGGGCACCAATGGGGTAGGCGAGTCAGGTGGGGGTGATGATGGAAGCTTGTGGAAGGCTTCTGCTACTGACTTCTTACAAACGTGTTCTTTAGGTTTTCAGAGGATCATGACTGCCATGCTACCCTTCTTGTAGAGTCCTCCATGGCCAACAGCCTCGTGCCAGCATTATCTTCTGGGTTGGGCTGCCAGGCATGTCACTGTTCCATGGCTCCGTCTCATCCCAAGACTAACTGATGCCCCTTCTCGATCTCTTTCTCTCCCATTTCTCACTGTGGTCTTCTGAGTTTCACAGCCATTTGTCAGCTGCCCACAGCCAAGCCACACAACTTCAGCACTTCCTTAAAAGCACTTCTCCTATATACCATAAAGTGACTTGCAGAGTTTGTAGGTTTCTGTTCAACATATTGGAAGAATCTGGATGATGGACAGATAGGGCCATGACTGTGATGTTTGGCACTGATCTCAATGTACAAGCAAGTGCCCACTCTGGAAAAGTTGGTCTTCTAGAAAGAGGAACTTTTCAGGAGGCCCCATCATCCTCAGTTATATGGAAATGAATGGCAAATACCCACATTTTTAGGGAGGAATCCAGGTATAGAAAAGATCCTTAACTAGGCGTACAGAGGTCTGGATCCCAGTTCTTGCTCTCACAGGCAAGTTGTGTTACCTTAGAAAGTGGGTTAGGGGTGTGCCTGGGTGGCTCAGTGGGTTAAGCAACTGCCTTCAGCTCAGGTCATGATCCCAGGGTCCTGGGATCGAGCCCCATGTTGGGCTCCCTGCTCAACAGGGAGTTTGCTTCTCCCTCACCCTCTGCTACTCTCTCTATCTCTCTGTCAAGTAAATAAATAAAATCTTTAAAAAAAAAAAAAAGAAAGTGGGTTAGGGCCTCTGGGTTTCAGTTGCCTCGTCTGTAAAGTGAGGGTCTGAACTAAATGATCTTTAATGTCTCTTCCAGTTTCAGAATTTAGTTCATACCTGAGTTCAGAGTAAAGGCAATAAGGCTAATGATACAATAAGAGCAGTGACCTTTTTCTAAGAATTTGGCAAAAATAACTCCTAACTAAATAAAAATGCTAAGTAAAAACCCATATTCTTGGAACCCAAAAAGGAGGAAGTCGGAAATGTTGTTTTGAAACTAAGTAAGGTTAAATGAGAGCTTTCTTTGAAAAATTTTACTTATCTTTAGAAGTTACCAGAGCTGGTGAAATCATAAAAACACCCAGTGACTCACAGAAGGGGATATTACACTTGCTATCATTAAGGCATAAAGAATTTATTTAAAATGTGATAGAAATCACGGGTATTTCTTTTTTTTTTTTTTTAAAGATTTTATTTATTTGACAGAGAGAGACAGCGAGAGCAGGAACACAAGCAGGGGGAGTGGGAGAGGGAGAAGCAGGCCTCCCACCGAGCAGGGAGCCCGATGCGGGACTCGATCCCAGGACTCCAGGATCATGACCTGAGCCGAAGGCAGACGCTTAACGACTGAGCCACCCAGGCGCCCATGGGTATTTCTAATTCCTGAGAAAATCCTATGTTTTGCATATGGAAAGGGCCTGATTATAATGTAATATTTGCCTGAATTTTTTAAATAGTTCCCCATGTTGTTTTTAAATTTTCTCATTACTTATTAAAAGAATCTCCCTAAACTGACAAGAGAATAGGCTTAGTATAGGTTTAGTAAACTTTGGATCTAACCCAGGTTTCTGTTATTTAATGTATATTTTCATCTTCTTAATTTCACTGCCTACCAATCTCAACCCACTATGAATAATTTCTCTAACACTTTTTTTTCCCCTTTCAAATAGTGCTTTCTTTTGCGGATGTTGTTTTTGACCAAGCTGAACGTAATTTATGTGGCTTGCACTGTAAAAGTCACAAATGTTTCTTTGACCTAGTTGAATATAAGTTAGGCTTACACTCCTTAAGGTAGAATGGCCTGCCGTGAGGAAAATAAAAAATATATTTATTTTTAAAAGACCGATAATAATATAGACGTTAAAGGCCATCCTTTATGTATGAAAAGGACACTCGCAAATTGCTGTCAGTGATGCTGAGGATTGAAAACAGATTTTATCATATCGATCATTTTTTACAATGTTTTTTTCTATTGAATTCCCCTTATCACCAATGTCACACATTTGTAAAAGGACTCACCAGCTTTAGAGGTATAAACTATAAACAGAATGAAACTAGTGGGCCCTTGTGGATATAATCTTGGCCTCATTAACATCATTCTATCGGCAGCTAAACTGATGGGTCCTATTAAAATAAGAAACAAGGTAATAATTGTCAGAAAAAAGATGGATTTGAGACAATAAATACATTCTCTTCTGCTCCAACGTGAAATATTACAACCTGACTCCCTTTGGGATTCCCTAGGAAAGGAAGAAATTTGCTGCCAGAGCAAAGAATAAGAGTCAGGCACCAGCCCATCCTTTACCCAAGGTCACCTTCACTCCCCTGAGATCCTAGGGAACAGCTTGAGCCTCTCATAAGCCAATCAAAATTAAACGTAGAGATAGCCTTACAGCTTTCCTTTCTGCCCATGTTCTGTGCCTTGTACTTAATTTCCTTATAAAATTAAGTTGGATTTCCCACTCAAATAGGAGAGGCATTGAAAAGGAAAGAAGAGAAGGAAAAGAAGAGGGCTGAACAGTTGAGTATAACACTGACAATGTTAGAAAGCTCTTACAGAATATTTTAAAGCCAACAACCCCGTATCTGTACCTTGTTTTGTAAAGAGTCCATCTGTATCCTTTCCCCATATCCACAGGTTTTCCCCTCAAATATTGTGGACTCCAAAGTGATTTTAAACAAAAGGAAATCTGACATTATGAAGCCAGGGAATTTTGAAGAAGCTAAGGTTTAAAATGACATTTTGAGAAGTAGGAAGTGCTAGCCAGGGGATGTTCTATAACTAATGTCTGCCTGGCTCTTTATATTCTAGAAAGTGTTTTTGTGTGTGTTATCTTAAAGCTCGTTTGCTCTTCAAAACATCATTAAGGCCTTCCTCTCCCTCCCTTTTATGAACTGGACTGGATTTGATGTTTTGAAGAGTAAGAGAACTACATTAGTTTGCTAGAGCTGCCATGACAAAATATCACAGATTGGGTGGCTTAATCGACAGAAACTTATTTTCTCAGAGTTCTGGAGGCGAGAAGTCCAAGATGCAGGTATCAGCAGGTTTGCTTTCTCTGAGGCCTTTCTCCCGGGCTTACAGGTGACCTCACCTTCCAGCTGTGTCCTCACATGGTTCGTCTCTCTTCCCATTTGTCTTTGGTTTCTCCTTGTCTGCCCAAATTTCCTGTTCTTATAAGAACACCGGTCAGATTGGATTGAGGTCCACCCTAAGGGCCTCATTTTAACTTACCTCCCTAAAGGCCCTATCTCCAACCACATTCACATTTTTGAGGTGCTGGGGCTTAGGACTTCAACCTAGGAATTTGGGTGAACAGAATTCAGCCCACAACAGAGATGAGAGACCAATAAAAAGGCTTTTCCATGTCATTGTATTCATAATCATACGAAATTGCCTGAACAATATTTAGACACTATTGGGGCGCCTGGGTGGCTCAGTCATTAAGCGTCTGCCTTCGGCTTAGGTCAGGATCCCAGGGTCCTGGGATCGAGCCCCACATCAGGCTCCCTGCACAGCGGAGAGTCTGCTTCTCCCTCTCCCTCTGCTGCACACCCTGCTTGTGTTCTCTCTCTCTCTGTCAAATAAATAAATAAAATCTTAAAAAAATATATTTAGCCACTACTCCCTTTTGGTTTTGTGCCTGAGGATGGGAAAGAGGAATCATCTAAGTCATGTTAGGCTATGGAGTTTAGCTGACTTTGCCTTCTTATGAGAGGAGCTAGATAACAGAATGGGGGAACCTCCAACCAGCTTCTGCCAAGAATTTCCACACTTCTGCTCTACCAAACAGGAAAGAATGTTCTATCCCTATACTGTATAACTGAAATATAATGAGAGCCAAAGATGTAATTTTAAATTTTCTAATAGCCACATTACAAAATACTAAAAAGAGATAGGTGACATTGAGTTTAATATACCTTATTTAACCAAATCTATCAACGTAGTATCATCCTAACATGGAATTGATATAAAGAATTCTAAATGAAATATCTTTATTCTTATTTTATACTAAGTCTTCAAAATTCAATCCATATTTCCCTCTTGCAGCTCCTCTCAATGTTGACTAGCCACATTTCAAGTACTCAGTAGCTACATGTGGCTAATAGCTACTGTGTTGGACAGTACAGTTCTAAAACTTTAATACATTTCCTGGGGCAGATGTTGTCTTGAGTAGTGAAATTTAATTAGAAGCCCTTTCCAATCCAATTACACCTCCACTTATGAAATATTGCAATGACTTTCTTTGTTTCCTTTGGAATAACAGGTGAAATTTCTCTCCAGTACATCTAAGGAAATATACCTGTCACAGAGATCCTAAACAGTCCTCAAGCAGGCGATCTCTGTATGTTACTCATTGACCTAGAGAGCTAATATGCATATGTCTTCCAGAAAAGGATACAGTGATAATGGGTACAGTGACCTTGGAATAATCTATTGCCCCTATATACCACCTGAAAAGAAAATTTTATTACGTGGCTGCTCAAAGGTCCCAGGCCCTTTGGAGGTTTTCCTGAGGATCCTACTTATCACCTAGATCCACATTTTTAGTGAGACCCAAAGAAACCACTACTCCAGTATTCAAGTCATACTCTTTGGACCACTGAAAACACTTGTAATTCATGACGGTCTTTGACTCAGCCACCAAAGCTGATAATTTTACCAATATGATCACTTTAAAAAGACAGAGAGCATCAAAATGTAGCCCCAATGTGTCTGGTCTTGCCTGATGCTTAAATCCTAATACCTCTGATTAATGAATCTTGACTTATGGTTTAAATCAGCCAGTAGAGAAGATTTATTGAACAATTGCAGGTGGCTAGTTCAAGGTGAAAACAAAATAATTTATAACACATGGCCCCTGTTCTTAAAGCATTTAGTAGGACCTAGAAGAATCAGGACTTTACTCACATAGATCAAATAGGGTAATAGAAAGTCAGAGAAGGGATAGATCATCGAGATAGAGTTAACAGACAAGGCTTCAGGGAGAAGAAGACTTTTTCCTGATCTTAGGATGATCCAAGTAGAAGAAAAAGTACACTGAGTTAAGAAAGAGTACTGCTTGGGGGCGCCTGGGTGGCTCAGTCGTTAAGCGTCTGCCTTCGGCTCAGGTCATGATCCCAGGGTCCTGGGATCGAGCCCCGCGTCGGGCTCCCTGCTCGGCGGGGAGCCTGCTTCTCCCTCTGCCACTCCCCCTGCTTGTGTTCCCTCTCTCGCTGTGACTCTCTCTGTCAAATAAATAAATAAAATCTTTAAAAAAAAAAAAGAAAGAGTACTGCTTGTATGATAGTCAGTGAGAAAACTGGCTTTACCAGGGGAAGTATTTCTGTGCGGGAGGAATGGTGGTGAAGCTGGATGGGTAATATGTGGCCTATGTAAGTAAGATCTTTAACACTTGGCATATTTGGATTTGATGCAATAGTCGTTGATCACAATAGATGATTACACAGATAGGACTTAACGTGAGCAAAGTGGTGTTTCAAGATGATTTAAGCCCTCATTGACAAATGAAGAAAGAACTGATTAAGAGCAGGAAAAAAGAATGAAGAGGCTGTTGTAATGACTGATAAAGTGTGATGACAAAAGCCTGAACATGCAATATAATAAAAGGAATAGACACAATGAAGAGATGACAAGAATTCTTTAAAGATACGCTCTCTGGCACTTGAGAAGCCAGAGAAGAGCCTCAAGCTTGTCAGCCCAGACAAGGGAACGAATGGAGGTGCTCATTAGGAAACATGGAGGGTAGGTGATTGGAAAGGCATGTGTAAAAAGTTGGAGCTGGAGATCAGGACTTGGGCAATGTTCATGTTGGATAGCTAACCTGAGTTTACCTACCCATCAGGAGAAAAAAAAAAAATACATAGCTGTCCTAAGGAATCTAATCAGTGCAGGAGACTCACTGTGAAGGGCAATTCTCTCATGTGTGTTTTGTAAAGAGAAAAAACCAAGGTTCAGCCTAAAAATCATCCATCTCTGCCCCAGACAACCTCATACTTGCCTCCAAAGGTTCAAGCTCTGCACCAGTCAGAATCACTGGAGGACCTACCCTCTGACTCATACCTATTCGCAGTGACAGTTATAAAGGATGTGGGCAGTGGAAGCTGCCCCCATGTTTCATCAACAGTTTTCATCAGAGGGGAAGTGAGACAGTACAACAGTACAACGTTTGGGGGAATGGACGATTCAGTGCAAATGAGAAAGGGGTCCTGACATCTGTTGTGAATTACGCCTGCGCAAGTTGAACCCCACCCCCCTTTCCTCCTTTAACTCCTCTGCCCATCCTCGTCGAGTTGTCTCTGGAAAGAAAACGGCTTTCTTTTTATTTGGACACAAATTTAAGTTGCCTGTGATAAATCACATGAAGGACGGTTCTGACATACTGCCTGGTTCTGAATAGGGCCGTGATGATGATATTCTAGAAAGAAGATCCAAACCTTCCCACGCAAGGATCATGGACATGTCAAAGCCTTCAGGGGCTTCTTCAAGCACTGCTAAAATCCAGGAGCTAGAGAACAGACTTCGGAGCATGGGACAAATAATAAAAAGAAATCCAAGTAACAAGCACACAGCATGTTGTCCGACAGGGACCCACACGTGGGCAGAGTCTGATGTTCCGTGAACCTGATAGCAATGTTAAAGACGTCTGACACAGGGTAGCAGGGACTCTGGCTGAAGCACTGGGGTTCAGGCATAGGGCTTTGTGTATTGGAGGAATTCAAGGGAA
This sequence comes from Leptonychotes weddellii, assembly GCF_054177405.1. Taxonomy (NCBI): domain Eukaryota; kingdom Metazoa; phylum Chordata; class Mammalia; order Carnivora; family Phocidae; genus Leptonychotes; species Leptonychotes weddellii. The sequence goes on from NC_138373.1 coordinate 78,621,474, forward strand.
AGACAACCCCCAAACGACAGGGAGGAGGGTAGGAGAGATTCAGGAATGGGGGAACAAGACACAAGACCACTTCCTAAAACTGGGGAACAGACAGGGGTTTGGTCTGAAGCTAACAAATCCCGTGACTCATTTACTGGAAATGAGTACGAAGGGGCACAGTTTACTTGACTAATGGATTAATTTATTGATCTAGATTAAATGTCTAAAAGAAGAAGATAAAGAAATCAGTCCTCTAATATTTTGTTAACCATCCAGTCCCCTTCCATTAATCCTTTTCTTTTTTTTTTTTAAAGATTTTATTTATTTATTTGACAGAGAGAGTCACAGCGAGAGAGGGAACACAAGCAGGGGGAGTGGCAGAGGGAGAAGCAGGCTCCCCGCCGAGCAGGGAGCCCGACGTGGGGCTCGATCCCAGGACCCTGGGATCATGACCTGAGCCGAAGGCAGACGCTTAAGACTGAGCCACCCAGGCGCCCCCCATTAATCCTTTTCTTAAAAAAAAAAAAAATCCTATCTGTTTAGCTTTACCCCTCCTAATTTCGACTGAATTTTCAAGAAGCCATTCCTCGGACTAAACTATGCCAAATAGTCTCCAGAAAAGGAAGACAGGTTTTTGGCTAAGTACCCGACTGAATGTCTCCATTAGATGGGAGCAAACTACTTTCATTTTCTCAGCCCTCTAAGCACAGATTTTTGTTTCTCCTGCAGGAAGTTCTGTATTATCAGGGCAGGGCTAGTTCCAGTGCAGATGACACAAAAGCTATTAATAGATTATGGCTATAATAAAGCTGAAGTAGAAAACAGAAGTGATCCAAAGAGGGAGGTACAAAATGGAAGGGGGAGAAAAAGGCAAAATAGTCTGCCTCCCAAGATAGATGACAACTATGTTGGGACATATTTCAAAAGCAATAATGTAACATTTCGATGGTGCTCTTAACTACCTGTATTTGGGAATTTTTTTTTTTTTTTTTTTTTTTTTGCCTGTCTTATCCTGCCAATCGGGGGAAGAAGAAAGAATGTATTAAATTAAATGAAATTTTTTAAAACTCTGCCTTTGCTCAGAACCAGCTCCCCCAAAATCACTGTTTGCCGTGAATAAAACCCAGACTTCGGTGACTTTGCTGTGGGTGGAAGAGGGAGTAGCTGATTTCTTTGAAGTCTTCTGTCAACCAGTTGGCTCGAGTCAAGAAACAAAACTCCAGGTACTTTGCTTTTTGATTGTCCTTGTCTGAGTTCTTTTTGATTAAGGCTAATAATCTAAGTAAATTAAAGTCCTTTATTTGTTTAAACTACAGAAAATGAAAACAAAAGTTCACTTGCACTTCTGTGTTTCAAGGATAGAAATTAGCAATCGGCTTAGGTCAAGCCGTAAATATAAGAACCAATTTGCCAAATTGCCAAGTTGATTTTCATCTTTGCATGTATCTTTTGTCCCTAATCCTTAGTCACCCTGGGTCATACTGAGGACTGGAAGGGGTTCATTTTTCCTATTGCCATTAGATCGATCAAAGGGATAGACACTGTCATATAAAATATAACTTAACAAATATGAACTGATTGCCAGCTATGTGGAAGGTTCTGTGTGTGATACAAATGTTAGAATCAATACTTGCCTTTAAAATTGTTTTCATGTAGTTATGGATATTGCATCCGTCTAGAGATAACTAAGGTGAAACGCAGGTGCCATAGAGAGATCCATGCTACTAAGAGAATTTAAAGAAGGGACTATTTCTAGTTAGTAAGGAGGACAATTTTGCTTGGGAAAATGAAGGTTGAGAGAGGAGATTATTAAAGCTTTAGAATCGCAAATAGCAGATAGAGTGACTGCTGAGTTATTCACCGGGTCAAACCAAAGGGAAGGAGGGAGATGAACCAGTAGCTCCAAGGGTAACAAAACCACAAGAAAATAAATATATTACAGCCAGACATGGAAGGGAAAGGTCAAGTTTGTGAGGGATGTCACAAAATGCAGTGTACAGACTAATTCTATGCACATGAATAATTGATGCTTTTTAAATAATGCAGTTCATGAGATTGAAAAGAAGAAAGGATTTCTGGGAGTAGGAATCTTTTCATACGAGTGTTAAGATAATTTGCTTTGATTTCTTTCTCCTTTTGATATTCTCTCATACAAACGTATCTCTTTTTGATTTATACTGAAGAGCTCATCTTTTTCTTTTTCTCTTCTAAGAATCCTTTTTGGAAATAACTATTTTGCAGGTAGCGGATTTTCTTCTCTGCACCTATAGTAAACCCCCCCCTTAAGAAAACAATGGTTATGCAGCCACTTACTGTAACAGTCTTGCTAGCAGAAGTCTTTCCTTAGAACCATTCTTTTATAGAACAGTGAAAGAGGTGGAATTGCAAATAAGTGCTGACGGCTTTCATCTCTTTAGGCAGGAGTGTTTCAGATACCTGTTTTGAAAAAGAATGTTATGCTGGCTCATATTTTTATATTGTACTGTGGTACTTGCCACTGGTCTAACCACTGACCCACCAAATTAACAATTTGTTCTACTCAAGGATAGGTTAATGTTAAATGTTTGTGAGAACACAAAGTTGCTGTGCCTTGGGTGGATGTGATTTAAAAGCTGAGAATGCAGACAAAGGGGGTAGTGTCCTTAATATACAAAGAACAACTACAAATAGAAAAGAATGAAGACCAATAGCCCAAAACAAATATTTCATAGAAAATAAACACAAGGGACACCTGGGTGGCTCAGATACTTAAGTGTCTGCCTTTGGCTCAGGTCACACCCCCAGGATCCTGGGATCGAGTCCCGCATCAGGCTCCTTCTTCAGCAGGGAGTCTACTTCTCCCTCTCCTTGCCACTCCCCCTGCTTATACTCTCTCTCTCTCTGGCAAGTAAATAAATAAAATCTTTAAAAATAAATAAATAAAAATATACACAAAAGACACTTAAACATATGAAAAGATGATCAAGTTCACTCACAGTAAAAGAAATGCAGAATGAATACAATGAGGTGCAATTTCCATTAATAAGACTGGAAAAACTCAAAGAGTTTACAAATATATTGGATTGGAAGGAGTGTAGGAGAAGAGATGTTGTCACACACTGAGGGCAGCAGGATAATTTGGAAAATGTCTATAGAAGACAATTTGTTGGGGGACCTGGATGACTCAGTGGATTAAGTGTCTGCCTTTGGCTCAAGTCATGATCCCGGGTTCCTGGGATTGAGCCCCACTTCGGGCTCCCTGCTCAGTGGGGAGCCTGCCTCTCCCTCTCCCTCTGCCTCTCCCCCCACCAGTCATGCTCTCTTTCTCTCTCTCAAATAAACAAATAAAATCTTTAAAAAATGAAAAATTTAAAAGAAGACAATTTGTCAGCCACTTTCAAAATTTTGAAAAATATTCAACTTTTGGACCCACCATTCAGCTGCTGGAAATATGTGTATCCATATATGCATGTACATTCACACATATGAATACACACACACAGGTTTTGTGTATAAGTACGTATGTGTATACATGCATACACACATCCATGTATTAAGTGAGTGTCTGTCCATATATGTTTGTTCCCATAATTTAAAATTTTGTTCGCTGTAGCACTGTTTGCAATAGCAAAAAATCAGAGGCAACAGGGGCGCCTGGGTGGCTCGGTCATTAAGCGTCTGCCTTCGGCTCAGGTCACGATCCCAGGGTCCTGGGATCGAGCCCCGCATCCGGCTCCCTGCTCTGCGGGAAGCCTGCTTCTCCCTCTCCCACTCCCCCTGCTTGTGTTCCCTCTCTCACTGTCTCTCTCTCTGTCAAATAAATAAACAAAAATCTTAAAAAAAAAAAAGTAGGTCCTTTCAGTGAATTTCTACACAGCCCTTAGGAAGAATAAATCAGCTTTTTCTGTGCTGATATAAGAAGAGCACCAAAATATACTGATAACCAAGTAAAACATAAGCAGCATGATGTGTAAGCCACATTATCACTTAAGTTCCGCTTAGCTGTATCTTACGTTTTCACATCCATAAAATACAGATCGGAAGGAAAAAAAGAAAAATCCCTGACAACAACGGCTCCTTCCGTGGAAGAGAACTGGGTAGATAGAAAGTAGGGAAAGAAGGAAACTTATTTTTCACTGTTATCCTCTCGCATCTTTTAAATGTTTTACTCTGTGTATTCCCCACTCAACTCTGAAAAACAGCCTAAAAAAAACACAAAACAGATGAAGATACTCTGACGCCTGTCTTATGTTCTGCGTCTCCAGGAGCCGATTTCTGTTTCCTCTCACGTTGTGACCATCTCCAGCCTCCTTCCCGCCACTGCCTACAACTGCAGCGTCACCAGCTTCAGCCACGACAGCCCCAGCGTCCCCGCGTTCATAGCCGTCTCAACAATGGGTAATTACTTGGAATTCGTGGAATCCGCTGTCTTTGGAGGTTTTAGCACTCTCGATTCTCCTTCTGTTTTCCTTTCAAATATAGGTACTCTATCCTTTTAATAGAACCATGTTCCGCGGAAACATTCCAGGCTCTGGGGGCAGGGGGCCCTTCACTGCGCTTACTAGCTGTGTGATTGAGGGAAAGACATTTACCATCTCTGAACCTCTGTTTTCTCATCTGCAAAACTGGAATTGTAATGTATGTCCCCTGTTGAGCTGTAATGAGGCATGGAAATGAAGTGCCTAAAGCCCTAACACACGCCATGTGAGTCATAGTGGCTCCTGTCCACGCCACCGGCCTCATCCTCCTCCCCAGCGGTGGCCACAGTACCCTGATCCACTCGGGCTCATCTGTTGTCGCCTTGGCCCTTAGCCGTCCCTGGTCAAGCAATGACAACACTAAATTCCTGGGTCAAAGCGGGGAAGTTCCCAATGAAGCCAAACTCTAAGGGGGGAAATTAGAAATTAATGGAAGCTCTAGAATAATGGTGCTTCCTTTTTTTTTTTTTTTTCCTTCTGAGTTATATGTGTTACTGCCCTGTTTGTTGGAGGCTGATCATGCGGTCTGAGACCCGCCATGAAGCCACCTGTAATACAGCTGCTCACAGTGTCACATGATCCCTTTACTGGGGGCATTTTCATTTCTGTTGCATTCATCGTATATGCAGCTGCTCTATTCGGTGTTGACTAGAGTGGCCTTTTGTTTGTTTTCTGTTTTAAATTTTTATTTTTCCGGAAGAGGGCACCAAAGATGGACCCGCAAAGTATATTAATGGTCTCTCAGCTCTATGGCCTGTACACCATTCCAAGCAGCCTTTCCTGTTCACTATTCCTTGTCATAGCTACGGCAACCTGGTGAAAACAGGTATAGCATTCAACTTATTTACAAGTGAGGAAAATGAAGCCCAGAGAGACAGATAAAATAGCTTCTCCGAATGGCAGTTAGTAGTCAAATGAACCTGAAGGTCTCCTGACCCTAAGTCTAATGTTCTTTCTGTTCAGTCAGTCTGCCCATGAGTAGGAGTCATGCTGGCCCCAGTGGGAAGTGGCAAACGCACGGCGTCTTAGGGATGGAACGCGCCGGCCAGTTCTGTGATTTTATGATCAAAGCAGAGGATGGTGTGTCATTCTCCCCTGCTCTAGTCGGTCTCTGGTTAAGAGTTTCATAAAAACATTTGATATATGTATTCCCACTTTTAGTGTGCATGTGCCAGAGCAGTCCCCATATAAAGTATAGGGAAGGGACACAGCCGCTGTTCTTAAAGGGCCCACGACTTATTAATAGGTTTAATCTCTTGAGTTGTGCAGATGGAAAACCACTCGACATATGGTTACAGATCATCAGAACGCCTGCTTCTAGAGACGTGTTAAGTGCTGCAGCAGATGGTAGCTTGCTAATGCCTTTTTCATATACGATATTAGTTGTGAGCGAAATACACAGTTGTGGTTTCTGACTTTAAAGTCATGGGCGTAAAATGAAAACCTGCCACTCTCTCTCTAAACTTCTGAAAACCTTAAACAGTAATAAGATGACCTCTAGATTTTTTTAATTTTCAAAGGAATTTAAACCATGGTCCAGGCTTTGATTTATTCAGTGTATAGTTCTCCTGGCTAAGAGCATTCTGAATGTAAGCCCTCGTGATGGACACAACTCTGCTAGGTACCTGAACGCCATTTATCAATCTGCTTTACTAGGTTGTATTTGACCAGCAGGAGGTCATTGTCGGCTAGGAGAAACATTATTGTTGCTGTTATTGTCATCATTATACGTTCAGTGCTGTTAAAAATCAATGGAAAATGATGAGTGGTTCTGTTAGTTTTGTGTAATGGAAGTTATAATGAAAATGCATGGCTTTTCTCTTCAGTTACAGAGATGAACCCCAATGTGGTAGTCATCTCGGTACTGGCCATCCTCAGTACACTGTTAATTGGACTGCTGCTCGTGACCCTTATCATTCTGAGGAAAAAGCACCTCCAGATGGCAAGGTAAGTTCAGTTTGGTTGACCTTTTACCCAAGGGCTTTAAAATATTTTAATTTATCCTATAGGTCTGCTTTTGCAGATCGAAATGGTATAGCAGGGCTTTTAAAGTATTTTAACTTATACTTTAATTTGTAAATGTAATTTATAATTATTTTAATAATATTAAAATGTTTTAATTTAATATCTAAATTGTATAGCCGTAAGTTTGATTTCGGTTTTCAGACACTTAGAAAACTACTGTTTTCTAAGTAGACTTCTAAATGTTATTTTAGAAAACATGACCATTGAAATGACAAAGCAAAGGATGGTTTACACAAATCCAGACCTCTTACTATCAGTCTTGTCATTTTAAGAAACCCACACAAAGGAATCCATTAATGACATTTGGATACTTTCAAACATACTTTGTAGTAAAATAAAGATTTCTGGCTACTCAGTATGATTAATGAAAGGACTGAATGTATGGAGAGACCACAAGAAAGAAAAAAAGTCCCTCTCCTCATCAGTTCTGCCAAAGCTGTTTTATCAGAAAACATTTGAAGAGTTTATGATTAGGTCCATTTGAAGTCTCATATTAGTTTTGTTTCTACTACTCAGAGTTCAGGCAGTTTTCATTTTTCTTGCAGCTAGAAAAGACTTTTGATTTATGATTTTGGTGATTCCCTATTCCTTTGACCACTGATGCATTTTTTATCAAAGCACATTCTCAAGTACTTTCAGTGGTCCCCTATATTATCAGAACAATCCATCAATTCTCTTTAAAATTGTTGCCTCGTTGAATACTGCTGGGTTTGGGAAATTTGGCTCAAATTATATTTACCCAACGTTAGCCTGCTGAATTGTCAATCAACATCCTTCTTCTTTCTCAGAGTTCTCTCAGTTGCCTAGTCATAAATAAATTTATCCATCCAATAGTGATCTAATCAGTGTCTTATCTGGCACAATTAAATAAAAATCAGATACCCAAGCTGTCCACTAGGAAATTAGAACGTAGCTGGAGATATGCACATAAAGAAATATATTTAAAGGTATAAACTGACCTGCCCCGGAAAGGAGATAAAAATGAGAATCCATGAATGTAGAGAAAAGAGATTAGTTCTGAATATAAAAATCAAGCTTTATGACTGTTGGCATTTAAACAAATCTTAGAAGGATAGGGAGGAAGGTGGCACCACATTGTGGCTAGCATAGAGATCTCTGAAATTACACTCCTTGGGATCAAATCCTAACTTGTAATCTATGTAACTGTGCAGTTTACTGAAACTTCATTCAGTAGTTTGAATAAATATTAGTGGATATTTTGATAAATATTAATAGACACCTGCTATGTGTCAGACTCTTCCAGATGCTTGAGATATGATAGTATATAAAATAGACAAGAATTTCTGCCTTCATGGAGCTCGTATTCTAGCGGAGGAGATAGACAATAAAAACCGTGTTGTATGTGAGCAGACAGTAAGAGAAAAACAATAGAGCAGAGTAAGGGAAATTAGCAGTACAGGTGTGCGGATTATACGGACAGGAGCTCTGGGAGGTGGATAGATCTCACTGAAAGGATAATACTTGAGAAAAGATGTGAAGGATATGATGGAGTTAGCCATTTGTTTTCTGGCAGAAGAGTATGCCCAGTAGAGGGAAGAGCCAGTGCAAAGGCCCTGAGGCAGGAACATGTTCAAACAGTAGCAGGAAGTTTAGTGCAGCTAACACAGAGGAAATGAAGGGAGGAGCAGCAGGAGATGATGTCAGATCACATAGAGCTTTGTAAGCCATTGTAAAGACTTCTTGCTTTTATTCTGAGTCAAGCCATTGCAGGACTTGGGGCAAAAGAGCCGACTTACACTAGAAAACAGTCTGTATTGAGGCAAAGCAGGCATATTAATGCGGGCAGCCATTACAGTAACCCAGGCTAGAGATGGTAGTGGTTTAGTCCAAGGTCACAGCAATAAAGGTGGGGAGAAATGATCAGATTCTGGATATATTTTGAAAATAGAGGCATTTGCTGAGGGGATTTGCTAACAGATCGCACTTGAAATGGAAATGAATAAGGGTCACAGATGACTCCAAGGGTTTTGGTCCTAGCAACTGAAAGGATGGAGTTGCCATCAACAGAAATAGGATTCCAGATGAAGATTTCAGAGTTGGGGGAGCGTCAAGACTTCAGTCTTGGAAATGTTATGTTTGAGGTGACTGCAAGCGCAGGTGTGGAGTAGGCAATTGAATATAAAAGTCTGATGTTCAGGAGCGAAGTCTGGACTGAAGATAGAAGTTTGGGAGTTGTTAGCATATACGTGGTATTAAAGCAATAGACTGGATGAAATTCTCCTTTACCGGAGGGAGTGTGAGTAAATGAGAGAAGAGGGCCCTGCACTAAGCACCAGAACAATCTAATATTAAGATTTTCAGGGAGGAAAAAAAAGATAAGAGCAAAGGAAACTGGCCAGAGGCATCCAGTGGAGTCCAAGAAAAACTAAGAAAGTGTGTAGCCTGGAAGCAAGGGAAAGAATGTATATCGAGAAGAGATGAGACTAGCCCCTACATTAGTGGATGGTTAGGAGCAATAATGCCATAATTGGGAAGCATGCAATAAATGTTAGCTCATAACAGTAATAGTGGAGGGGGTGATAGCAGGTGTGGTAATGGGTACAATTCCAGGAGCGTTCTCTGTGGTGCATACAGCAAGATGCTTAGGAGAAGTGGTTCTACTTCAGCCAGCTGACCATTAGAGCAGAGATTCTTCACATTTTCTGTGCCATGATCCTTTCTGGCAATCTGATTAAGCCTGTGGATCTCTTCCAAGAATAATGCTTTCTTTTTAAGTGCAAAAAATAAAATACATAAGATTAAAAAGAAATGAATTATATGAAAACATGGTAATCAGAGTATTTAAAAAACAAATGCATTACATCCTCCTTTATTAATATATTTAGATAATATTTAGTAGGGTGTCTAATAACTCTCATAATTTCATCAGAGTGATGAATATGAACAATACTTCCATATCTGCAGCAGGTTCATTATAGAAAAACATCTGCAGTTTCTGTGGTTAGCAATCTTGCCAGTACTGATGATATTATTTTGGCTTGTTGCCTACTTTAATAATTTTAAAAATTGCTAAATTTCAGTTAGAGGTTGTGAAAACAAGAGTACTTTCCCCGCACTGTGTTCACGGAGCTCTAAATTCTATCCTTGAGCCCCAGGTAAGAACCCTTGAATTACAGGATAAAATAAATCCTATATATGGGAAATTGACAGAGGAAAATTAATTGATGATGTGTAATTTATAACACAGCGTGACATAACAATGTATTAGTGCATTTTTGAAAGAAGAAAACTGTTCTTAGAACACAGTAATAAGAAGAGGGAGATCACCAAAGTTATTAGCAGATGTGCCAATTAATGTCAAAATCTCTGCTTCAATTCTGAGTAAGTCCATCAATTTCATCTAGGGGGGAAATGAGATGCATGAACCCCCATGAGCTGTGTTGTTTATCCATGACATTAGGTAAAGGTGGAGAAGGCATGGGAATATGTTTACCTTTGTCTTCCACTTCTGGAAAAAAAAAACTTCAACAATATTTTCCACTGACAGATTAATAGGCAACCTTTTGGATAAGAGGCACTGCTAAGCCAATCTGTTTCCATATGTCTCACTCTTTTTACTCTTATCTCAAGTGATAAATCACATGGGCATCCCGACATGAGGGGAAAACTTTGGAGGAAGAAAATAATCCAAATTGATCCACCATCATTTTAGAGAGGAAATCAAAATGCTTTAAAAACAACCCCACAAAGAATAGGTGCTAAAAACAGAAAACCCTCAGGCTAGGAGGCTTTGTGAAAAATACTATACCCCAAATAGTTCAAAGATTTATGTTAGGATCACGAGTGCCCTGTGGAAAGGATTGTAAGCCAAATCCTCTTGGCTTCAAATAACTTGATTAGAGCATGTGCAACCTTATGAAAAACTTTTTTATTTTTCTATTTTGTATTGCATGTGAAAGAGGAACACATGGAACTTATATTAGCTTTTTTTTTTTAATTTAATGCTGTGATGATAAGCCAGTAAAGGCTTTCTTTTATATCAAGGAAAAAGAGTGCTCCATCAAGCAGTAACCTTGATTTTGTGGTTCCTTTCAAACAGGGAATGCGGAGCAGGAACTTTTGTCAATTTTGCTTCTTTGGAGAGGGATGGAAAGCTTCCATACAACTGGTGAGCATTACTTTGCAACAAGGCTCTAGAGAGCTTATCTATGCTGTGTGTGTGCTCCAAACTTTATTTTACTCTTTTTGGGGGATACATGGTTTTGTCTGATTGTCCTTTCACAATTTTGGTGAGAGTGGACTTTCCAAGGTTAGATTTTCTTCCCTGAATGTATTAGTTTATATAGGTTTACTGCAGTTACGAAGTAGAGAAAATGTCTTAGTCGGCTGAGTTGTTACTATATTAAACGAAGGACTAACACAGGCATGGATGTAGCCCCAAACCGTGCTGAAGAAGGGCTTCAGTGCAGGAGTCACACTGAACGCGTAAGTGGTGGCGAAGGCACAGGACAGACCCCAGCGAAGCAACAGGAGAGAGAGAAGCATCTCTATTTCAAGCTGACATTTCAGTGCCTGAGAATATGAGCCCCACTTCTGGTCAGAATCGAGTAGACGTATTCAGCCCAGGCCTCTCAGCTCTTACACTTATGGGTAAATAAATATCAAAGGCAGTGAGGTCCCATGGGAAAACCTGGCCTTATTTTTTTCCCCATGCTTGAATCTTAAGGACCTAGAGGGAGGAGGTATTTGGAGAATTGAGAAAGCATTGTCAGGAGATTAAATTGTTTGACATTATACCTTAACACTGATACATGAGAATTAACAATGCTATCAGCTACAATGGAGACCCAACAAAATTGCTAATGAAGTAACCATTTAATACAAAGCTGGTACTGCTTACATGATCAGGTTTGTTTCTTTTGCAAGCCACAATGCAAAGCACATTTATTTAAATGTATACATTTCATGTTAATCCTTGGTAAATGATCTTTTTTTCTTCTTCTTGTTTTCCTAATCCCCCAAAATGGTGATCTTCAAGAAATAGATAGGTGAGACTAGAAACTTTACAGAATCAATGAGGGAGGGAGGGCTTTAATTGGAATATAACTTCGGCTTCTCTGAGTGGGCATCTAGCAGTGGGAAGTCTAGTTGAAATAGGATTCTTTTCAATAAGACAGTATGTTGTACTATTTTTAAATTTTAGCTTGAATGGAATTTTGCTATTAAACTACAATTAATCCAACTGTGAAGAAAGAAAACCCATAACCCCTCGACGGTGGAAAGTTAGTAAACATTTCTAGGTTTGTTCAGATATATTAACACTCTTGTTGCCAAGATTAAGAGACTAATTCACTGATCTTTGTTTCTTGTCTGGCTCACCCTTTAAAAAGGCCCAGTCACAAAACAGTGAAGAATAGCCCATCTAGGAATTGATCCAATTATACCTGGGACTCAGGGCAGCTATGTATTGACTAACTGCACAATCAGTCACAACTAATAGAATATGGGACGTCAGTTATGCGAGAGCTAAGGCAAAAGAGAATTCGCTTCAGGAATTTTCTAGAAAAATCTAGAAAATTCTCCTCCTGCTCTTGGCAAAGATGGTTTTGCCAGTACCGGCATGTACTGGCTGACAGAACAGATATATCCCTGGGAAACTGTAGTAATTAAAGTGACAAGGTGACAGCATTTCCCCTCCTAGTTCTCAGTGTAGCTACAGACACAGCCATAGGACATGTTAAAATCTTCGTTAATGAACGTTCTATTTTGCACGTGGTTTAAATACCTGAAATTGCATTCACACCACGTTTTTTAAATCAGCAGACTGAATTAGAAGTAAAGTACAACACAATAATTTTGCTCCCACTCAGGTCAGTATTAATCAGATTATGGACCAGGCAGTTTCATGAGCTACTTCTCTTGAATCATTGATACCTGAGCGTCCTTCCATAGCTCTGTTTTAAGGGTTATTTTTCAGCGATGGTGTATGAACTTAAACTAGAAGTAATATAGAAAGTCACACCTAGGAGTGCAGCTTTGTAAGAATGCATCCCAGAAGCTTGGGGTCTCTACCAGAATTGGTAAAGGCAGAAATTGACTGTTGGTTGATACTTCCTCACACAAGCCGCTGTTGGCGATCGAATGATGTTATAATGGTTCCTTAAAATAGGTTCAAGCGTGGCCAAGGTAATAATATCCAAGAATAAGAGACAACTAATGAGGCATTTAAGAGCCTCATTTAACTGAATGTAAAATGTAATCACTTAATAGCAGACTAATCGACACAAAATAAGTTGAAAGGAATATACCTGATTACAATATGTATGTGTGCGAATAAAACTGGTGTTGGCAATATGATAGCACGTAAGCTTTCGCGTTTCAATTTCACAGAATGGAATAATATGTAATTGTAATTAAGATGCTTGTCATTTTAATTGATCCCAGTAGGTAATTTACTGATATCTGTTCACAGTTTATGTTACTAACTCTTGCCACTTTTTCATCTTTACATCTGTTATATCTATTAATGCTCACAGGCGTAGGAGTATATTTGCTTTCTTAACCCTGCTACCCTCATGTCTTTGGACTGATTATCTTTTGGCATTTTATATTAATCCTTGGTAAGTGATTTTTTTTTTTTTTTTACTGTTTACCTAACAAAAAGTCTATAAGGTTAGCTCTCCAGAAGTAAAACCAAAAGGAAAAATTCTCTTTAATTATCTGATGTGTTTGGGCAACCTCTAAAATTATTGATCAGGTATTGAAATGGATTAAAATAGTTCATGGTACCAAGATGCTAACTAAGTATAATGTTTTTCCAATTAAAATTTTCTTCTTGGGATGTTCTTGGCAAGCTTTTCTTCCATGAATTACTAGTCATTTGTTTCTTCATTCAGTCAATGCATTGGCTTCTCATCTTTGTAAATGATGCTTCCCATTTTCCTTACTATCTCCATCCATTAGAGAGCTCCATATTTCCAAGAAGGAAGAAATGCTTTCAGGTAGAGAAGCCCAGAACACTGTACTCTGTGTTTGAGGTGTTAGTGTTTTCACAGTAGTGCTAACTCAATGAATATTGAACAACTAAGTGCAAGCCTCTTTGTATAATTATCTTATTTAATTGTCCCCACAACTCTGCAGAGCCCCATCCTAGAGACATGGAAATAGAGGCTTAAGGAGATTATATTAACATCATACTACTATATAGAAAATCCAGGTTCCAACTCCAGGTGTCTCCAAAATCTATTCTTTCCTCTGTAAAAAGCAGCTTCCTTTAAATTCTCCTTTTCTTAACTTTTAAATCATTTTAATAATCAAATCTCAGAGAGTATCCTTTTCAGCTTGTATAAAACCTAATAACAATAATTTTGAAATCTGAGACTAACATATCTAGAAGGACTATTTCCTTTCCTGAGCAGCAGGAAAAAAGGTAGTGGTTTCCTGACCAAAAACAAAACATCATTGTCCTGAAAAATCCAAGGTGTTTAGGTACTAAATTATGTACAGACAGATTCAGATATATGGACAACTTCAGAACTCATAAAAAACAATAAAGATAGTTCATGAACTGGAAAAATGGCGCTTGAGTGGGGAGAGTGAGGGGAAGAAGAGTGAAAGACGAAAAGCAATCTGTAGAGTTATTTATTCAAAAAGACAGTTGATCAAATGTTCTTCAGCTCCTCTAAGGACAGAATAAATACAGTTGGCAAGGTTAGGACTTCAAGTTGCAATGGAAGAAATACCAGAAAGGACTTTCTCACAGTAGAGATTAATACCAGCATTAATACCAGTAGAGATTAATACCAGCAATGGGGTTGTTTTGGGGTTTTTTGTTTGTTTGTTTGTTTGTTTTAAAGAAAGACTAGAGGAAAACTGTTGAAACATGGTAGACACTGAGGTGTTAAGTAATGAACCCACAAGAATGTCTCGGATGATAAGGACCCATTCGCTGTTATTCCAAGTTGGTTTTAATAACAGTTTTGAGTATAGGGCTTCACCATAGCCAACACAATATTTTAAGTATTTAACATCAGATAGTATTCAGGTATGAGTAGTGCATATATATTCCATTTTGACCTTCAAAATATGCATCACTTTTCACTCAACATCTACTAATCATTCTCAGGTATTCTACCTATCATCAGAATACTTGTACCCAATACCCTTAAAGTACCCGCCATAGATCTCAATTCAAACAGAAGAAAGAAAGATACATATAGTATCGTATTAATTTTTCTGCTTAATTCTCTGACTTTCCCACAGTTTGGTTTCTAAGCTTATATCAGGGCTGTGCTTTTTTTGCATGTATTTCTTACTGGGTCCCCCTGATGAACACATCTTCAAATTCCAACAACTCCTTCAAGGTCTGCTATTTATAGTATTGATCAAATAGCATGAGACCCAAGTCAGGGGGGAAAAAACCCTTCAGTAGTTGTGTTTGTTTGTTTTTTGTTTGGGGGTTTTGTTTGTTTGTTTGTTTTTAAAAAACGCTTCAGTCTTTTTTAGAAGAATTGTCTTGAGATGTAAATGGTTATCTCCAGCTGAGAAGAGAAGGCAAAACATAGAGCCCCAGGCTTTCTGTCACTTTTGGTAAACCATACACTTATCAACCAATGAGAATAGACTGAACATAAACTCTGTTTTCCGCCCTAGGCTTGTGCTAGGTCAGATATAACAGAAGTAAAATACATGATCCTTGCTTTTTTTCAGGTACAACTAGCTTAGCACTCACAAAGCCACCCGAGGTCCCTACTGTTTGCTACTTTTCTCTTCATCTAGTAACTCGTGGATGTTTTCCCCTGCTTTCATTTGCAGATAGCCATTTTTAATTCTCCTCCAGATGTGTTTGTCTTCATAGTTCACCTAGTCTGTTAACAACCACTAGAAATAACAGAGCCGCCCACCCTACCTCCTTCCTCACACACGGCCTGGTTTCTTCTCTGAATTGCCAAGTTCAGGGGAATAGATGTTCCCGTTAATTTTGTAAAATCTTCCTGGTGAGTGGTTCGTGTGGAAACCAGGAGACTCTTTCTCTCTTACAGTGTTGCTCGAATCTTCTCCCAGGATGATAGCAAAACCAGAGCCGATCACCAGTGCCCAGGTGGCTTAGTCTCAAGATGGTATTCTGCCAGGATTTCTGGTTACCATCATCTCAGATCAGGTTTCCTAATCAGAGAAAACCATTTCATTCGGACCAGCTCTATCTGGATTCATTGTTACTACTCTTTTTATTAACACCGTACTCACCTCATGCTCTGCTCAAGTATTCATCTGCCTGCTCGAAATCTGCAAGAGTCGTCATTTTAAGCGTGAAGCAACATTTAGTTTAAACTGCTCAGCTTTCCTCCTGGTTATTGCATATTTTATTCAGAGGATGATATAACTCTAAACGCCTTTTTAAGATTTGGGGATGATCTCCAGCTAGCTCATGAAAGAGTAAGTGGCGCTTAGGAAATTGGGGACATTTAGAGTATTGCGGGTTGTTTCAGGGGGGTTTTGTTTGTTTTTAGTCTTTGTAAATCCCATGCTTCTGCCATTGCCTCTTTTCATATTCCTTTTCACAATGAATTCCAGTCTGGCTGGCTTCCCAAGATCTCATAACCATGAAGAACTTATGCATCTTAACTTCTTGAAGTCATTAGGATTTTGAACCTTACCTAACTGATATAAGTAAAAGAGAAAATTGGAAGATGTGCATGATCATGTATGCATATATACTGTTTGTCTCATGAGTGTTATCAATTACTCAAAAAATCTTTTGCAATGACAAGATGACACCCTACACGTCACCTCAAATGTTCATGGTAACAGGAGCACACGCTAGCTCTTTCCATAATGCACTGACAACCAAAGGGCTGGCGGAACCGCCACTTACATGTTTAAAAGTGAAATGTCCCCTGATTTTCGTCTTAGAATTAGTACAGCAATTGAAAACGTAGGAAAATTCCATCCGTGTGGCTGTGGAGTCTCATAATTCAGTCCTGTCTTTGTCCCACAGCCTACAGATGTGAGAACTCCTTGGAATCAATTCTGCAAAATCTAAGCAGAACATAAAGGTTGTATACAAATCATGAAGACATACACTTAAACATACACTTTTGGCAATAAGTCATTGAAAACATGTGGTGGAATTTTACATTCTATGTAAAGTCCATTCAATCAATGAATGAGAATGAAAGAAAAAAAGTGCCTGTCTTCCAGTAATCAGGTTTCTACACAGCTGTTGAATAGTAGCAGCTTAATATTTCAGCACTGAATTTATTCAGTGTTACTCTCCCACATACATTTGTTTCTTCCCAGTTTCCCTTAAAGTCTGTTTGGATAGGAAAGATTTGGTTTGGTGTTTTTTGTTTTTTGTTTTTTTTTCCCACTCCCAATCACAAAATATGTTGGCAGCCTCCTGACTTCACCAAACTGTTATCTCAGCGAACATTCCTCTGTCATAAAGCACCATCATCAGCTCCCATGATATAAAGTGAATGTGGAATTCCTAAAGTTAACTACATTACCCCCACAAGAGCTGAGTAAAAATTATTCAAAAGATCTTCTTTTAGGTTCCCAAATGCCTAGATGATACAGCCCTGTCCAACATTACAGTGGTGTTTTGAGGGGGTGAGGGAGAAGCAAAGTAAAAACCGGAATGTCTATTCCCTCTAAATCTCAAACATGGAGGACAGAGGATGAGGGAGAACAAATAAGAAGGGAGCTATTGAGTGGACTGTCATCACTCAGAAGTAGGAAGAAGTAAAACTGAAGTAAAAACTGAAACCAGGAAATAAAAACCGAAACACCTCTTGCCTTAATGGATATTTCCCTGTACTCCCTGTCCTCGTAACTTCCTGTCCATCCACCAGTTCCACTTCCTGAGTCTAGTATCAAACTCCTCATTGAATCATTAAGTAAAATTGTGGGGGCAACATGGCAAACGTGTTTTGTTTCAACCCAATTCACTAAGCATTTATTGAGCACCACCATGTGTCCTATTAACTATGCTCAGCTCTGGGGGGGTGGGCGGGGGCTGGGAAGGACTGTGTAGCAAGGAGCACAGAAGCAACTGATGGATACCAGGAGAAACATTCCATGAACAAAGTGCTACGAGAGCACAGAGGAAGCAGTGCTTCATTCTGCTACAGCCTTTCTAGAAATGAAGGTACCCAGATATTCACAATTCTAATTTTTATTTTTTTAAAGATTTTATTTATTTATTTAGAGAGAACAAGCGCAAGCGGGGGTTGGGGGGAGAGACTCTCAAGCAGACTGAGCTGAGCACGGAGCCCAAATGGGGCTTGATCCTACGACTCTGAGATCACGACCTGAGCCGAAAGCAAGAGTTGAGTGCCTTAAGCGACTGAGCCACCCAGTCGCCTCCACAATTTTTAATATAAATAAATATTCTGGCACATGAGAGCACTCAGATCACACTGGTTATTTACTACAGATGGTTTATTTTCTGAAAGTTTGTGTGCTTCCATCAATATTTAAAGACTTTGGGAAACTATTTGTAAAAATTGTCACTCACAATCGTATCAATATTTATCATTTATATAAAACAATAAAAATACAGTAATGAAGTGTTTCAGCAGAGACCATATTCTCATTCACTAACTTAGGTCAGTTACCTTATTTGTTGGTTGAAAACAATTACCCTAAATACCCCCTAAAAATGTAATTAACTGTAACATATATTAGCATTACATGTGTTTGAGCTTACAGAATAGTAATGAATTAAGAACTAGTAATAGGTACAATTCTTCAGATAGCTTAAAAAACTAGTTCAAAATTGAATAAGAACAATGCCATAATAGAATTCTATAAGACACACGCCAGGGCACCTGGGTGGCGCCGTCAGTTAAGCATCCAACTCTTCGTTTCAACTCAGGTCATGATCTTAGGATTATGAGATCGAGCCCCGCATTGGGCTCTGTGCTCAGCACAGAGTCTGCTTGAGATTTTCTCTGCCTCTCCCTCTGCCCCTCCTGCTTGCAATACTCTCTCTCTCTCAAATAAATAAATAAATCTTAAAAAAAAAAAAAAAGAGGGGCACCTGGGTGGCTCAGTTGGTTCAGTGTCTGCCTTCGGCTCGGGTCATGATCCCAGGGTCCTGGGATCAAGTCCGGCATCCGGGCTCCCTGCTCATTAGGGATCGTGCTTCTCCCGCTCCCTTTACTGTTTCCCATGCTTGTGCACTCTGGCTCTCTCTCTGTCAAATAAATAAATAAAATCTTAAAAAAAAAAAGATACATGCCAACACTCTTAGCACAAACTCACATTCCCAGGGAAGATGCTTTGAGCCTTCGAGTCTTTGACAACCAACATATCCACCCTCCCAGATACTTCGTTCTCCCCTTTTATTCCCCAAATCTTTCCTTCTTGCCTATAGATCCTAGAGTTTTCAGGCAACAGATATTTCTGTATATTTATAAAATACTTCAGCAGCTTAACCACTAGTAGCAAGAGATTATATTTCTAGAATTTAGTATTTGGCAAATCCAAAATGTAAAGTACAAGTATGTTCTTGTAATCTAATAGACTTTTTAAGAAGTGAATCTGAAATTATTACCATTATCTTCTCATTTAAGGAAAAGTAATTAAACAAACTAGAGGTATGTTTAATGAAAATTAAATAAAATTGAGGTGCCTGATGTAATTATTTAAAGCTCTTCAAGTTTCATCATTATGTCAATTGATTCTTCTGCCCAGATAAAGCTGTCTTTTTTTTTTTTTTTTTAATTCTCAGGAGTAAAAATGGTTTAAAGAAGAGGAAACTGACTAAGTAAGTTGTTTTTTATTGTGGAGATATAACTGACCTATAACATTGTGTAAGTTTAAGGTGTGCAATGTGTTGATTTAATACACTGATATAATGCAGTATGATTCCCACCATAACATTTAGGCAACAACTCTATCCTGTCACATAATTATTGTTTCTTTTTGTGGTGAAAATATTAAAGATTAGTCTTAGAAACTTTGAAGTATATAATACAGAAAGTTTTTCTTATATTTCTTTTTAAAATGTTTGATTTTAAAAAAGTTCTTCATAATGATCTTCACTTTGCCTATTAAAATGATTGCTTGTTGGGCGCCTGGGTGGCTCAGTTGGTTAAGCGACTGCCTTCGGCTCAGGTCATGATCCTGGAGTCCCGGGATCGAGTCCCGCATCAGGCTCCCTGCTCGGCAGGGAGTCTGCTTCTCCCTCTGATCCTCCCCCCTCTCATGTGCTCTCTCTCGTTCTCTCTCTCTCAAATAAATAAATAAATAAATAATCTTAAAAAACAAAAGATTGCTTGTTTTCAAATGGAAGGGATGCTTAAGAAAGAGGCAAATGTAGGGGCGCCTGGCTGGCTCAGTCGGAGGAGCATGAGACTCTTGATCTCAGGGTCATGAGCTCAAGCCCCACGTTGGGTGTAGAGATTACTTAAATAAATAAAACTTAGGGGCGCCTGGGTGGCTCAGTTGTTAAGCGTCTGCCTTCGGCTCAGGTCATGATCCCTGGGTCCTGGGATCAAGTCCCACATCGGGCTCCCTGCTCAGCAGGAAACCTGCTTCTCCCTCTCCCACTCCCCCAGCTTGTGTTCCCTCTCTCGCTCTCTGTCAAATAAATAAATAAAATATTTAAAAATAAATAAATAAATAAATAAAACTTAAAAAAGAGGGCAGGTGTATATTTCAACAGCTAAACTATTATGTGTGGGTGTGTTTACACATATGGGTGGCAGAGACCACTAAGAAACCAGCTTCCTCTTTCCTTCTCGTTTTCTTTCTAATTCTCCTTCCTTCTCTAAAAGCCAGTTCTTGAGGGGCTCCCCTGCCCACATTTCCATTTGCTTTCTCTTTACTCTTTCTCTTTACCTCCCAAAGCCGCCCCCTCCCACTCCGCACCGTGTCCCCATGGCTCCCATTTCCTATCTGTACCTATTCTCATTTCACCCCTCGTTTGCTCCACCTTCTCTTCTCCCTTTTCCCTCTAAACCTTTATCCTCTGGATCTTTACTCCCTCCCAGCTTGCTTTTGCTACTCCTTACTATCCTCCTCCTCTCCCTGATGTTCATTCTTCTGTTTCCTGGCCCTTGCTCTGTCTCTCTTTTCCTTTTGCTTTTTCTAACCCATAAATATTTTCTCAGATTGCCTTTCCTATTCGTGCTTCCTTTCTTCTGGTAATGGGATGAAAACTGGAATCATTCAATCCAACGTTAAGGTCAATGCCCTGCTCAGAGACAACAGCCAGAGAGGGCAGGTCTAACGGAGTTCCTTCTAGGATAGGAGCCCCACGTTTAGCCATTCTTTTGGAAGGATGGCAAGTTTGATGTGGGAATAGCTTTTATTTTTTTTTTAAAAGATTTTATTTATTTATTTTAGAGAGAGAAAGAGAGAGAAACAGCATGAGAGGGGATAGGGTCAGAGGGAGAAGCAGGCTCCCCACCGAGCTGGGAGCCTGATGCGGGACTCGATCCTAGGACTCCGGGATCATGACCTGAGCTGAAGGCAGTCGCTTAACCAACTGAGCCACCCAGGCGCCCAGGGAATAGCTTTTAACCAGAAATCATTCTCCCAGGTGCTCGTCATCATTCTACTGCTGAGTAGCCACGTAATCTTGGACTATTCAACGGACTCTTAGCCTTGGCTGTCTCACTTGAAGCATGGGGTTGATGTTGCCCGGGTCTCCTTCAGGGATCAACCGAGCAATATAACATATGCGAATATGTATGCACTGCAGTGTGTTTTATGGATACGAGTCATTAATGCTATTAAGTGAAACCATTAGAATTCAAGTGTACCTCTGGGAGGTATAATGCCCTTTAAATTCTACTAAAATCTTAACAGAATCTATGGGATTGGCTAATCAACAACTTTAAACAAGTAACTATTAATAATACTATGTATTTGCTAATAGGACATAAGGCCACAGGTAGATGATATAAGCTGAGTAATTTGTAGCAAGACTAAGGGAAAGGTCACTGTGTGGATCCTGCCAAAGTGGAAAGGCTTGGATTAGATGCCAGAGCAGAGCATCTTGTAGAAGCTTAGGGAGCAGGTTGGTATAGGTAAACTCTGGGAAGGATAAGCAGCTACAGAAAACTGTAGGAAATAAAATATAATTTTTTTAAGATTTTATTTATCTATCCGAGAGAGAGAGAGGGAGGGAGGGAAGGAGGGAGGGAGATCATGAGCAGGGGGGAGGGGTGGAGGGGGAAACAGACTCCCCACTGAGCAGGAAGTCTGACTTGGGACTCGATCCCAGGACCCTGGGATCATGATACTGAGCTGAAGGCAGACGCTTAACCAACTGGCCACCCGGGCACCCTAAAATATAATTCTTATTCATGAAAAGAAGAAGAAGGAAAGAGGTGAGAACTTCGGGTATAGATACAGAAACATAAGCTCAGATGCGTTACTTGATTGTACCTTTGAAACTTTTTGATACTTTTATAGATACACAAACATGGCTCTTTAAGAGTGAGGCTCTAGAAGCTTTCTGGATATGTGCTTCATCACACCGACCCTGCCTCTGCTCTGAGGAGACAGTGTAGCTAGCATGTATGTATGTAGACTAGTATGACCATAATATTTTATAGATGACAATGTTGAATCTCACAAGAGTTAGAGCAATTTCCCATGATCACACAGTAAATAAAATAAAACCGTATCTCAAACAGTTCTTCAGACTCTAATTCTTTGTTCTTTCCCATAAATCAGAATTTTCCAGAAACAACATATATACATGTATGTATGTAAGCATGCATATATATATAATATTTTTTTAAGATTTTATTTATTTGTCAAAGAGAGTGAGCACAAGCAGGGGGAGCGGCAGGCAGAGGGAGAAGCAGGCTCCCCACTGAGCAAGGAGCCTGATGTGGGACTTGATCCCAGGACCCTGAGATCATGGCCTGAGCCGAAGGCAGACGCTGGACCAACTGAGCCACTCAGGCGTCCCATGTATATAATATTTTATTGCTAGAGTAAGAGCTGACTGAAAACCTAGAGCTCTCTCCCATCTCAAGGAAGTATAATACATAAGGCCCTCTTTTTAATCACAACATATTAGGGACTGATAACTTTAACAACAGCAACAACAAAAAGATGAATGCTGACCCTGGAGCAGTAAAGCTTGTTTTTTTCTCCAAGAAAATCATTCATGTTTGAAAACTATGACATTAAACAGTATAGATACTTGTCAACCAGATTTCTGAAACATACATTTCTTGGTGTTTGGTAAAGCCCAGTTCAACTGGATGACTTTGACGCCTACATCAAGGATATGGCCAAAGACTCTGACTATAAATTTTCTCTTCAATTTGAGGTGAGTAGATCAAGTATTTCCTACCTTCTGTGGTAGATGAGGCATGGGACTTGCCAGATTGGGACTGGTGTCATTTCCCTGCTCACTGGGCAGGGCTTGCGATACGGTTCATAATGGGCAGTGTGGTAACTGTGATGGGCATGTCTCATCAGCTGATGCAGAGTGAGGACGTGCACCCTTTGCAGGTCAGGACTAGGGTGGCTCCACTGGAGGAAAAGAGAGAACAAATGCGGATAGTGGGGTGAACAAACACAATCCCAGGAGAAACCATCACTGAACATCAATGCAATCGAGGGTGCGGGGAGGAAAGCAAGGTGAGGATTTAGGTCGGAAAAGAATTTCACTTTCAGGGAATTTTTAGTGTGTCTCTTATGTCACTGAGGCCACAATAAGGGGGTGGTGGATGAAACAGGTCCCCTTTCTCTTCTGGACACAGAAGAGCCTGGGTGGGGTGGGGGTGGGCTCTTACAGCTGTAGGACTCCTGGCATTCTGCTTCATATTTCCTTGTGCAATTTCCTTTACTTTTTTGGGGGGAAATTAGGGAGACAGTTATACCTGGTTCATGTGGAAGGAGGAAAAAAAAAATGGCAACACCTCCTTTCTCTGAAGTACACGTATCCTTTGAGTCCAAGACCACGTGTCAGAGTAGGTGGAAATGAGTCAGCCTCAGATCTCAGCAGTGTAACTGGTCCTCAGGTTTTCTTCCCATATATTTCACAGCTCAGACAGTCTGGGTGGCCTCATCCTTGAGGTTCCTACAGCAAGGCTCAGGTGGTCCATGATTCAAGGAAACCAGGGAAAAGAAAGAGATCAAGTGACTCTTCTAAATACGGCAATGTTTTCTTAAAGGTCTTAGGAGCTCTTTCGTGTGAAACACCAGGTTGTCGAATGTAGCCGCTTTGCCCTCATTATTCATATTCATTTCTTCTTTCCCCTCATCAGCTGAGGATATCTTAGGTCTGCAAGAAGCAGCAGGAGTCCTGGTGTGGATATCTAAGAGGGAATTTAAGGATGAGAAGAACTTTACTCATGATCAAATACAAGGCCCCCTAATACTACCCACCTGTGGTCATCAGAAATTCCACACAGAACCGGCTCTGTTATCCATTGCATGCAAGTGTGCAAGAAGTTGTAGATGTGACACCAAATACTATACCT
Source organism: Leptonychotes weddellii (assembly GCF_054177405.1). Taxonomy (NCBI): domain Eukaryota; kingdom Metazoa; phylum Chordata; class Mammalia; order Carnivora; family Phocidae; genus Leptonychotes; species Leptonychotes weddellii. The sequence goes on from NC_138373.1 coordinate 78,645,355, forward strand.
CAAAGAATAGAACTTTGGTGTGAACTGGAGATCTATGACAAGGATGGCATTCCAGGAAGAAAAAAACAAAGGAGATTTTCTTTAAGAACACATAAACCAAAACTCAGGCAGAAAATAAATGTCTGGATAACTCTGATAATGGTGATGAAAATCATGATGTACATACACTTTCAAATTCATTGAAGCCTCCAGCTCTTCATCCCTACGTGATGATGTCACCTTGGTGACACAGTTAGTTAGCATCATTGCCCTCGCTGGGAAGGTTAGGAGTACCTCCCAGCTTATTCCATCAAGCCCCAGTGTGATTATTACTGTGCTTCTGAAGTGCATCATCATAAAGAAAATTCAGTGAGCCATTTTTTGGTAAAAAGAGAAGTTGATTTTAGTTGTCAATGACACACCATTCAGACTAGTTTAGACCAAAGAGAGACGGCATTTGTTCAAAGGATGCTGAGATATCTCATCTAACCAAAGGAATCTTATAATCAGAGCTAAACCAGAGGGAGGAAAGGGAGCAGCTCAGTGTCAGGAATGATTGGAACCAGGGGCCACACCCCTGCAGAGACCCGCTCTTTTTTTTTTTTTCTCATTTCTGCTTCTCTCTCTGTCTTGGCCTCTCTCACTCTTTCGCTGCAAACCAACCTCTTTCTCACAGTGGAAAACACTCCCACCCACCCACAACCCCCAAGCATCACATCTGAGAGTTTCCACAGTTTCCAAAGGGAACTGTTGACTCTCTTTCTTATTCAGAGTTTAAAAATTAACAGGAGAGGATACTGATTGCAGGCCTGCGTTGTGACATCCTCTCAAGCCAACTGCAGCCCGAGAGAGCAGACTCACATAGGAACAGGACAGTTCTTACTAGAACCGCTTGGCTAAATCAATGGGGAGCACTATTCCCCAAAAAAGGAAGGATACTGGAGAACCAAACAATAAATGATTTGAAGCTTCAGATGCTTCAAAAATATGAAATGTAGGGTAATAAATTCTATGTGCTAAATGTTTAATTTATAGCATGTTGAAAGCTTTTGTACATTCAATATATAAATGAACACATTCAGGCTTATTCCAAAAGAATTATAAAGGAGGTAGGATTGTACTAAAGGTCTGACATACGTCCTAAAATCAGGTATGGGTATGAGTCTTTGAAAACAGATCCCAAACCCTTAGTTATCATGACCATTTTGCCTTTAATCAATATTGAAAAAAAGCCACAATTTCTCATCCCCTCAATTTGTTCATCCAATGAGTAGGCTGAACTAAATCAGTAGTTCTCAACTGGGCCAGGACCAGGAAGTCCCCTAGGGAGAGTTTGGGAGTGTGTGGGAGTATTTTTGGTTCTCATAATGCCTTGGGAAGAAGCTACTAGTGATATTCAACGGAGAAAGGGACAGGGATGAGAAATGTTCTGTGATGAGTAGGACAGTCCTGCACAATAAAGAATTGTTCCAGGCCAATAGTATTCCATTGAGAGACCCTGGACTAAATGTGGGACGAGGGTACATCCAAGCTTTCTAACTCACGTGTATTAGAGTTCTCCAGAGAAACAGACCAATAGGAAATATATACATGTATAAACACTAATACAATATAATGTAATCATATAATTCATCCATAAGTTCATTACATTATATATTTCTTATATAATTATAGAATTCTTATGTAATTATTATAAGATGCATAGCCTATATACTATAATATAATTGAAGAAATATATATATAAAGAGACAGTCTTATTTATTATTATTATTTTTTTTAGATTTTATTTATTTATTTGACAGAGAGATAGCGAGAGCAGGAACACAAGCAGGGGGAGTAGGAGAGGGAGAAGCGGGCTTCCTGCCGAGCAGGGAGCCCGATGTGGGACTCGATCCCAGGACCCTGGGATCATGACCTGAGCCGAAGGCAGACGCTTAACGACTGAGCCACCCAGGCACCCAAGAGACAGTCTTATTTTAAGGAACGAGCTCACACAGTCGTGAGAGCTCACAAGTCTGAAAACTGCAGGGCAGACTCTGGACCCAGGGAAAAATTGATGTTGCTGCTCAGTCCAAAAGCAACCAGGAAGCAGAATGTCTTCCTCCTCAGGGCACCTCAGTCATTTCTCTTAGGGTCTTCACCTGATGGATCAGGCCCACCAACATTATGGAGAGTAATCTGCTTTGTTAATCACATCTAAAAAAAAAACCCTTCTTGCAACATCTAGACTGATGTTTGACTAAGCACTATCTAGGCTCACCAAGCTGACACATAAAATTACCCGTCACACCATGATTTGAAGGAGCATTTAGTATCTTTATTTATTCTGAAGCTTTTCTTCATCTATCTTTGTTCTTAGAACATTGTTGATCCTATATGTAATTTATTTGGTGCCGAGTCCTGATATTGTATCCCTGCTCTGGTGAGAAAATATAAATTATTCTCCAGAAGTCTGCTTTAAGTCATAGGCTCAGACTGTATTTTTTAACATTTGCCCAAGCAGTGACCCATGGGTGTGACTCACTTCCTTTTTTGTTCACCAGCCCTCAGGCACCACCAGCCTCCAACAACACTCCCGACCCCCTGCCTCCACTCCCTCAGGTTCCATGTCCCGGTACCCTCATCTGTTTTCAAAGACTCATACTCATACCTGATTTTATGATGTATGTCAGACCTTTCACATGGCAGCCATCAAATTTTCCTGAAGTTGGTAATTAATCAAAACTTAAGGGAAAAAAAAAAAAGGTTTCCTGCTCTAATAAGAACCCAAGAGGGTATTAAAATGGCCCAATCAGCTGGTCTAGCTAAATTCAGTAGCTGAACAGTTATTTGTTCTGTTTGTATGAATGCTTAATACCTGTATTCATTTTGATACTGACATTGAAAGATCACACTCATACTGAGACATTACATCATTTATAAGCATTATGCAAATTGAAACTAATGTCTGGATTTACATATATTACCAATACAGCTGTAAGTCATACATGAAGCTCTATGACTTGCTAATTTGCACTCACTAAATACATTCCTTTTTCACTCTGCATCTGATTTTGGATCTGCTGGAAAGATTGATTATCCTTCGGATGAAAATGTGCATCTTTTCTTAAGGAGGTTTGGGACTCAGGGATTAGATTCAGTTCCTCATTTTGTATGTCTCATATGGAAAGGTTTTGAAGAGCCAGACTTTAGAGCTTGAAATTGGAGAGCCCACGAGATATACCATATATTGCTCATTCTGCCATTAATTTCTGTGTTTTGTATTTGTTTGATCAGGAGGCTAATGAAAGCTCTCACCATCTTTGTTCAGAAATGTGGCTGCAAATGCCAAAACGGACTGTATTCCTTGCCACGTAGTTCATGAGAGATGAGCCTTGATTTCTGCTAGTAGCTCCCATTGACAGCTCTTTTTACTTGTGTTCCGGTCCAGTTCACTGGAGACCTACCTGCAGCCTTTGTTGAAATAAGTCACCTTGAACTCTCTCCAACAGTGCTTACTCCGGGGGGTCTTGCTTGGTTCCCAGACCTGAGTTTTCCCTCCTCTTCTAGTTTGGGTCTCTGTTTCTAGGTGTCTATACTAGCGATCTGTCCAGCAGCTGGAGTGTGGCCCCTCAATCCCGTCCTAGTGGGCCAGGGCCCTGCCAGCCCCTGCTAGACTCCCCTGAGGTTGGTGTCCTTCTCCTCCAGTCCTCCATCACCTCCCCAAGATGCCCATTATTACTGCACCCCATTCTTCCTTTAGAGTACCTGTCCTGGGTTGAATTGTATCCCTCAAAAGATATGTTGAAGCCCTAAGCACTCAGTACCTCAGAATATGACCTTATTTGGAAACAGGGTCATTGCAGATGTAATTAGTTAAGATGAGGTCATACTGGAGCGGTGTGGGCTCTGAGTCTGACTGGTGTCCCTATGGAAACACAGCTGTGCGAAGACACAGAGACGAACAGGGAGAACGCCATGTGGTGACAAAGGCAGAGATCGGAGTTATAGAGCTGCAAGTGACGGAATACCAAAGGTGGCCAGCAAACCACAGACGCTAGGAAGAGGCGGGAAGGATGCCCTAATATTCCTCTATAAGTGACAGACGTCAGAAGTCCCTGCTAGCACCTCAATTTCAGACATATAGCCTCCAGAACTATAAGACAATGAATTTCTGTTACTCGAAGCCCCCCAGCTTGCGGCACTTTGTTACGGCAGCCCTCAGAAATGAATACAGAGCCTCACTAAACACCTCTTCTAAATCCCATCTCCTTTAGGGTTTTCCTGAAAACGAGCCAGACCTGGCCCAATTCCACCGAGCCTTGTACCTTGCCACACTTGGCACCTCTCCTGTCAACACCACTGGTGACGTCGTGTCTCCTCACTTGCTCCGTAGTCTAGTAATCGAACCCGCCTGACTCTGATGTCCAACCTGCCCCAAATACTTAGCCCCTGCTGACATTGTTACAGACTCTAGAGCCAGATTAGAGTTTGCACTCTTCTCAGAAGATGACTGTGCATGTTATGGGCTGCCTGTGTCCTCCCAAAATTGGTATGCTGATGAGATGGAGGCTTGGGAAGGTAAGTAGGGCTAGACAAGAAAGGTCACGTGAGCACACAACAAGACGATGGTCACAGGCAGGCCAAGAGAAGCCCCAGAATGACGTCTACCTTGTCAGCACGTTGATCTTAGCCTGCCCAGCCTCCACAGCTGTGAGGAATACATTTCCATTGTTTAAACCACCCAGTCTATGGAGTTTTGCAATGGCAGCCTGAACAGACTGACGCAGTGCATGTGTTTGTGCTTTGCTGTCCCCGACTTGCGTGCTTCAAACTCAGCCAACCCAACGTAGACTGCCACTGGGCTTTGGGGACTGTATTAGATTTCTAGGGCTGCCGAAACAAATTACCACAGTCTTGGTCACTTAAAACAACAGAAATTTATTCTCGCAGAATTCTAGAGCCTGGAAGTCCAAAATCAGTGTTATCAGGGCCATGTTTCCTTTGAAGGCTCTAGGGGAGAATCCTTCTTTGCTTCCTCCAGAGGCTCCAGGTGCTCCTGGCTTACAGCTGCATGACTCCAATCTATTTCTCTGTCTTTATATGGCCTTCTCTTCTCTCTCGTAGAAAGACACTTGTTCTTAGATACAGGACCCACCCAGATAATACAGAATAATCTCATCTTATGATCCTTAACTTAATTACATCTGCAAAGCCTCTTTTTTAATAAGGCCACATTCACAGGTTCTGTGGGTTAGCATGTGGACACATCTTTTGGGGAGCCACCACTCAACCCGCTGTGGATGACTCCGTGGCCCAGGGAAAAACACACAGAGTGGTAAATCATAATAGAAACAAAACTGAAAATTCAAAAATGATTTATGTCAGTTTCAGGCCGTCACCTCGTCCTTTGCCTTTATGAAGATTTAAGCCTCTGAAGTTTCCATATGGCTGGAAAGAGAACAACTGCAAAGCTACTGATCCGGAAACTTAGTATTTGATTTTCCACTGAGTGACAGGCTAAATTACAAAAGATTGCAGAGCATTTTGTGTACACCCGCCGTTCCCGCTCTGCCGTGGTTCAGCCTTGGCAATTTACATTTACAGTGTTCAGCCAATTAAACCTCTCTTATCAACTTAGGGCATTTACAGCAGGGAGGCAACACACAATTAAAGTTCTGTCAGTTAGTCAGCTTCCATATGTGCTCCAGCTCCCAGCTCCAATCTGTTTCCACACTTTTCTTTCGTCACCGAGGCCTCTTCCTGTGGCTCCTCAGTCTGTCCTCAAAGCGGGGGATTTGTGGGGAAAGTTGTCGGTCTGTTAGTGCCAATGGCAGAAGAGGGAGAGGTTATGCATCCAGGCAAAGCAAAACAAAGAATCCGAACAGAAGCATTTCATCGCCATTATCAATAGTGCTGTATTCATATTTGTTGAGTTTAATCGTTCCCTTGGAGAGTCACTATACGTGACTGAGGGATGGAAATGTTGTTAGCCTTATCTTACAGATAACTAAACTGATGTTACCAAGAGTTGAACTACTTTTCCAAGACCCTACAGTTAAGGAGTGGTACACCAAAAGAAGCCAGATGTTTTGACCTACTATCTCTAAAGACACTCTCTAAAGGAGGTAGACTTCCAAAATATTTTAAGCAATGGGAGCATCATTTAAATTAGCGTCTAGCTTCCGAGAGGAACTAACCTAAAAATAACACTGATTTGGTTGAAGTTTGCTAAAAATAAACTTTGTTACTTATAAGAACCATGTAGTCAGTCTTTGAAAACCCTTTCAAACGAAAAAACCACTTATAAAGTGACAGTGACATGCTTCTGGTTAAAGGCATTTAGCAAGCAAGGATTTTGCCTGAAACAGAAAAACTCCCTTTGTGAATTGAGGATCAAAGTCAGCATAGCTTGTCTTTAAGGTTGGCTTCCACTTGGGCCCCAGAGCTTGGGATTTCATGATCTTAAAAAGCCCAAAGTGTTGCAGAATGGAAGGAGGAGAGAGATCTGAGTGATTCAAGTGAGTCCATCCGTGTGGACCACAGCGTTGCATCCCAGTTAGTTGTCAAGGAACTTCTATGTGGAAACAAGAGAAGACTCAAGAACTTGGTCTCTTTAAAGCATATGCTTTGCAAAGAATGCTTATATCAAGATAGAAGGGCCATGAAAGAGATGTGCCTGTTTGGTCTCTCAAAACATCACCAATGTCTCCAGCCCCCTTCAAAAGTCTTTCAAAGATGCTCCCAAACTCTACCCCCATCTATGTATTCCTCTCGATTATGATTCGATGGAGTAAAAATTGGGAGGAATTATGAAGAGTGAAATGTGTGCACAACATTAATGTCCTATCTGAGTAAAAACAATTACAGCCTCAGCTAGTAGTCTCACAGAGAAGTGCATACTCTATAGATCATTCCATCTGTAGATGGCTGTATGTGCTGTTTACTAATATTTCCCTGAACTTTGTACAGGAACATAACCAGATCTGCTGCACTGGTTGTGTACTGCCCAGCTCCAGGGAGCTATTCACACCGACCACACCATCAATGATACCTCCTGGGAAATCCAGGTGGCCTGACCGTACCAGCTTGTTTCCTAGAAGACACATGAGATGAACACTTAGAAGCCCCCCTAGCCCATCACATAATCTTGTTGGAGTGTGATGGTTGTCTGTTTATATAAAAATTGCCCTACCAATGCAATTGGATTATAGGTTTTATAGGAGTACTGATATGTACATACAGGCAGATATTTGGTTGTTCCTATTTTCACTGAAAGGTTTGCCTGCCCACTACTGATTCATCTTCACTCTCCAATTTATTACCAGATACTTAGTGCCTGTGGATCTTACTTCTTGTAACATGGGGAATATTCCCCACTTGTTCCTCACTCTCTTACTACTTTCTCTAAGGCCTATTGCCTGTAGGACAAACACCTACATTCCCCCATAGAATAGAAATGTTTACACATATTGCGTACATTTCAGTTAACATAGACCTCCAAAAATCTGAAATGTGTCTCTGTTTTCAAATTTTCCATACCTTGAGTGATACACATAATTCTTACCTTCTCCATGTGATCACTAAGCTATCCAGGGTATTTATGTATTATATTAGCCCTATTCCTGCAATAATGCTATAGAAGCATCCTATAGGGTTAATCTCAAAATCTCAATGAGCAGCGACAACATTTATTTATTTTCCTCCTTCAAGGGTCTGTAGGACAGAGTCAGGTCTGTTCTAAGCATCTCCTCATTCTGGAGCCAGCAGCCTCCCTGGGCATATTCTTTTCATGGCAGATGAAAGGAAAACCAAACTGAGCAAGCACACTTAAAGCTTCTGATCGGAATGATTGCTACCCAAGTTCATTGGCCAAAGAAAGTTGAGAAGAGTGGAGTGGAGAAGTGCACTCTGTCCCAAAAGGGAGCAACGGGAACATCGTGTGGAAGATGGGGTGTGATAATTCTATTACAGGCAGGGAGTGAGGAAAAATACAGTGTGAACAATAATCCAATCCACACCAACTACCGAAATCTCAACTCTATTCTCTTGTCATTTACAGGAGTTGAAATTGATTGGACTGGACATCCCACACTTTGCAGCAGACCTTCCACTGAACCGATGTAAAAATCGTTACACAAACATCCTACCGTGTAAGATTCTCACTAGAGCCTATCCTGTTCACGTCTCTCAAAGGCTGACAGACTGTTACTGCAGATTCATCATTTTCCCCAATCTCTGGGCAAGCCCAGCTGGGGTCTGAATCCTCAAGGCCATCTCTGCTATTGCATTGGTCCCATTCATGCTTTGATGTTATTAAATAACATAGGATACCATCCTATGTAGGAATACTGAACTTCTTTGCTTTCAACTGAATTGTGTCTGGTGATCAGGAAAGACTGACCATTTGGCTCTTCAGAGATCAGAAATCTTAGCCAAATTAGGATAAGATAATCTGAGCTCTCATAAACTATTTTCAGTCAACTCCCTGACAAGGGAAGGAGTGCAATGTACTAAAATGCCTCCTCTTTCTTACTTCTGGTAGGTTCTCTTGTTGCTTAGCATTTTGTAATAAAAGCAACATTCGAGAAAAAAGTAATATGAAGCATTTAACGGACAAATAAAATACATTCCAATATAAATTTAACTTTCTTCTCTGCCACAGTGGATAGAGGTCGGGGGGGCGGGTAGTGCTGGGAGAAATGGAGAAGGGGGAGGAGGGGAGCTGAAAAAGCTCTAGAAGGAGAACTTTCTCCTTGATCGGCCTTCTTAATAAAACTGCATAGTGTCATCATTATAACATTTTTCATCTGTACACATTCCAGAATGTACTTTTCTCATCTGAAATCTGTTTACACAAAGTCTGTGCAACTCCATCTTCTCTAGATTTCCCAAAGGTAGTGGATTTTCTGGATGTGCTAGGTGACATGGAATTCATGGATTTAGGCTATATCCTCTAGCCTTCCATACAACCCACCAGATACTTTAGTTCCTCTAAATGTCCTGGACAATGACCCCACAAGCTTGAGACAAGCACAGGGGAGCTGATGGAGAGGAAACTGTGATTGAGATGTGTTTCTATATTTATTTAAACAAGAAACAAAGATTGAGGTGTGGCTGAAATATCAGGCTAAAATAAACTCGACCTACTCTGTCACGGGCTGATCTGACTTGCTGTTTGGTTAGGGAAGGTCAAGACAATTCTTTCTGCTCACATTTTTAATATTTCTTTTCTTCTCGTTCTTTACAGATGACTTTAGCCGAGTGAGATTAGTCTCCATGAATGAAGAGGAAGGCACGGACTATATCAATGCCAACTACATTCCTGTGAGTAAAACACAGAAAAAAAAAAATTTTTTTTTAACCAGGCATCCAAATTCTAGCTCAGCCAGAGGAGGACAATTCAAGCTCCGGGGATGCATCCAACAGTTGTAAAGAGAGGCATTCTCCACCTAGCCACCTGACTCTCAGGAACACTTCCCATTATTCCTCTTCAGAATAAGGAATGGGGGGAAAAGCCCCTAGATGAGTAATGTTCGGCTTTCTTTGTAAAAGCTGGTGAAAGCGAAAGTAAATAATTACACTAAAGATCATCTGTGTCGGGTTTAGCTTTCGGTTTCGGCAACTCAACTCAAAGGGCTCCACCTGAGCCCCTGTTCTTTAAAAATAGTGGCTGTTCTCATTAAAAAGGTGTGAGAACAAGGCTTACAATCACGCTGACCTACACGGGTCCGTTACTCTGACTACCTCTTTGATGTAAAAGGGAAAGAACACGACCCAGGTATGTGATCCTTTGCCAGGCTCATCCCCCAGTAAATTCTCAGGTTTTCCTCTTTCGTGTGGACCAGCATTTGGCGTTGACTGGGGCTCCTTAGGTGACAACTTGGTGACTTCATCTTTCAGGGATACAACTCACCCCAGGAGTATATTGCCACCCAGGGACCACTGCCTGAGACCAGAAATGACTTTTGGAGGATGGTTCTACAGCAGAAGTCCCAGATCATTGTCATGCTCACGCAGTGTAACGAGAAAAGAAGGGTAAGTGCCCAAGGGGGCTGTCCCCACTGACAGCACAATCCGTACTAGCCGTGGTCATGGCTTGAGTGCTTACTGTATACCAGAAACTTCCACTTGCTCCATTTTTCCTCCTCACAATAGTACGATACGGTTCTTCAGAGGCAAGGACTTCTGTTTTCCCTAAGTGAGCACAGACTCTTTCTTCCATAGCCTGTTTGTTTTAAAAGGTTGTGCCATTGTCCCCTCAGGTGAAATGTGACCATTACTGGCCGTTCACGGAAGAACCCATAGCTTACGGAGACATCACCGTGGAGATGATCTCGGAGGAAGAGAGGGATGACTGGGCCTGCAGACACTTCCGGATCAACTATGTAAGTCACGAAGCACATTTTCAGGTCCTCATGCTGAGGGGACACCCACGTGTCAGAGGCCAACCCACCGTCACCTCAGACTGTGAGCTCTTCGGGCTTTGCAACAGTGCTTTCTTCAAGAGATAAAGAGATAAATCCCATTTTCTGAATGTATTTGTTTCCCATTTCATCCACAATGGTGTGGATGAAATGGTTGGCCTGGAGAGCCCGAAGAGATGGGATGAAAAGTCCTCATGGTTCCATCTCAGTTTAGCCCAGGGCAAGAGGAGACTCGGGGAATCACCCGCTCACCAGTTATGACTGAGGAGAGAAGTTCTCAGTACTTATACTAAATTCCATGTGCGAATAATTAGGATATATAAGACACACTTAAACTTTAAACACTTAGACCATAACTTAGTAGTTTGGGTTTGGTTTTGTTTGGCTTTTTTCCTTATTTTTGTTCTGGTTTGGTTTTTACTATGTCAAAGCTACTTCAGGCCTTTTTAACCATGGTTCCATACCTCTTTTAAAATGCTATTGATTTCTGAATATTAGCATGTCCAGGAAAAGTCTCCTTTTCCCGGACCTGCTACCTCTCTGATGATTAGCCTTTGAGCTTATGCTGAATGTTTATGTGCTGCTTAGGGGCCAACAACAACCAGTCACCCTGTTGCCTTCTTCACACATGGCAGTCCCAGAAGAGGGGAGGGCATTTTTACTAGTAGTCACTTGAACATGCTCTCTGTTGAGGACAACACTGAATAGGAACATTCTCATTGCAATGTTCTCTGCTTAGAAACAGCACTTCCTAAACGTATAGGTCAGAGGATGGTAGACTGGGCTGTGGACCGATGGACCACTGCTTGTTTTGTAAAGCCTGTGAGCCAAGAATGAGTTTTAATTTTTAAGTGGGTGGAAAAAAAAAAAAGAAAAATAATATTTCTCACAAAATATGGAAATCATATGAAATTCACATTTCAGTGTCCACAAATACCATTTTATTGAGACAGAGCCACACACACATTTGCTTACATGTTACCGATGAGCATTTTTGTGCTACATCAAGCTCTAGTAGTTGCAACAGAGACCCTATGACCCATAACACCTAAAATATTTACTGTCTGCCCTTCACAGAAAACATCTGCTGACCCTTAATGTGGACAATGGAAACAAAGATTGTCCGTATCAATACAGCAGAAGTACTCATTAATTCGTCATTTATTGATATTTGCAAGTTTAATCACTTCTTAATCACTGGTAGTTAACAAAACGGCTTTTGCTACAGGGGAATTTAGGCAAATCCTTAGCAGACTGTTGCTTCGCGCTGTTCCATACTTTTGAAATGGCCATGTCTGCCTGTTCCCTAAACACTTCCCCCTCAGAGTTTCAATTCAAAGGTCACCTCCTTTGTTAAGCTTTTTTCCCTAGTCTCCAGACAGCTTTATTCCTTCCCCCTCTGCTCTAGTCTCATCTAGATTATTCTATCACGGGACACCAGAGATGCTTATAACTGTCTCTCTTCATGTCCTCTTCCCCCAGCGTGCTGTGAGTTTGGGAAGCACGTACCCTGTTGTAATAAGCTTTGTAATCGCAACCCTTTGCCATTTATAAAATCTTTGTGGGATGAATAAATGAGTGAATGAATGAACGATTTCAAAAATAATAAAACACTTGGAAATCTCACAGACGTTCCTCAGGGAAAATATTTGACAGCCCGAATGCCGTTTGAATCCAGCTTTGTTTCTTGGCTGTTTCAGCCGGAAAGCCAGTGTAAACTGCTGGGTAAACGTAGAACAAATAATTCCCTGAGTTTGCATTCAGGAGAAAAGAGACTGCGGAGCACAAAATAGGGTCTGTTCCACGCCTGTTTCCTTGACAGAGAAGAGTCACATAGAGCAGTGTCTGGTCAGTCCTATGCTTCTCGTCCTTGGTCTTAAATGCTGACCTATCTTTCTTTCTTTCTTTCTTTCTTTCTTTCTTTCTTTTTAAAGATTTATTTATTTATTTGAGAGAGCGAGAATGAGAGAGAGAGAGAGAGAGAGAGCGCACATGAGTGGGGGAGGGTCAGAGGGAGAAGCAGACCCCCACGCTGAGCAGGGAGCCCGATGCGGGACTCGATCCCGGGACTCCGGGATCATGACCTGAGCCGAAGGCATTCGCTTAACCAACTGAGCCACCCAGGCGCCCGTAACCTACCTTTCAATGATAATCGTGTCAAGGGCTCGAAACACTGAAATAAAACATTGAATAATAGTATGTTCTGGTAAGATGCCTATTCAATAGTCACAAGCATTCGGTCCTAGAGTGCCCCCTTTTGGCCATAAACCGAATCTAAGTTTTAATGCTTCCTGGATGAAGGTTGTATTGCGAAAGAATATTGTGCTGTGCTCATGCGCATGTTTTTCTATTTGTTTCAATTTTTGCTCACACTCTTCTTTATTCCTTCCATATTGATATATGGGAGCTTTCAGAGTACAACCAGATAAAAGTACATGAATGAGGACATCAGGGTAAGAGAAATTTTGAAATGGCTAAGATGAACAAGGATGGTTTTCTCATTTAATAAGAAAGGAGGAAAATGACCATAACACATAATTTGCCGCCTTCCAGGGCTTGAAAACTTGGCCTGAACTGCGTAGGAACTGGAGACTGAAACTAGCAAAAATGTGTTTGTTCCCATCGACGCGTGCCTTGCTATTCAGCTGACAGGGATCACCCTGATAGAGACTAATGACAATTTAAGTGTTTCCCAGTTTTGAACCACTTTGCATATTTTAGCTGGATACATTTTCAGATCAATTATATATATGTATATATATCTATACACACATATGTATTGCCTACCATGTACAAGTCTTTGAGCAAAGCCTGTAATCAGCCTTGGAAAAGAGTTAACATTTTTTGTGAGCTTTTCTGGGCAACCAAAGTTATCTAGTGATTGAGTATGCTTAAATCCTCATGGTGCTGAGTAATGGAATCATTCTGCACAATTTATTATGCTTGGGTTACTTCCTTGCCGTACCTCCTGAAAACAGCAGTGAGAGTCGCCAGCATCTTTGCAGACTTTTGCACCCATGCTCCATGTGTCTAAGAAAGAGCCCTTGAAGGCAGTGAGGGAGGCACTGCATGTGGCTGGGAGTGGATAGCCTTGAGTGCCTAGGGGACAGGGGGTCCAGTCGAAGTGCTGATTTACTTATGTTTACACAGATCTTATTATGTATCTTATCACGTATTTACGTATATGCTTTATTTATGCATTTACTTACATTTATACAAATTTTACTCCACCCAAGGCCACTGACTCTTTGGAATTCATTTCTCTTCAATACCTGAACCTGGCTTTAGTTTCATAACCAGGCCAAATTCTTCCAAATTATGATACAGTATTCCATTCACCGAGCGCATTCTAGGCTCTTAGCAAGTTTGAGGGACGGGGATGAATTAGATCTTTGTGAGGCCTGGATTTGGACTATTTCTGATAGTTGATAATAAGAACAGAATAAATCTTTATGCTTACAAATTAGTAGAGACTAAAAAGAGTGAGTCTTGGGGCGCCTGGGTGGTGCAGTTGGTTAAGCATCCGACTCTTGGTTTTGGCTCAGGTCATGACCTCAGGGCCGTGAGATCGAGCCCCGCATGGGGCTCTGTGCTCAGTGTGGCGTCTGCTTGAGACTCTCCTTCTCCCTGCCCCTCTCCCTTACATTCTCTCAAATAAATAAATCTTAAAAAAAAAAAGAAAGAAGAAAGAAAAAAAGAGTGAATCTTGAAGGCCCACACCCTAACTGATAATTCTCAGTTCAGAGGGGACAAGAACACATTTAACATATGCGTTAATACGAATGAGATAAATACACAAAACATACCGACCCACGGGGATTCCCAGAACCAACCATAAGCCTGCCCTGAGCTGGGAGAGAGTGGTGGTAATTAGGTAGTAGTGATGACCATATCTACCAGGTCCCATCCTTCACAGACATGAGCACACTGAATCCTCACAACCACCCTTGTGATGGGTTATTTTATCCTATGACATCTAAAAGGGCTCATTTTAAGCATGAGAAAACATGTTCAGCAAGTTTGTCTTGGGTCAGAGCACAAGACAGGGATTATCATATTGGTGACTTTTTGAAAGTACAGTCTTGGGCCAAATCTCTACGGGAACAAGGGAATCAGGATAGGCCAGGACAGGGAAGGAGCTACACACAGCTGTGGGTTCCGCTGAATTCTGGCCTCGGCTGGGTCCCACGGAGATGGCCGGGGCAGTGAATGGCACTGTGCCGTTAGCTGTGCCCCCTGACGTAAGGGGGCAGGCATTTGTACCCCAGTATCCGTCATTCCTTAGCTATGCACTGCCCTCATCAGGAGAACACATCCCCTCGGGCACGCTCCAGAAAGGCAGGCAGTTCCCTCTGTGGAGGACAGCTATGAGGAGGACACAGCCATATGCTGTTAGCAGCCGCTGGAAAGGGGGTGCATCAGCCTGGCAAAGGGGACCCAGGGGCAGGCAGGAACCAACAGCACCTTCCATGGGATTCCTGGACCAACGCTGATGTAACTGCCAAGTGGCCGAGCCAGGAGGCACACCCTGATCGGCTTGAGCTCTTATCTCTACAAAGGCATAGATTCGCCTATTTATCCTACTCTTCGAAGTTTTACACAATTAGTATTTTTTTTTTCAGGGCCTGCTTTGGGCCAGACACCATCCTCAGAGCTGGGAAGGGAAGGGGACTGGCCAGGAGGGGAACGTGGCTTGAACTTTTGAAGCCATTAACCTGTGAGCTGCCGTGGAGGCCTAGGCCATCGGGCCGGCGCACTGAGACATTCATGCTTGTGTTGGCTTTTTCCCCTAAAGGCTGATGAGATGCAGGATGTGATGCATTTCAACTACACGGCGTGGCCTGATCACGGGGTGCCCACGGCAAATGCTGCGGAGAGCATCCTGCAGTTTGTACACGTGGTTCGACAGCAAGCTACCAAGAGCAAAGGCCCCATGATCGTGCACTGCAGGTAACCTCATCAGCCTTATCTTCTGTTAGGGTCCCACGGGCTCTGCTTTACCAAGCAAAGAGCCCACCGTTCCATATACCCCGTCACACTGAATTTGCCATTATGTAAACTATGCCTTTTTTTAAAATTTACAATTGATATCTTACCTGATACATGATTTACTTATATTATGGCTTTTCTTATCTCCCACAGCCTATGAGGTAGATGTTATTATTCTCATTTTCAGACGAAAAACAAACTGAGAAGAGGGGAGGTAAAGGGATTCACACAAATTCAGGCAGCTAGCATGGGGAGGGATTAGGGCTCAAATCCTTGCCTTTAGGTGCTGTGGGATAGTACCCTAGGCTCTCAGTGATTCTGAGTGGCTTATAACATGGCCAAATACAAAGTCAGATTAAAAATAGCTCATCACAGCCCTGAATAATATAAATATTATTGCCCGCCTGCAAATGGCTGTAGCCCCAGACCTAGAACTAGTGTGTGGCCTCTCAAGCCGACTTTCCAGCAGGGAGTGTGCACCGAACTCTGAGGCTACACAGAAAACTGGATTTGTTTTCTGTGTATCCGCTGAGAGCAGGAAGCGACTCTCCAGCCGGCTCCCTCTGGAATCCTTACCTTCCTCAGGAAGCAGGGTGCCCTGTGGCTGGACCGGGGTGGGGCTAAGGCTGTGCACCCACGCACCTCTTTGAGGGAGGCAGCAGGGTGAGTCAGAAATGTGACACTGAAAGACTCAGTCGGTTAAGCGTCTGCCTTCGGCTCAGGTCATGATCCTGGAGTCGCGGGATTGAGTCCCGCGTCGGGCTCCCTTCTCAGCGGGGAGTCTGCTTCTCCCTCTGCCTCTGGCCCTCCCCACTTGTGTTCTCACTCTCAAATAAATAAATAAATAAGATCTTTAAAAAAGAAAAAAAAATACCAACCACAATCATGTACTTCAAAATCAGGAAAATATTGTCAGGAGTATTTCTTCTTTTTTTCTGAGTGGTGCTACCTGTAGTTTGGGGGGTTTTCTAGCAGCCGATGTGTTTGCAACCGTGTAAAAGGACTGTCTGAGGAATATGCTGTCCAAACACTCTTTTGCAGTGCCGGAGTCGGCCGGACGGGGACATTCATTGCCCTGGACAGGCTCTTGCAGCACATTCGGGATCATGAGTTTGTCGACATCTTAGGGCTGGTGTCCGAAATGCGATCCTACCGGATGTCTATGGTGCAGACAGAGGTAGGAACGGAATCAAAATGTATTTTCAAATATGCCCTGGACTGAGAAACTTCCCATGATTCAGCCTCATGTTTCAAAACAGTTGTCCCAATTCTTATTTTTCTGCCTCTGCTCTTCCCAGTTTCTCAGTGTGCATGTTCAAACTGCTTCAAGGTATTAAAAAAAATAGATCTTAGCCTCTAGAAATCCATTCAGCGTATAGCGCTTGCACTGTGGTTTCCTATGTCCTTTAGTAATCCAGAGCACATGGATGTATCTGTATTATCTGTAATAGAATAAAACCTCTTTGAACAGACTGAGAGTTCGGTGAAGGTGACAGCCCATCTGGGTAAATGCCACCAAGGGGAGACTGTGGAACTGATGTGATTTAATTTATATTTGAAATGCTAGATTTGATTCAATACGTTTGGCATTAGTTCGTCCTCCATGTGACTCTCTGTCCCAGTGCACTTTGGATGATGATCAGGGGTTGGATTTATGCTTTCTGTCCCCCTCATGACTTTAAGGATTTCCAGCTCCCATCCAAGCAAGGCTTCCAGTGCCCTTGATCTAAAGGAATGGAATTATCACTGTAACAACATGGGAGCATCCCCAGAAATACCCACCAGTGTTACGTGCTCCCTCTTCCCCCTCTCCCACCGAGTCCTCTCCTGCCTGGAAGCCGCAGAATGCACTCCTCCCGGAGGCGTTAGCCCTGGGCTGCTTGCTGCCCACACACAGCATCACACCGCCTCTGAGCAGCAGCGGGTGGGCACCTGGTGAGCCCTAAACCTACGCACAATAGCTGGCTCATAATCCTCGTCACCGTGCCCTACTGCGACTCTCAGCTTCGAGCGTACAGTAATCCTTTTTGCTCAAGGAGTTGTGTGTGGGAGGAACGCTTGTAGAGTAGAAAACAACCTAGGCTGACCTCTTACTCAATTTCCAGGAGATTAAATGCTGCCTTCGTCTTCCCCATGCTTTTCCTACTAAGCGCCACCAGGTGTCAGTATAACTCAAAGAGCCTGCAGCAACGGCTGCTATCTGTTTGCGCTTCCGGTTCCCCCTCCCCCGCCCCGTTACTTTTCTCTCCTGCTTCCGCACTCCCCTCTGACCAAGGCTCCACACAGCCAGCCCAAGGGATTTATTTCTGCGCTCCAGCAAGATCATACCACTTTGGAAAGAGGGACCCATTCACATGCAGGTGTCCCATTGATGACGTGTTTGTTTGCTCACTTCCTGGAGCCCACTCACATCCCAGCCCTACTGCCTTGGAATTACGGCCGTGGGGACGTTAACATGACCTCATTAGCCTAAGCTCAAAATGTTCTGCTTTCCCAGAGAAGCCCACTACCTAGTGATTAAACAGTGTTTTATGAATCAGTCCATATTTTTGATTTTCACTGCCGTAAACGGACATCCTAATATGTGGTTAAAACTCCCCATTATGTCTATTAATCCCCAGCCTTCAAAGGGCCTCTCCTTATTTTAATTATTTTGGATGTGATGAATTGTCTGCCCCACTGACTTAATTTATGCCTCTTATAACTTTATAGACTTTGATTATAGCCTGGTTGCCTTTGGCTTTCCCAATTACAGAACCCTAATGCCTTTTTTTAAAAACTACCTACACGGGGCGCCTGGGTGGCTCAGTCGGTTGAGCGTCTGCCTTCTGCTCAGGTCGTGGTCCCAGGGTCCTGGGATCAAGCCCTGAGTGGGGCTCCTTGCTCAGCGGGAGCCTGCTTCTCCTTCTCCCACTCCCCCTACTTGTGCTCTCTCTCTCTGTCAAATGGATGAATACAATCTTAAAAAAAAAAAAAAAAAAACTACCTACACATGGCAGACCCTCCGTCCAGTTTTCAACACCATTATCTCTCCTCAAGTATGGTAATCACACCAAACTACAGCAGCCACCGTGTGCCTCTCAGAAGAGCTGAGGAAGTGTTTTGTGTTCTCCCTAACTTTCTGGTCCCAAATTTTGGTTGTTTGGCTTCTTTGTTTATGGAAGCATTTTTAAGTTGCCATCTCCAGGGAAACAGTCTTTTTAAAGTACAGTATCCCTTCCCTGAACTCTGGTGGGAAAACTCAAAGTCAGCAAAAGAGGCGGAGGTCACCACAGGTTACTGATTTTTTTCCAACCGTTCCAGCTTCACTCTTGAGTTCCCTTGGGATTCTGCAGTGGAGGCTCTCTAGCTCGAGTTATTTATTTATGTCTGTTTTGTTAGTTATGTCTGGAACATCTTGTCCGTTTACCTTCGTATTTTCCTGGTTCCTGTGCTTTTCATGGTTCAACCTGGATTCTGAATGTTAGGGTTTTCCTAACATCCTCCTCGAGCCCAATCATAATACCCCAGTCCTGCTGCCTTTGACCTTACTGATGTTAACAAGTAAGGAGCAGAATAAACAAATTATTTTCTTCAGCTTTTTCATCCCACAGTACTCCTTTGACACTAATGATTTTCAAGAGGCCAGAGTGATTCTCCAGCTGATTTCCGATTCTCTATATAAACCACCTGTGTGCTGTGGACCAGGTCCCCTCCCATGGCTGGTTTTCTAATTTTCCTACCTCCTCGATTCTACCACCCGTCATCTCAATTCTACCACCCTGCCCCAGTCTAGAAATAGCAGGACTAACTGAGTAAAACAGCCTGTCCTGAGATGCACATTTCAGGTCACAGCAACGCACTGCATGGGCTACATTTTGACATGTTCTCTTCCCTTTTCTCAGCTGACTGGCACATGGTATGAACCTCTCCACAGGAGCAGCAAGGGGTAGTTAGAGAGTCCGGGTCCGCAGGCCAGACGCTGTGAGTCGGCCTGGATCACTTATGGCCTCTGTACACTTTGAAACCATACAGCGCTCTATATGGGTGGCATTCACCTCTTCTGGGCTCTCTTCTATTTCTATCAAATGTTTTGTTTAGTTTTCCTCTAATAGGCTTTCCCTGGAGGTCAGTTAGGGCTTTGCTTTGAGCAGCCCTCATCCTGATCAGCAGCTTAGACTTCTCAGGGGCTCTCAAGGATATGTCTGTAAATAGTCTCTCATTTACTTTTCCTGTGGTTCAGCTACTTTTTTTTTCTTTGTGACACGAAGTTTGGCCACCGAGTCGTTCTGAATTGAAAAACAAGGCACTCTCTGGCCTGAACCGAGCTCGGTGCTTGATAACACCAGAAACAATGGAGTGATGTGTGATAATGAGAAGAGGTAGTCAGTTACGGATGTGATACTATCACAAAATAAGGGAATATATTTTCTTCAAAGCTTGTTGAAAAATACAGATTAGGCTGAGGTATCAACCTTTAAGTATTAACCTAACCTTTATAAAGTTGTCATACAAAAGACCCCTTAAATCCTTTGACTATAATGACTGGATTTTGTGTCAAGGTTATTTCTAATGGTATTACAGAGAAGCTCTAGGAAATAAAGAAAAAAGGTGAAAGATCATGAAGTTACTTGGATTTCATGGCACCAGGACAGCTTCCTCAATATTTTGATGTATTTCATCTCCATCTTCATTCAAGTATAACTTTTATACTATTATGCTTACATGCTATATGTACATATACTAACTTTACACTGTAATTTTCCACTTAACAGTTTGCTATACATATCATCCCAAATTGTCCAAAACTCTATAAATCTCATTCTAAAGACACTAATATTTCAGTATAGATCTGCTGTGCCTTATTTAAACCATTCTCCTTTTTATAGAACATTAAATTGGATCCTTTTCCACTTGTTTACTATCTGTGTACACAAGGTCATTTACTAGCACCTTAGTAATAATACCTCCACCCAAGATAGATAAAAATGACAGCTTCAACAAACTCATCTTCGAGCGTTACCATTTTCCTTTAGCTTTGCTCATATCATGGATGAAACACAATTGTTTCAACTTACATTTTTTATTATGTCACCATCTTTTGCGTCTGTTTTAATATTTCCTCAGTTTACTTCAGAAAACCTTTCAGAAGCACAAACTGAGGGCTAGGCATGAGGAATAAAAAGATATAGTCCCTGCCTTCCGGGAATATTTGGTCTAATTGCCGATATATTTTATTGGCCAATTTAAGTGTGTGTGTTACTGACTGGAGGAATTTTAAACAAAAATAAAGGTATCGAGATGCATTCGTTAGGTTACTCCTTCCTGCCCGTGGATGCCCACCGAGTAAGCGTCATTAAAGTCTCCCTTCCCACCGCCATTATATCTAAGTCAGTCTCCCAAGAGCCTGAACAGGAGCGGAAGCTCTTCATTGGAGGTTTGAGCTTTGAAACAACTGATGAGAGTCTGAGGAGCCATTTTGAGCAATGAGAAATGAGCTCACGGGCTGTGTGGTCATGAGAGATCCAAACACCAAGCGCTCCAGAGGCTCTGGGTTTGTCACATATGCCCCTGTGGAGGAGTGGATGCAGCCATGAATGCAAGGCCACACAAAGTGGATGGAAGAGTTGTGCAACCAAAGAGGGTTGTCTCAAGAGAAGATTCTCAAAGACCTGGTGCCCACTTAATTGTGAAAAAGATTTTTGTTGGTGGCATTAAAGAAGACTCCGAAGAACATCATCTAAGAGATTACTTCGAACAGTATGGGAAAATTGAAGCGGTTGAAATCATGACTGACCGAGACAGTGGCAAAAAGAGAGAGAGGGTTTGCTTTTGTAACATTTGATGACCATGATTCTGTAGACAAGATTGTCATTCAAAAATCCCGTACCATGAATGTCCACATCTGTGAAGTAAGGAAAGCCCTAGCTAAGCAAGAGAGGGCTGGAAACTTTGGTGGTGGTTGTGGAGGTGGTTTTGGTGGGAATGACAACTTTGGTCACGAGGAAACCAGTGAGGTGGCTTTGGCGGTGGATATAGTGGTGGTGAGGATGGCTATCATGGATTGATAATGATGGAAGCAGTTTTGGAGGAGGCAGAAGCTATCATGATTTGGACACCTACAACAATCAATCTTCAAATTTTGGACCCATGAAAGGAGGAAATTTTGGAGGCTGATGCTCTGGCCCCTTGGTGGTGGAGGCCAAGTACTTCACCAAACCCCTCAGGTGGCTGTGGCGGGTCCAGCAGCAGCAGTAGCTACGGCAGCAGCAGAAGCGATGGTTTTCATGACTGCCAGGAAACAAGGCTTAGCAGGAGCGGAGAGCCAGAGACGTGACAGGGAAGCTACAGGTTACAACAGATTTGTTACCTCAGCCAAGCACAGTGGTGGCAGGGCCTAGCTGCTACAAAGAAGACACGTTTTAGACAATACTCACATGCATGGGCAAAAAACTCGAGGACTGGATTTGTGACTAATTATATAACAGGTTATTTTAGTTTCTGTTCTGTGGAAAGTGTAAAGCATCCCAACAAGGGGTTTTAATGTAGACTTTTTTCTTTTTTTGTACCCATGCTGTTGATTTCTAAAGGTAATAGTCTGATCTTGATACTGAATAAATTTTTTTTAAGTGGTATCAACATTTTGTCATAATTTTAGAAAGTAATTTTCCCTCCCATTTTCCAAGTTACCCTTTATTTTATTCATTTTACTTTGTGTAGTTTGAAATTTTCATTTGTGATTACGTTGCTTTGAAGTTTAGAAAGTCCTTCCTAAAAGTAATCAGAGAAAAACTAACCTGTATTTCCCCCCTTCCCCATTTTATGGCTTAATTTGTTAAACTTCCCAGAATTCATTTTGGTGTATTATGAGATGATACACTATTTTTTTTTTTTCAAAATAGGCCCATGATTTATTGATTGGATAGTCATTGCTTTAGCGTTACATTGTGATGACCTAAGCTCTATTATTAATCAAAATATTTTCACAGTCGATTCTCTTGGATTTTCTAGTTATAAAATTATCTCATAAATAATGGATATTGTTTCCTTTGACATCAGATCATAGTATCTAATCCTGCCGTAGTATGAAAATACTAAATCTTTGCATGTGTTTGCACAATACCTTGCTCTGAACCCTGCTTTGGTCTTTTGCTCCAGGAGCAGTACATTTTTATCCATCAGTGTGTGCAACTGATGTGGATGAAGAAGAAGCAGCAGTTCTGCATCAGCGATGTCATCTATGAAAATGTTAGCAAGTCCTAGTTCAGAATCCAGAGCAGTAAGTAGACGAGGCCATCGTGGGCACTCTGTCTTCGAACCATGGAAGGGGACGTGATGGGATACAACAGAAGGCAGCAGTCACCAGTTGTATTGATTCTGACCCCCCAAATGTGGTTATAGGGAGACAGTAATACCATACAGATCTTAGAGCTTCAGTGCACCTTGGTTGGGGGATGACAGGCAGGAGCTTCGGCAACTCATTATGATTTGACCTTCCTTCCCTGCATCCGGAACTTTCAATTGTTCTGATATTGGATCTGTGCCTGAGATATCAGGATGCCACCCTCCCACTCTGTTTATCTCAATATTTTGTGCAAATATTTTATGGATTACAAGGGTCATACACGGGGTTACAAAGGAGATAGGAGCTGGAGTACACATCCCAAAGAAGAGAAACAATATTAACACTAGTCTCGGGATGGTGAAGTCAAGGAATGCCTTGCTTCCGTCCCTTTTGTGAACACTTACTTGAGAGCTTCCTGAAAACATTAGTAACATATTCAATGCCTTGTGCTCAACTTTGACCAGGAGATCTGATTTTGGAGGTGTTATACTCTTAGCTGAAGTAACAATATGCCAATTCAAGTCAGTAAACAGTGTGAAATGTATCTGAGTACAGTGAGGTGGGGGGACCATACGCAGGGTTGGGAGAGGACAGGGGTGCAGTGTAGGATTCATATGGAAGGATAAATAGCATATGGATAAGTGGATAGCAGGATAGGATTAGTATTCTACCTTTATATCTATCAAAACATAGAAAGCCCAAGGAGGCAGGAAGGGTAAAGACTAAGAAAAAAATTTGCCAAAAAGGGAAACATATTTAGATCCACAAAAGGGACTTAAAGGGAAAAAGATGCACAGATAAGCCTGTGTCCACATGGGCTATGGGGTTGAGTGTGAAGAGAGCAAGTAGTGGAATCGGGAGGAAGATGCTCTACTTCTAGCCCCCGACCTGTCAGTGTGTGCCTTGTCCCTGCCAAGCTGCTTACTGTCTCCCTCTCTCTCTCTCTCTTTCATCCACAGGACAGGACATGCCTCCCTTGCTTCCAGAGTTTTTTAGGGGCCCTGCTGGCCATTTTGCTAAGAAGGGCCCCTGCTTTGTAGTCTGTGGCCAAGGAGATAATCTATCTCACCGAAGCACCGGGAAGACTTAGCCTTAAAGAGCCTACAGTGTCTTTTGGACTCCTTTACTTCTGGACATTTAATAACGGACCAAATTCAACTGAACACCACAAAGGTCCAGACGCTCTGCAAAGGGCAGGAAGCACAGCACTTCCGAAGAGTTTCCTTGGCCCTTGGCTGGTTGGGCTGAGTTTTTTGTTGTTGTTGTTTTTAAGTGCAATAATTTTTGTATGTGTGATTTTATCAGGAAGTTGAATTGTTTTTACCCACACGACCGACCAAGCCCGTAGCCCAAGAGGGAACAGGAATGGTTAGTATCAAATTATACCTCATTGTTAAAAAGTGGCCTGGTCACACATGAGGAAATGGTAATTCCACTTCAAGGAAATTGAACCAGCGATATCTGTCCTCCAACATTAAGCTGCTGGATCAGGAGTGGGGTGGGCGGAGGGGGTGGGGGGAAGAGAGAAAGGTTCTACCCACAGATCAACTGCATATGTTTTCCAAATATGAAAAGCTGTAATCCAGCTGCAAAGTAGAGTAGAAAAAATATTTAAGTCTTATTGTTCTAGTTCTTGATGGTTTTCTTCCTTATTAACAGTTAAGTGTTGTTTTTTCCTGGGCCCTCTTGAACTAATGTCACTGTCCAGATTCTTTTTTCACCAAACCAGATCTGGTTCGGAACAGTTTGAAGAAGGACTCTTAAGACTCCATTGCTGTCTGAGCAACCTTGGTGCCTAGACTTTGCATTCCTTTTTCTGTGGACCTGCATACATGTGAAAGCTATTTCTTTGAGAACTATATAGGCTGTGAAAAACGCACTTTCTTTCCCCCAAAGAGCTGGGGATTTATGAAGTTATGGCAACGAACTGCAGCATGCTAGGACGATAATTTGGCTATTGTCAAGCGTCTCTATGGATTCCAACGGAGGTTTCTTTTGGTTTTGTTTTCTTTCGGGTTGTCGGTTTCATTTTAACCAGTGTAACTAGTAACGTTTTCTTCTTCGGATTTTGTATAATTACAGTACGTGATTGTGTATTGTGACCTTCATGCTGTCAAGATGGACGCTGACAGCATCGTGAAGCCTGTTACTTTGTGTCACTTCCTTAAAAATAAGAGGTGATGGTATGGAGATACAAAGGAAAACATTTGGAGCTGAGAGTAAACACAAGCTGACTGCTTCACTGTGGCAATGTGGCTGTCCCGCCTTCCCGTGTGTGCTTCCGCAGGCTTTGCTCTTCTCTGTGTATCTGATCATCACCCCTTGCCCTGGCTTCCCTTCACTCCTGATCATCTTCACGAAGCCATGTACCTAGGAGCAGCTTAATAATTTATCAGTGACCTTAGTGGTGGCGAAGGATGCCAAGCGAACAGCTCCGCACCCCGCCGTCTCCTGCCACTGAGAAGGCTTGGCCACAGTGGACCTTGGCACGGGTCTCTGCAAGAGCTGGTCAGTGAGTCTCAGGTTCACCTTGCAGGGGGAATGGCAGAGGACACCCAGACCCCGTGGCTTAACAGCTTGGGCTCCTCAGGCGTTGTGAGTTCTCACTCACCTCCCTTCCTCCCCTTCTCGCCTCCCTGCTGCCACCTCCTCTTCTCACCCCTACCTGTTCCATTTCCCTTCTTGGACATGTTCATAAGGTATCACTCCATTCTCAGGAACACACGGGGCTAAAGAAAGGTGGCAAAGGGTTGTGTGACATTCTTAGATTTTCACACAAGGACAGGTCAGGAGGGACACGGGCAACCTCGGAAGGGGCCGATAAGATGGAGCGGGTAAGGTGGAATTCGTTTTGGCTTCGCAGACTGGACTATTACTTCCCCTGAAACTTAAAGCACTTCGTAAATATTTCATGTTTTTTCTTGAGCATCCCCTTCAATGTCGGGATCAAATGGTACCAGATCAGTTTTCCCAAAAGAGAAGATAAAGTATCCAGAGTTTAGACTGAAGGCTCCGAGCTGAGACCACAGAAAGTTCCCACAAAAGCACTTTACCAGACCCTTCCTTCAGGGGTCTCCAGAGCAGTCACTTTGTTCACTGGGACACGGGTGCTCCTGAGGCTGTAGAATTTATAGTGAGGAAAGCATCCATCTGTCAGAAGGCTTGGATTTTCATCCCGACAGTTGCCTTTGGGACTTCTCTCTCCAGAGTCTCCGTTCACGAACTGTAGAATGTCTTACCATAGCTCCAGATTTTTCAGATATGAAGAGTATCAGTATGACAATTCACCCAAAGGTGCTTCGCATCTTGTCCTCTCATGTACCCTAAAACCACTTCCACTCCAGGACGCAATGTGAGCATTCAGAGGGGAGGTTGCCAGGGCCTCTGTATTATTAATAAGGTTGTTGTTGTTGGTTTAATCATCTGAGTCGTGCTACAATGTTCTGAACTCAGAGGTGCTGGCACATACAGGTCGTAATAGCCTACATGGTGCATGGAAAGAGAGGAAGACTTTGGAATCACAAAATATTTAACTTTCAGTGTGTGGAGATCCAATTTCATCACTGCAAAAGTCAATTTCTAAAGTTAACTGAGAAACTACCATGAGGGCCTAATTTATAAAGTTAATATTTAATACCAATATATCCCTCACTACACATTATATGATTTTATTTAACTTGAAAAGGGGAAAAAAAAAGTGATGGATGACAACATTTTTTTGGACAGCATTTTAATTCAAGGCTTATCATGTTCCACTACAAAGTCAACGTGACCCCTCAAATTGAGAGAAGTTAGTAAGATTATTTTAATCTCTTATAAAATCTTTAATCGGATTTTCTAATGTCTCTCCTGTTCTAAAAGCTTCCCCTCCCACCCCCCCGCACCCCACCCCAAAAGGCGATACATCTCTCAAAGAAGGCTGTGGTGTCAACACAGAAGGCAGGGGCTGGAGACGTTGGATCTGAATTTTTTTACAGACCATATGATAGCTGCTTGCTGGAGGATTGGCCCTTAGCCAAGGAGTTAAAGTTACTGAATCCAATCTCTAAGAGCCAAAATCCTCCCCGCTTTCTAGCAAGCAGGCCTTCCTTTCCACCTCAGGAAACGTCTGATATAATGTGCTTCAAACGAGCTGGCTCGCTTCCTGGCTCACAGCTTTCTAGCCGGGTACTTGGCGCAGGCCCCAAGTGCAGAGGCCATGCCCGGGGACTAAATAGAACGTCTCCTTTGGCCAAAAGGGTAAAAAGCAACAAAAACAGAACAGATGCAAATTTCTACCCCTAGTTTTTCACAGCCCCATTCGTATGCATTTGGAAAAAAAAAAAAACAAAACAAAAAACGTGAACTATGGTTTCTCGGACACCTGGTCCTTCAGAACAGCAAGTTTCGCTTTCGGTTTCAGCCAATGCTTATGGCCAGGCCTGATCCTGGTGGGTTCACTCGATGAAAGACGGAGTGTGATGTGTAGCTCTGGGAGTTGTATCATGAGGGACATTAAGAAACTGAAGGCCGTTCAGGGCAGAGTCACCTGTGGGAAATAGCAGGTCAAAGTTTCCAAGAACTTGAGAGAAGTGGGGCCCTTAAGCCCGGAGTAAAGGTAGCGTCCTTTGTTTATTTGATCATTAATTCAACAAATGTTTGTTGACCGAATCCTGTTGAACGAATCAATCCATTGACCAGTGAAAGATTTCTTGACGACTTGCGATACGCTAGGCACTGTGAGAAGCTCAAGTGCTTCCATATGGTCACTTTCAAAAATGTGCCATGAAATCCGGTTGTTGTTGGAAGGAACAAGAAAACAGTAGTCAAGTCTTTTTCACCA
Source organism: Leptonychotes weddellii (assembly GCF_054177405.1). NCBI lineage: Eukaryota > Metazoa > Chordata > Mammalia > Carnivora > Phocidae > Leptonychotes > Leptonychotes weddellii. The sequence goes on from NC_138373.1 coordinate 78,672,875, forward strand.
TGTTTCACTTACATATCTCAAAACGTTGTCAGTATATTTTCGGCAGTGCCTACCAGTCAAGAGAACGGTGTCAGGCTTTTTTCCCCATGGCTTGTAGAACAGCGAACTAGCTTCTCATTGTTCTTGTTGCTCATCCGTCACTACCCTGACATGGTCCCTGTTCCTTGAGGAGAATCACCAAGCTAGCCTCCTCTCCTCCTCCAAAGAGGATTCTCCTCAACCATATAGATCGCTGGCGGACGGTGAGTTCTTTTCTACTGAGCCCTTCCGGCATGCAGAATTGCCCCCTCACCGGGCAGTCCATCCCTTCGTTTGTCAGAAAGCATTTCCTTCTTTTGTTTACATATCTAACCACCTTATTGCTAACATTAAGAATGTCTGCGTCTATACCTCTCATGGATATAGGCTCGAAGCCCAAATCGTGTCCCCATTTTGGTAAAAGGCCAGGTGCCGTATGTGGGTGCTAGCGCCCAGAGCTGCTTTGAACAGAGGTCTAATTTCAAACCATTCCATTTGAGAAATAGTCAACTTCTAACCCGCTCAAAAAATCATTTATTTACTCAACATCCCCTATGAGGCACGGGGGCTATGAAGATGGATGAAACAAGGTTCCTGCTTCGAGGAATTTCTATTCTATCGGGGGAAGTTAGAAGTGAAACTAAAGGCAGCAAAGTGTTACACGTGCTGTGATAGAAAAACATAAAACATCCAATGTGGGCCCAAGAGCGGGACAGGTGATTTTTTTTCTAGAAGGGTCAAAAAAGACTACCCTGCCATATGAAAGTGTTAAAGACCACAGAGCCATATTAAGAAACACTAATGATGTACACTCATTCCTGCACTCAGCAAGCATTCATGAAACCCACTGTATCAGTCACCAGAGCCCCCATATGGGCAACTTAACCTCCAATCCTGCCTTCTGAAACTTTTCTTTCTAGATGACTCCAAAGTGACAATTTCTTTCCAAGCCTCCACAGACAGCTCTAGCTCACGTGTTATTCCGCAGAATCCAGTGAATTTACTATTACTGCCGATGTAACAGCACATCAAGCCCACATTTGCCAGCTACTTACAGTTCGTGCTGTGCAAGGGAAGATAGGCAGAAATGGTCAACTCTACTCCCTGGCCTGTGACCACTGAAAATCACCCAGGAGCAAACTTCCATCTCTGCCTGCTTGTCTGTCTGTTTTTCTCTGTCCCTCCCTTTCCCCCTCCAGATCGAGATGGTGGTGCCAAAAAGACAGAAGGAGGCTGGTACCCTGAATCACTACCTGGAGCAGGAATACCTGCCCGCAGGCCCATGATGTGACCAAGTAACACATTTCCATTGTGTTCTCACAGTGATTCTGGTATCGCCAGCCCGGGCAGTCAAGCTGCTCTGAACTAATATGGCAGCACAAGGATATGCTTTATGACCGTGGGTGGCCTCCGTTACCATGGGAGCTTTCCAGGGCAGTGGTGTGTACTTCCTCATAAAATTCCCAGAAGGCAGGTGAGAAATGAAACAGAGCAGAGCAAGGTTACCCCACAATGCAAACAAGTGCTCAGGAAGAGGCCACAGGAGCAATGATGGTTCTTTTAATAAAGTTTTCTATGGAAATATATGCATTCTTCTCCAGAAGTGGTTTTACCTTGCATTAGATCTCTCCTTCTCTTTGTTATCCTTTTTTAAACCCTATCATAAGAAGACCATTACTTAGGAAACCCACTTGAATTCTTTAGCCTTATGTAAGGCTATTGGCTCTGAATCAAAGTCCTGGATTCCTATGAACAGTAAGCCCCACTGTGGTTTCACATCAATAAAAGCCCAAACGTACAGGAGGCCATGAGGCTTGGCGTGTGCGGTGATGCTCAGGAAAACTAGGAAAAGTTCACTGGAACCACTACCGCATTTACAGCTACAGAACAGAATGGTCTTGGAAGGGCTCCTTTACGCCCCAGACCAAACTAGATTACATCCTCCTGTAACCTGTGAGTGAGCTTGGGAAACAGGCCAGCCAAGGGTCCAGCAGGATAGCAGAAGGGAGCTGCTTAGAACAAGAGACAATGGGTAGAGAGAGACTTGAGCTGAAACTCTGCCCACCTGTGACTCAGTTGTCTCATCTGTGAAATGGACATGGTGATGGAGGCTTTATGGTAGTATAGGGCTTCAAGAAGATGCCATAACATGTGGTGGGGCTGAAAACAGTATGTGGAAAAACACAGCGTATTCCATGGCTCCCTGGGACAAGCCAACCACCCACTGTCCCCAAGGGCCATCTTGGAATTCTTGAATACATTTGATTAGAGCATCTGAAGTTGGTCCCTGAATTGGGCTGGGCCAGTTTCCCCAGGGTGACAAGTGAACCCCCACCCCCACCCCACCTAGTCACACAGCTCAGAATTTAAAGGAGGTGCAGCCTGTGATGCAATGTGGACTCTTGTGTCATAGGCACGGGGTGTCGAAGCAGGGGCTGACCCTCCAGATCAGAGTCCTGGACTGTCCGGGCCTGCCTTTCTGCTCTGATTCTCTACTGACAAGTGCATCAGCAATGTGTGTTTCGTGTCTAGTGCACATCACCCCCCCAGACGGTTCCCCAGCAGAGCAGTGCCACGACCTGACCCACATTCAGTGAAAACGTCTGCCATTGTGCAGGCAAGCTCTGTCTAAGACAAAGGCGCCAATCTGTACGAAGTGTAAGATGTAAGAGTTACAAGTCAACTCTCCTGGGTAGAGTTAAGAATAGAGGCTTGGAGTGAGCACGCGCCGCTGTGAACACCGCTCGGCCCCTCAGAGAACCAGGCTCCTTGTTCGTAAATGGGAGTCAGAAGGGCTTCCTCCACAATGTTGAGGATGAAATGCAAAGCCTTTGGTGTGGTGCCTGGTGCTCTGAGGCGGCAGAGTGACGTCACTGAAAAAGTACAGACCTGGAGTTCGAGCAGCCCGTGCTCCGCCACGCTGTAGCAGCGAGCTCTTGAGACGCGCCCGACCATCCCTAAGCCTAAGTGTCCCCACAAAAACAAAGTAATACCAACCCTGTGGAGTTGTGGTTGCGTAAAGCACCAGCCGGGGCCTGGCAGAGCTGGCATGGAATAAATGCTGTCCAGTTCTCCAAGTGACCGCCAGACCTCCCACTCGTTCCAGCACCGTGACATCTCCCGACTGGGCATGCGCAGGTGATTCCGCCATTTCCCCCGTGGGAGCGCTGACCATGCGACGCCCTCCGCGAGCCCGGCTCCCCAGATTCGCAGTGACAACCCTCTGGGCTCAGTGCTGCCAAACTTGGAGTCAGCAACTCTGCAAGACAGGCATCTGTCTCATCTGCACACTCATGTCCGACAGGGCTGTGGGAGACTCAGTATGACAAATGCTACAAGAAGCAAGAAGCATCCAAGCCATTCCCGATAGCTGTTCTAATTTGCATTTTGTCAATCCGTTGTGCTGTTGCCAAGGCATAAAATAACAATAGTCACTTCCTCCATTTTTTTTTTCCCTATTGCTGCAAGACAAATGAAATGAATTATGTCTAAATTCTGCCCTGTGATTAGACTGGTTATAGAGACGAGGTAATAAACTAAATTCCCTGTGCTGTTTTCCTAATGAAAATGTGTTTTCCCTCACTGGCTGTAGGATCCTGGGTTGCTACAAGTTATTAATGCTCTAGACCTCCTCACCTTGCAAAGGGCTGTATTTTGTAAGCTAGACAACAGATCAGGGTAATTGTCTTAGCCTGTGGCGCAGTGGCTCTGCCACTTTCCTCTCTTCCCTGGTGCAAGTCACACTGTTTTACCACATGCCTCCCGGGAGCTGAAGACCCTGTCACTGTTAGGTTTCCCGCATAAACCACACCACAGATTAACTTGCAGCAAACGTGTATCTCTTCCTGGCTCTGGCCCGGCTATCATGGGGAAAACTGGGACCAGAATCAACTAGTACTTGTCAATTTATTGGCATCTTTTATAATTTCTACTTCAAAGCATAAGTATGAACTTAAGAGAGGGGGCGCCTGGGTGGCTCAGTCAGTTAAGCGGCTGCCTTCGGCTCAGGTCATGATCCCAGGACACTGGGCTGCCTGCTCAGAGGGGAGTCTGCTTCTCACACACTCTCTCTCTTCCCCTCCCCATCACTCATTCTCTTTCTCAAAAAAATAAAATCTTTAAAAAAAAAAAAAAAACAAACTAAGAAAGGATGTCCAAAGGCAATTTTCCTGATATCATTATGCTGTTTTGAAGGGGTGGTCAGCCACCTGAAATTTCCCAAAGATGTAAATGACTGCTGAGACCAAGTCTAGTTGTGGCCATGGAATGGTCAGCTCCCAATCCACCTTCACGTTCACCTGCAAGGGTCTTTGTGGAGGAGGGAATCTATGGGAAGTGGGCCAGTGATTTCCAAATGAGGCTCCAAATCTCCTCTCTGCAGCTTCGACAAGAGAAACTCTGATTTAACCTGTTTTATACAGTGGTATACTATATAAAATTCCAGGTCTTGAAAAGATGCTTTCTATGCTTTAAATTTTTTTCTACACTGACCTATGATATCTGAGAGTAAAGATAATGCAGGTTATACAGAAGTCCAAGAGAGCTGAGTCCAAATTTAGTTTTTCTACTTACTGTGTGACTTTGTATATGCTACTTGACTCATATTTGAGTCTCAATTTCCCCATCTGTAAAGTGGGGTTATATGTGAAAGATCTTAGAATACTGAGTTCAGTTCTTTTTTTCCCTTCCCTTAGACTAGATGGGAGGCAGAAAGCCTTAGCATATGATACCGGCTTAAAGTAGGAAACTTTAAAACAGGACCAGGTATAGATATTAATTTCTCACCATGTGAATATATTATTCCTTGTTTTTCCATTATCTGAAAGACTATGTGTTCATTGGGGGGGGGGGGGATGATGGGAATAACTAAAGTAGGACAAATTATGTTTCACTCCACAGCCAGGCTTGAGGGACAAGAAAAGAAGCAGGAATTGGGCCAAGAGTCTGGAACTACACTCAGGAAGGAAAGAGCCCATGGGACCAGCCTGGACCAGGACCATCTGGGCCTGGCAGGAGCCCTGATTCATTGCCCACCCTATCCCCACACCAAAGCAAAGGCGGTGTGCCTAAGGCTCTTCAGGAAGCATCTCAGCTATTAAAATATCCCGTTTGATACAGAAATCCAGATTCAGGACTTTAGTCCTCTCATAGCAACTAACAGCTGTATCTTTCCCCAATTCAGATTACAGCCTACTAAGTGTAGCTCTTAGTAACTCCTTTTAGCTTACCAGATTTTACTGGCTTTTTATTTTATCACCTTTTACAAATTTGACGAGGTAAACCCAAATATTTGGATACTGGAAGATGTTCTTTGCCTGGTAACTATGCCCCTTCTCCACCAAAACACTGAGCGCTTCCCATAAAACTGAGCTCAGAGCACCAGCTTCTTCATCCTCTTTCCTGTCCTCTACTCTGAGGACAGAAAGGAACCAAGAGGCCAGGAAAGGAGGTTGTGAGGTGATGTGGGAGTAGATGTTGGAGAGGCCTGCAGCCAAGAGGACACTGAGGAAACAAGATGGTGGGGAGAGAGTGGGTGAGGAGGGGGAAGATGTGAGTCCAGACTGACATTTCTTTTCGGGACCCAGGACTGCTGGAAACACCACCTTTCTCTGGGAGTTGCCTATAGCAACTGCAGCTTTTTGTTTTTTAAATTTTGTTTTGTCTTAAATAAGGAAAAGAAGCCCCCAGAGAAGAGTGGTAGAATGGTACCTGCCTGCCCCTCCCACCTCCTTCCTAGGGGCTCTTACATAACTCTACAAAGATCTCTGACTAGACTAACTGGGAGGAATGCCCTTTGGGAAAAACTAAATGTCACAAAAGAAAATCACAGCCTCTAGAAAACCCCCCACTGCTGGTTTTAGGGTGTACTTTAGCCCCTAGGAGATCAGTAAGACTAGCTCCAGGGATAAATAATGCAAGCTGCACAGTTCTTTAGATTATATGTTTTCTGAGGCCACAGGCTGTATCTAGGATTCTCCTTCATATCCAATTCTTAAAGTAGACGCTTACTAAATGTTTATTGAACAGTGTCTTCTCCTACTTACAAACAGCCAGTCTCTATAGAAACCCCCTTTATTGAATCCAGACTTTCGAATACTATTCCAGTCTGCTAGTGTAAGCATTGAGAGGAAAGTGAGCAGACCCAGCCCTGGTGAGATCTCTACATAACCCCTAGTGTAGCCTCCATAAATTTACTTTTAGAAAACAAATGAATCTCAATTTCCTATAGATTTTCTTAGAGGAAAATACTGAAAGGAACACCTTTTAACACTTAGGGAATCCACCTGAGATACAAAATAACCTGGAAATTCATCCATAAAATTTATGGAAATTCCTTAGAAGTAAGGACTCCACAGTAAAAACTACTCTTGACAGGTACAGACAAAGCTGAATATTAAGCCCTCACCAGATATGCAGAAGAGCGAGAGTTTGTAGACAAAGTCCCATCAAGTTAGAAGACCTTGGGAAACAACTTGAGCCATCATGACCATCCCAGAAAAGTATAAAACCAAAGCTATACAAGTTCAAAGTGATCAGCCAGTGTAGAACTGCTTGCTAGAACAAGAATATTCTTCAAAGAAAGATAACATGTTCTAGAGTATTGAAGACATCTCTACAATGCCAAGTGTATCATAAAAAATTACTACACATGCAAAGAAAGAGGAAACCAGAACCCACGGGGTGGGGGGAGAAAAAAAGCAATCGATAGAAATTGAGCTTGAGATGGCCCAAATGCTAGATTTAGCAGATAAGGATTATAAAGCAGGTTTTATGTATTCTTAGAAATAAAAGAAAGTTATTAAAAAAATTAAAGAGAAATATTTTAATGACTGAACAGATAGTCTTAGCAGAGAAATGAAAGCTAAATAAAAGTATGAAATGTAAATCCTAGAATAAAATAACTGCCAAAAAAATTTTTTTATTAACAGCATATTGGAAAAAAAGATCACAGGGGTAGGGGTAGGAAAGCTGGTGAACCTGAATACATAATAACAAATTTTCCAATCTGAAGAATGGGAAAACTTTTTTAAAATTAAGAGATTCAGAGATCTTTGGGATGATATCAAGTGGCCTACCATACATGTAATAGGAGGCCAAGGAGAGAAAGAAAGGAGCAGAAAAAAGTATTGAAAGGAATATGGGCTTCAACAATGGGAAAACAGGACTTAGTCATTGAATCCCAAACAGGATAAATACCAAGAAAACTACATCTATCAGCTTTATAATCAAGCTGCTGAAAATGAAAGACACTGGAAAAAAATCTTGAAAACAGTCAGAAGGAAAAGCATGAATGATGACTGACCGCCTTATCATTAGGAACAATGTAAGCCAAAAGTCAGTGGAATAACACTTTTAAAGTCCTAGAATAAAAAGTGGCAACCTAGATATCTGTATTCAGTGAAATATGTACTTTAAAAAGCAAGGTGACTCCAAGTTTGGGCCCAGATGGAATCAGAGAGAGAAACTGGATTTACCCTCAAGCCTGAAACAAAAAACAGGCCAAATGTATGACATTCATGAAAGAACAGTTTTCAAAATATTGGACAGTGGGCACTGAATGACTGTGATCGTTGAAAGATGAAAATCAAGTGAAAAAACCCTACAATTGCTCAGCTTTCTGCCTAGAGATTGTTTCCAACCTTCAGTGCAGGGAGGGAGGGCCCAGGTGGAGTTAAGCAGACTCCTTGAGTTGAAAACACAAAGCTTAAAGTGTAGCAAGGACAAAGGGACTAAGGTTCACAGCCCAGAGTAACGAGAGGAGAAAGCTGCGTTGCTGGGAAGAGAGCTCGGGAGATCTTTATAGGATGCCCACAGTCTTATGTTGAGTATGGATCAGTGCAAGTGTATGAGAAAATGGCCCAAGGCCGAGGAAAGAACTCCCTGAAAGGCTTGGAGGAACAATTGTCAGAGCTCACACAGAACCAGGAATAGTTCTTACCATCGGCTAGAACAGAAAACATCCTAATTCATGGAACAATAGCTTGGGTACTCAAAAGGGTTTTGTCTCAATAGTGGGATAAAATTAGGTTTAATGCAAATGCTATTCAAGTTCCACCTAATAGAGGCAAGATCAGAAAGAACCAGACTCTTTCCAAGTAATTTAACAGCATCCCAAAATAAAGCAGGAAGATATTTATAGGAATACAAATGCATCCAACAAGGTAAAACTTACAAGGTCTTTCATCCAATTAAAAATCACTGGGCATACAAAGAAGCAAAAAAATAAGGCCCATGATAGAGAAAAAAAAAATCAGTCAAAACTCACCTACTCATATGATAGAATTCATAAACAAGAACATTAAGACATATATTTTAACTGTATTCTCTGATTGATAAAGTCAAAGAAGAATTATTGAACAACCTGAGACATGGAAAATATTTTAAAATATCAAATCAAACTTTCAGCAATGAAAACTCTGATGTCTGAGATGAAAAATACAATGAAAGAGACTAAAAGCAGACTAGAAATTCCAGAAGACAAGAGTAATGAACTGGAACACAGCAACAGAAACCACCCAAAATGAAACACAAAGAAAAAGCACTGGGGAAAAATGAACAGAGCATTAATGAACTTGGGGAAACTTCAAATGGCCTAATATACATGCAATTGGAGCCTTTCAATGCTAGAAAGGCAGGAGGGACCAAAAAAAAAAGTAATAATTGCTAAAAATTTTGCCTTATTTAATAAAAACTGTGATCCCACAATCCCAAGAAGCTCGATGAACACCAAGATCAAGAAACAAGAAGAAAACTATGCAAAGGCCACGCCATCATCAAATGACTTAACACAGTGAAGAGATCTCCACTTTGGCAGCAGCAATTAATTCAGTAGCAGGTGATTCTAGTTTCTAGTCTCTGCCCCCCCACGTTTTCAGAACCAGCATCACGACACCCCCTCAGAGATACCAGCGTCAACTGTCCAGAATCCTCTCCTCAAAGCTTTCTGTCCCAGCTCCTCAGGGCATCTCACCTTCGTGCTCCTGATGCACCAGCAGCACCAACACCAGACAGCACTTACCCCAGGGTTCTCAGTCCAGGCTTTCTAGGGCCCTTCCCCCAGGCTTCTACACGCTGATAAACCCAAACCATCCCTTTGCTCCCCTAGCCCAAGGGATGGAAGCTGCTTCCTATCATCACTACCTCTGTGATAGCTCAGTGTTTTTTTTTTCCTGTTTAACCAATTCTGTCTGTTAAATGCTGTTTTAAGTAACAGAGAAGGATGATTACATCTTGTTAGGTAAAAGTATGACTTTTTCAGAAGGATTATATGGAATCTCAAATATGCATAGAAAAGTTAAGTATACAGGCTAAGTAGCCAGAATTGGAATGGGTTGGTTAACTGAGCTTTTTCAAATTTGCCCCTCTTTTCTCAACTTTGTGATTTGGAGCGTTGCCAGGTGTGTTCCCAACAGATTCTGCCCAAAGAGTATGTTATAGGGAGACGGGAAGCTAGAGGGGCACAAGGCACCTTCTCCCTTCTGTTCTACTTCCCGCTCCTATTAACATCACCCTAATAATGGTTCTTCACTCTATAAGTAGCAGTTGATCCCCAGTAGGTTCCAGTTACCAGTTTGTTGGTTTTTTCCTGCACTCCCCACAGCAGCCTCATTATGCCCTCACAGAAATCTGAGTACCAGCTGGCTGGCATGGTCTCCTGAGGTCTGATTTCCACCTCTGTGGGGTTTTCTCAACTGAATTCTTCTCTGAATTCCTGAGGCCACAGCACCAGACAGGGTGTGCCCCCTTCTCAAAGGTCTGTTTACCAGCTGTGGGGTCTTTCTTCTAAACTTCTCAGGTGCCAGGGACCAAACTCCCCAGATGTCTGGATCCAAACTCTGCAGTACCTCTCCCTCAAGATTCTAAATTCCATGAATCCCAACTCTCTTCTTTTTTTTTTTTTTTTAAGATTTTCTATTATTTATGTGAGAGAGAGAATGAGAGAGAGAGCATGAGAAGGGGGAGGGTCAGAGGGAGAGGCAGACTCCCTGCCAAGCAGGGAGCCCGCTGCGGGACTCGATCCCGGGACTCCAGGATCATGACCTGAGCCGAAGGCAGTCACTTAACCAACTGAGCCACCCAGGCGCCCCCAACTCCTCCCTCTGTCCCCACAGCCCGGAAGAAGACAACTGCTTCCTGCAGTGGCCACCATTGTATTATTTTCCACTGGAATCTTAGAGCATAAAGACATCTTAATGAATTACACCAATTCTTTTAATATCATATATGCCACATTCCACTCAGGCTATTTTAACTTTTCTATTTTCTCTTGTCTTATCTCTCCATTTTCAGAGACTTTCAATAAGGGCTAAGTTATAAATGCGTGCCAGTGCGTATGACATGGAAAAGATCTAGAGTAACCTGCATCGTTCTCATGTTTGTTTCACTTTGTCCAAGGGGCATTGTTTTAGGGAAGATGAGCAACTCCCGTATCTCTCATAATTTGGGGGGAAATGAGACCCTAGGAAGCTGTTTCCTTGTCTGTAAAATACAACTCACAGAGTTACTATAGATACCTAAGGAAGCACTTCTGTGGAAGCACTTAGTAATCATAACTGCTGTCATACATTTGTTTTTACCACTGTGACCAGCTCTTACTAGATGCTGAACTATACTGGCAATCAGTTAAAAAAATAAAAAAAGAAAAAAAGAGTGGGCCTCTGTTTTTCCCATTCTGCTCAACCCTGATCAGCAGTCTACATACCAAAGATCCCTTTTGCCAATGAGACAGAAGCCATTTATTAACATACAGCAAATACTGTTTATTGCAGACTTTCCAGCTGACTCATGTGAAAAAGGCACTATGAAAATTAATGAATCTAGATAATCTCTCTAAATGGATTTATGTTAAAATATACAACATTCTTACATAACATCTGTTTTATATATGTGAAATAATATAACATTTAATGACAAAAATTGTGTTTCCAAAAATAACATTTGTTGAAGGTTAAGTATCTTTCTTTTCTCTACCTAGAATCTTTCACAGGATTAAAATATACGTAAATTAACTGTTTCTTCTTATCAGAAAAACTTGACACAGATAAACACATAAAATGGCCCCAATATCCATTTAACTACTCATATCAATATTCAGAACCGAGGCCTTCATTAAGCAAAATACTGTAATGCACACCAATGCGGGCTACTTTCTGGGACACATTTTGACTGCATCTGATCTCTTTTCCACTTGTGCTTTCTCATATATAAGAACACAATACAGATAATAAGCAGAATATAAACTAAATCAAAATACAGGCTATACAAGGAATTGTGATCAACAGAGCCATGACAAATGAACTGTCTTGGGAATGCTCCATAGGTTTATATTTGCATGTCCAAGGCCTTGTATTTTACAGTTCGTTAAATGTTCTGATTTTTTTAAAAAAACTGTTGGCATTAAGAACTTTAAATAAATCTAAATATTCTATCATTGAGTATGTCAAAGAAGAGACCTAAGTAAGCAGAGGCTAGCCTAAAGTAAGCTACGCTCTGAATGACAGACACCAGAGTCATGGGCAAAACTGAAATTATTTCGATTTTAAGTCACGGGCAATATCTCTGTTTTGCTGCAGTAAATAAATTCACCACTGTTAAAAGCTGCCTGCTTACACACTGAGATGGGAGATGAAATAATTAATCCAATGAAAGAAACATCACCTGGGTAAAGCAGGCAAAATATTTCTCAAGGGCAAAACAGCTATTTAAAATTACTCAGTTTTAATAAAAATAATGGGCCAGGAAACAAGTCCTCCGCTTACTTATGTTTGCATTGTTTCTTTATGGCGATAACTTAAGTATTCTGAGAAATAAGAATCTGACATTCCCTTCATGGCTTCTTAAAACAAAGCATGTTGGAATAATGCCACAAATTTAAATGGAGTTTAAAAACAAATTAGTGACTGCTTCCCTCATCAAAAGACTCCACTCCCGAATCGCTAGCCGCGGCACTGATTTTTTCCTGTCGTCTCCGCATGATTTCTTGCAACTCGGAGCTGCCGCTGTTATCCTGAAAAACAAACATGGTTCAGACAAGATGGCTATGGGTTTGTGCAGGCTGCAGGTCCTGTAATGAAATGGTTCAGGGTAAGAGTCCTTTGTTTTTCTTCGAATATCTCTTGGGGAAAACTGAAGGCTGTCCTTCATATAGAGTGATGCTCCTGGACTTCGCTAATATATCACATTAATCATTTTTTCATTTATGAGGTGTCTGAAGGCAATTCATTCACCATGCCTTTCACTTGGACATGATAAGGATAAATCAATAATGTATGTGGACTGCTCCAGATTCCCTGGGAGAAATAAGATATGTGTACAATAAGCATAATAAGATGGTAAATTATCAAAGAACCCTCTTAAGTCAAGCGAGATCTGCCCTTAGGGGATTCTAAATTAGGCTCAAAGACTGGGCTCAGGGTACAGCAAGCTTGCTTCAGACTACAGGAAGGCTCTGACCCTCTGACCTCATGGCAGCTTTTCTCCTTGCCACGCTCTACCTACCATCCCTGTGCACCCTCCTTATTCTGCTCTCATCAGTTTCTGGCAACCCAGGTGAGTCATCTAAAAGATGGACTAGATGCAAGAGAAGGGTGTGGTGGGAGGGCAGCTGAGGAAGATGAAGAACCTCCATTCATATCCAGAGGAAAGGAAACGAGAGACCAAGAGGAAGTGGGTGATGAGGGCAAATTACAGGCAGTCTGACTCAAAGGAATTCAGAAATTTTGGAACTTTCTATCATACCCTTGAGAAGGAAATTCATACACTCTCAATAAAGTTAAAGTGCGTAATGGTAAAAAAACTGCCTCAGAAAAGATACAATCCTCATTCATATTCAATATACAGAAAGCTTAATACAGAGTACGCCCAAGATCCACCTAATATGGAACTCCCAAGATCAATGTTGTAGGAAAAGTTTCCAAGAGATAAAAATTTCTCCTGAGAGTGGTTACAGGGTTGCATTCATGAAGCCATTTCACTCTGAGTTATTTCACTGTTGAATTTAGAGGATATACCTGCTAGAGAAAACTATGTATCAATTTTACGCCAAAGCCAATACCCTTTCATTTGAGTCCAAGTATAATTTCATGAAAGCTATTAAGAGCTGTGAGCTATAACAGTTTGAAACTACTACCCTTACACAGCCCATTTTAAGAAGAGTAGGATATGGGAAGCTTAAGGATGTTCAATCTAGAAAACATTTCCTCTCCTCCTTTCCTACCTGCAACTATGACTAAATAATTATTCTTCAGCATTCTCTCTTTCAATGATTCCTACCTAATATTTTCCCTCTGATTTTTAAATATATAACAAGACCTAAGACCCACAGCCAGGATTTTAAGACCTTGTAACCAGTAGCCTACTAGAATCTCTGAACTAAATATTAAGAACAGGCAAAAGAGTTTTGGCCTCTTAAGGCATTTACTCACTCAGGAAGTGAATGTCCATTATTGTGTCAAAATTTAAATTCCTACAGAAGTAGTTAATGCATATAAAATGAGAACATTAGGCTTTTCATTAAATGTCCAAAAGCATATGTTCCAAGCTTCATGTTAGAGGAGCATTTATGATAAATTAATCTCCCTGCAAATGGTCACTGATGGTCTCCAGTAATCAATTATAAAAGTAGAGTCAAATTTAATTCAGCTCTGTATGAAAGGGAAATTGACCACTATGGACATAAACAGTTGATTTCAGAGCTTTCAATTCACAGTCCACACTCTTGATTAATGCAGACAAACACCAACTTAGGTTGACAAGTCATACCTCTAATGCAGCTTTTTGTACAGTGATTTGGCTAAAGACTCTGGACCCTTCAGGGCAGACTGTCCTCAGTTCCTCTTTGTTGAGAGAGAAAAGTTGTGCACCGTTTAGTACTCCAAGACTATTGACAGTCCTGAAAAAGCATGAAGAAAGAAAGAGAAATATATCATTAAAAATATTATCTAGATAGGGGTACTTAGGTGGCTCAGTCATTTAAGTGTCCCATTCTTGATTTCGGCTCGGGTCATGATCTTGGGGTCATGGGATTGAGCCCGGCGTCCGGCTCGGCACTGGGCACTGAGCTTGCTTGGGATTCTCTCTCTCCCTCTCCCTCTGCCCACCCCCCTCCAGCTCATGTTCTTTCTCTTTCTCTCAATAAATAAATAAATAAATAAATAAATAAATAAATAAATAAACATATGCATATATATATATATGCCATAACCTCTCTTTTCTAAGTGTTCCATACAATGAAACTCTTGTAAAATGGTACTACAGTGCTTATTCAAGGCAGTGACAAGAGGGACTTTCATGATGACGACCCTGAGGCTATAGAAGATGATTATAAAGTATCAAAAAGGAGCCGACTGTATTTAGTATCATTATTGCTGAGTACCATTTCCCTGAAATATGGTGTTTCATAGGGGGAACAGATAACTTTCTAGTAACCAGGCAACTGACTAACCAATGTATCTCATTTTTCAGTCATGTGGGTATATGAGTTTATAAAATTCTCTTAAATATGTATTATTGAAATAGTTCCTTGTATCAAATACACATAAAATATTTTCAAATTTTTAGATTGTAGATGAATTGTTGCCATGGGTTTACTAAGGGAAAAGCTCTATTAGGTTATAATCTATGATAGGTAATTTATCTATTTTTTATTTGGCTGAGAATCTATATCCGGCAGCAGAACATTCCACTATATACCCTCTAAGGTCTGGGGAGTCCAGCTAACACCTTAGTCCTACCCTGTGTAACCAGATGAGGGCGAAAGAAAGCTACCACCTCAAAACCACTGACAGTTTGTTTAAGGGACCACGGATAAGCAGTCTGATTATCAACTAGAAAACAAAGTAGCACCAAATTATAGTTACTTCTTCTTCCAATTTTTTTTTTTTTAGCTATAAATATCTACAGTTATTTCCTGAGCATGGAATAAATGCAGTCTGGCCCCAAATTTTTAAAGAGTCATTTGTGACATCTTAGCGACCAAACTGAAAATAAGGCATATATTACACACAGAAATGCAAAGTATTCCCAGAGAGACTTACACAGGGCTGAACCCCTTCGACTGTAACCATGTCTTCACATCTTCTGGTGTGGAGTCGTAAGTGATATTGACAACTGGCACATTCTGCCGTGGCACGTGGAACTTCTTCTGGGCGGCACTCCGGCCAATGGTCAGTCTGTGGATGAGCTCATCCTGGACTTCCTCCATCTGAGATTTCCTTCCTGCACACCAACACGGAGTAGGTTATTTTTGAAAACCCCTAACACATGTCCCTCTCTCTAGAACCCCAATGCCCCAAATCCTTTGACATGAAAAGGACTTCTAGTGTTCCTATCATCTTTCCTCACTTTCATCCTCACCCAGGACAAATTCCATGATCAATTATTAAAACCACTCCTTGGCTCTTCTCCCTCTTCATTGTATTCACTTGGCAAAACTCCAACCCTTGTTAAATCGAACTTTCTGCTTATTCTGTGCCTGCACCTGCACAGTGAATATAACACAACAATGCTGAATGATCTCATGTTAAATTCATGAATATGAACCTCAACCAGGCTGTTGTTTACTGACAATCATACTGCATTTCCTTAGGTCCATGGTCTCAAGTGGGGGAAATTCTGACCCTGGGAACATCTGCCAATGGCTGGAGACAATTTTGGATGGCACAATTAGAGAGGAGGAGGAGAAAGGATGCAACTATCAGGCCATGGGTAGAGGCCTGGGCTGCACAAAACATTCTACAATGTACACGTCAGTCTCCTACTACATAGAATTATCCAGCCCCGTGTCAACAAGGCTCAGGTTGAGAATCTGCCCCAGACCAAATAGCTGCCCAATGTTAGACAGGTATTTACTCTCTTCTTTCTCTGCAAACCTCCAAGATTCATTCCCCAATTCTCACCCTGATGACCTCACTTTCCTAATGTCAAATAAAATAAAGAAGTTAGAAGAAAACCTCCATAAGTTCCCTCAGCGGTTTTCCTCACCTACCAGCACCTTCCCCATGCACTCTGCCTTCCTTCTCTTCCTTTCTTCCTTCCTTCCCTTCCCCTTCCCTACTCCCTCCCTCCCTACTACATTATGGATCAACTGCTCCCACACTCCTAAGGCCCACATCCCTACATGCGCACTAGATCCCATGTCCTCTGCCTATTTAAATACTTCAACAATAATTTCTCCTCTACTTATCTAGGGTATCCATCTTCCTCTTTTACTAAATCATTTCATCAGCAGACAAAACTATCATTTTGTAATTGTTCCTCTCCCGTTTAAGCCCTTTCTTGACCACATGTCCCTCCCAGATATTGCCCATTTCTCTGCTCCCCGTTTTGTAAAATTCCATGAAAAGCTGTCTATACTAGATGACTCCCATTCTTGTTCTCCAATTTTCTCTTGAATTCATGGTTAAAAAATAGGCTTTGGGTCCCATCCCTCCACTACGTTTTGCTAAACCACTATGGTCAGTTCCCAGTCACTGTCTTATTTAATCTACCGGCAACATACAAAGAAGGTGATCATTCCTTAAAACGCCTTCTTCCTGTGGCCTCTAGGACACCATACTCACCTGATTTTCTTCCTGTCTCACTGGCCTCTCCTCAGTATCCTTTTCTGATTCTTCTCCTCCCCCCAGTAAGTAATGTTGAAGTACCCCAGGGCACAATCCTTGGACCTCTCCTCTGCCTGCACTCACTCCATTAATGATCACTGTGCCATTTAAAAGCTGATGACTCCCGGGGCGCCTGGGTGGCTCAGATGGTTAAGCATCTGCCTTCGGCTCAGGTCATGATCCCAGGGTTCTGGGATCGAGTCCCGCATCGGGCTCCCTGCTAGGCAGGGAGCCTGCTTCTCCCTCTGCCTCTGCCTCTCTCTTTCTCTCTCTGACTTTCATGAATAAATAAATAAAACATTTAAAAAAAAATTATTAAAAAAAAAAAAAAAAAGCTGATGACTCCCAAAATTATTTCTCCAGTCCAGACTCTTCCTCAGAACTCTAGACCCATATAAGCCAACCGTTTACTTGATATATTCATTTGGATGTCTATTAGATAGCTCAAATAGAACGTGTCCAAATCTGAACCACTTTTCTTCCTAAAGCTTGCTTTTAGGCTATACTTCACAACTTGGTTAATGGTAATTCCATTTCTTCAGTTCCTCTGGCAAAATGCCACGGAGCTCTGCTAGACTCCCCTTTGTTCTCTACTACGTCCAATCTATCAGCAAACTCTGTTAGTCCTATCACCAGAATATACCAAAAATCCAACCACTTACTCCATTTTTTCTGTGACTAGCTCAGTCTGAGCCACCGGCCTATTCACAGGTTGCCTTCCTTCTACTCTTGACCACGGCAGCCCTTGCTCTTCTTTCTGTTTTCAACAGAACAGCTAACGTGATCTTTTTAAAATGTATGTCAGATACTGCAACTCTCCTGCTCTAAACCTTTCCAAGTAATACAAAGTACTCCCAGTAAAAGGCCTCAGATGACCACTTTCTGAGGTAACTCTACTGCTCTCAGAGCCCTCTGCTCTAGCTCATAATGGCTTCCTTGGTGCTCTTCAAAATTAAGGGCCTCTGCCTAGAATGCTTTTCCCCCACGAATCCACTTGGCTCAGTCTTCCCCTCCTTTAGATTTTCCATATTTAAAACTGCAACCCCCTCCCCAACAGCACTTCCTATCCACATGGCTTTATTGTTCTCCAAAACCACTTATAATATTCCCTATCAACTCAATCATTTACTTATCTATCTCCTTTCATCAAAATATATCCCTGAAGAGAAAAACGGGTTTGTGCCTGCTTTGTTTGCTTTCCCTGAAATACCTAGAACAGGGTAGGGATTCAATAAATACTCACCGAATAAAGGAATGACTAAGGCATTCTGCTGACTTTTTCAGTGAGAGAGACTTTGAAAAGCATCATATACAAACCCCTAAAAGAAACAGCTAAGAGAATGGAGGCCACAAGAGGAGAAATGATCTGTCGAAATCACAGTATTAATTAGCAAAATTTAGTTAGAACTGGATTTCCTGACTTTCCGCTCATGGCTGCTTTATGATCAAAGTCATTGAAACTACCTTTGATTAACTTATACATTATCCCTCTCCCCAACCCATTTTATGCTCATGGGAAAGATGTGTATAGGCACATATCTTTATGAGAAAAATGGGGAAGAAATTAATGTATGGAAAGAGAAAAATGTACTTGTGTACTTAAAAACATACATATATATATACACAGACACACTACATTATATACAATATACATAATTTATTTACTATATATATATGCACACATATATACATAGATACATTATTTATATATAATCTTCAAGGATTAAATAGAGAACTGATAGAGTAATTCAGTTAACTAATTAACTTGGCAAGTGGCAATGACCTGGCCACTAAGGGAGCTTTTTGTGACTACTCTTTCATGATCTTTTTTGTCTTTTTTCTTTTCCTTTTCTCCTTCCCTCCTTCCTTCCTTCCTTCTAAACTTCCTTCCTTCCATCCTTCCTTCCTCAGGGAGAATATTTCATAAAGCGTTTGATGTCTTTGGGAAGTAAATGAAAATGTGAAATAACCAAATAGTGTTCTTTCAGTCTAATTTTTTAATGCCTAGGTATTCAGGAAACCTTCTGGAGAAGTCAAAAGACAGAAACAGGAGAAATGAAGGGCGACAGGGAGGAAGACTGAGGGGGCTAGAGAGGGTGAGAGGGAACAAAGCTGACTGGTTCATTTAAGTGCACACATGCACTCCACTAGTTAGCTTTTTTAATTCACCGCATCAAACTGCCACACAGAATACGAGTATGTCTCAAAGGAGTAAAAGGGAAAAAGTATCACCACACTAAAAGATTTATTTTCTTCTCTTAAATTAACTTAGCCTCTGCATGATCATCTCTAGTCCACAGCATAACCTTCCATAGAGCACAAAATCCTCTTCTGCTGTGCTCCTGGCTTCTGGTTTCCATTCGCAATGGTCCAGCACACAGTAACAAAGCAGCCTGACTTTACACCTCTTTCTGAAATTAACACTTCTGATTACAAAAGATTAAACCCAAATAAAAGGACTAACATTTCAAAGGAAGTAGAAGAAATGCAAAATACCTGAAGTACTGGTATCTTCCAAAGTGATAAGAGGAGAACCTTTTTGAATCCTGCGATAAACCAATTTGAATAGCTTATATGACCCATGGCTCCAAGCAGCCAGTTTGAATAGGCAAAAGAATTGTCCCTGTCTCACTCTTGCTACCTGCTACATTTTAAAAAACAGGCATGTTGACTTTTTTCCTTGTTTAGGACTATTTGGTAACTTTTTTTTGAGTGAGTATTCACTTTCCAGTTCCTTCCATTTTATTTTCATCAGAAATCTAGGCAGTAAGCAGAGAATGTAGGAAACAAAAAAGGCTTTTTTTTTTTAAGAGAAATCTGGCTATTGACAAATATACATTTAAATATGTCTATCTGGTTCTAAAAGACTGTTGAGAAGCCCCCACGTTCATTCAGAAAAACTGTTCTCCAAAAACGTGCTCAGAAAAAAGCTATCGTGAAAATAAGTGTTTTATAAAAAGAAATACATTTATTTAATATGAAACTATCTTTAGATATCTTTTAGATATCTTTAAAAGGGAACTTTGTGTAGGTAAATGTAAACTTTTATTATTTTATTTATTATTACAAAGAAACAAGTAGAGATGTTAATTTGGGGAGAGATGTATATATTTTATATACCAATGTCACCCTTTTACTTATGAAAAACAGATTCAAAAATGATGAGTCACAATTATCAGGAGAGGTCTCTATCTTTAAAGTATTCAAACTATGCCTCTTTCCCATTAGGTTATTCTTAGTTTCTTAGACCAGGACAAAGAACAAACTGTCCCGACCCACAGATTGTTCCAAATGGGGACTAGATGCCTATGAACTCTGGTCTAGGCCTGGAAAGAGTACCACAGTGTCAAAGATTACTGTGCTGACGTATCAAAGAAGGGAAATGTTATAAACTTGTGGTAAAAATGAAAAAAAGAACAGTCCTTTCTGAGAGGGAAATTTTCCTTAGGGAAATCAATAAAAATATTTACAGAACTTTCTCATCTCAAAACTATGTTTTTAAGTGTCTTTGAAAAAAAATAAAAGCATCTTTTAAAAAAATACACAAACATTTAAGAAAATTTAGTAGCATATCATACTTCTACACACTTACACATTCTCACACACACAGTTGTTTTGCTGCACAGTTAATCATTTCTCTAAAGCTTAACTTTTCCATTACCTTTTGGTAAGGCTGGGATATGGATAAGAAGGTGGTAAATCAGCTCTACTTCAGGGAAGAAAGTAACTTATTAAAGTAGGCTAATGCTTATTGCATTTAGCCAGAATTTCTAGAACAACTAAACAGTAATATACATACCTTCTTTTAAAATTTCTTAAAATTTATCAAGAATGACCGCAACTGAATAGATGTAGCTATGGTTTATTGAGATAAGAAAAATGTCGGATGAAAATGGAAGTAAAAGATTTGGTAATTTAATTTTGAATCTAATCAAACAATCTCAGCTTTAAAATTAATAATTCAGGGGGGCCTGGCTGGCTCAGTGGGTTGAGCAGTCGACTCTTGGTTTCAGCTCAGGTCATGATCTCAGGGTCCTGAGATCGAGCCCCACCTCAGGCTCTGTGCTCAGAGGGGAGTCTGCTGGAGATTCTCTCTCTCCCTCTCCTTCTGCCCTTTCCCCTCCTCTCTCTAAAATAAAAAAATAAACCTTTAAAAAAAATAAAGTTAATAGTTCAATACTTATATTTGAATGGCAGAGATGAGATCTGATACGAAGACAAATTTGGGAGTCATTCCTTCTCCAACAATCTGGACAATATTAAAAGAAATGGAAATAGATTGGTCACTTACAGTAAAAGTATGTTTATATGGAGGGAAGAGCCCAGAACTGAGCCCTAGGAGAAGCCACACTGAAAGACTGAAAGACATCCTTTATACATATGCATACACACACGTTCATGTGCATACACACATACTGAAGAAATATCTTCCTGGCTCTAGTTTTCTAAGAATTTTTACATGTCCAGTATAGGTAAAGCAAAGTCATTTTATAATATATATACAAACATAATTTGAATATTAAATAATAAGAAAAATTATCTTAGAATTACCTTCAAATTTCCAATTTTCTACACTGCTGTTCAACAGTACAAACAAGGATAATCCAAAGTTTGCCACAGTGTCTTTTCTTTTAAGCTTTTTAAATCTGGTTTTCACAGAAATCACTCATATAACAAATCAAAGTTAATTTTATGAACATATGAAATCTAAATCAAATAAAACCTGAATTTGGAGGGCAAATTTGAAACTGGTATTGGCAGGTTGATTGTGTTAAGTGAGTGTGGGTGTGTGTGTGTCGCAAATATGAGGAAGAGGAGCAGGAAAATTATGATGATCATACTGATGATGAGAGCAGCAAATATCTGGACTGCTCATTCTGTGTCATATTGGTCAAAATCAGAGTTTTTCAACCTCGGCATCATTGACATTTTGGACCAGATAATTCTGTCATGGGGGACCGATCTGTTCATTGTAGGATGTTGCTAAATATCCCTGGCTTCTACCTGTTAGATGCCAGTAGCATCCACCCAACTGTGATCAAAACATTCCTCCAGACAATAGCGAATGTTCCCTGCGGGAAGGCGGTATAACCATCTCTGGGTGAGAATGACTGATCTAAATGATTTCTATGTATTATACCTCATTAAATTCTCACAATCATCCTACGAAAAAGATGCCATTATTTTCCCTCACTTTTCAGACACTGAAGTAGAGGGAGGATTATCAAATTGTTGAAAGTCAATGTCCACAAACGGTGTTTCACTCTACAAACTCAAGTATGTCTGGCTCCAGAGTCTACATTCAACCACCACAATATATTGGAATATGCGCAGAAGTATACACAATAAAACAGAGAGTGGAGAGAAGAACTTCCTGTTTCTTAGCATTACTTGAAGGACAAGCAACTAGATGAAAGTCTTTGCCATCTATGAAGTACTGTGCAAGTACAAAGGACCACTATTTATATTTCATAATGTTTAATACCAGTAGAACTAACAATATTTCACTTAGCAGTGCTTTTAATTCACAGAAGAAACTGCACATTGTTGCCTCCCTGGGAAACTTACGGTCCATGGGAAGTTGTTTGTGTTTCTGGTTATCTCGCACAATACTGTCACCAGAGCTGCTGTTCTGACGGGTTACATTTGCCGGGACCTTTGGCACAGAAACAGGTGCTGGGGTAGAAGGAGGAAGCGGGACAGGAACAGGAGCTGGTGTTGGAGGAGGTGATGGGGCAGAGGGAGTATCAGCTGGTCTGGGACCATACTCCATCCTTTGTTTCTATAAAAAGACAAATAACTAATTTGAAATTGCAAAAATATAAAACCTAGGCTAGGAAAACAGTGCATACTTGACAGGACATTGTTGGCTATTTATTTGTAAACTTACCTGCAAATCCATAACAAATCCACGCCTCCAATCTTATATGATTCAATGATCATTAAAAATCATCTTTTAAATAGTCCACATATTTGCTCAAACTCAAAATGTAAAGTAAGAGGTCAAAAAGACATACCAATAGCAAACAGTAGTATTAAAAACAGTAATAAATGTAAAAAAATAAAAATAAAATTTGAACTTGGAATCACACAAGACCAGGGTAAGTCAAAAGATTTCTGATTATTTTATAATTTCCATCAATATTAACCTCTAATTGCACTGGAAGTTTAAATATCAATAACATAAAGCATTATTTACTCCTTCGTTTTAAAGTATGCTAGATTAAATAATGTTTAATTATGCTGTTTCCACGCAGTTTGTTAAGAAAAAGGGTAATATTTCAGTAGATAAAAGGACTATGTTTTAAAATAAATAAGTAATTTTTAAATGCTATTAATTTTTTCAACTCATAACACTTTCTGCCATCATCTTGATGTTAACTTATAAAAATCAGAAACTTTCCTTGTTCAATAGGAATGCTGTGGGGTAGGTGGTGGTGAAGGTAATGGTATGGTCTTTAAATGTTCGTGACTGCTACTTGAAAACATGTATTTAAAAAAGTCCATGTGGGAATTTCTATTTAGAAAGGTGCATGTGTTAAAATACACAATAACTTTCAGTAATTTTTAAATCATGTTCGTTAGGCTATTAGAAAACCGTATTTTTTGTATATTCCCTATTAAACTCCACAGAAGAGTTAAAACTTTAAACAAAATAATTTTAACTGATAGATAATTGCATTATAATAAGTTCCAAATTCTCAAAAGGCAGTTTTGGGTTGTTTTTTGTTTTGGGTGTTTTTTGGTAGAATCAAAGATACAGAACAATGATTTATAATTTAGGTAAAGTTTAGATACTACACTGGCACAATTTTAATTATGCCAAAATTCAAAATTAGCAGGCCTTTTGGTAATCTGGTCCTTTGGTTAGAACAGTATTTACTTTTAATTCCTAAATTGGCCCAAATATAAGGTGACATCGATTTTAGAAGAAACCTCCCCAATTTCCACAGAGATGAAAAACATAAAAATACACAACACGCACACCATTTTAAAATTAAATCATTACTCAAAAACAAAACAAAACAAAACAAAACAACCAAAAATCACACCATCATCATATAGTTGCCTTCACAGCAAATGAGTAACACCTGTGGAAACCGGTGTGGGAAGAAACCCTGGTTCTTCTCTGCTGTTTCTTTAAAAACTACCACTCACCTGCCAGTGGGTGAAGGAAGCGGGAAGGGTATAAAGCAGACATGAAAATAGAAGTGAAAGAAGGGTTTGTAATGCTGCTAGATATTGGAGAGATGTAGATATTGGAGAGAGGACAGAAAGGGGAAGAGGCAGGGAAGAAATAGAGGGTAAGATTGCTAAGAGCTCTCCATGAAGTTAGATGGGACAGAAACAGAGACTGCTGACCCTCTCGGCACTGGAGGCCTAAAAACATTCCTAATATATTCAATAATAGACTTTTATTATTATTATTTCCCATAAAACAACATGCCTATATTTGGGCCAATAAGATATTTAAAAGCAACCAAAATACAGCAAATATCACCAAAATGGTATACTTAGCACACACCAAAGTCATCTGATTAATGTATATGCAATGTTCCCTTGACAAGAATATCCTTTGCATATAATTTCATAAAGGGTTAGTGAATTCCCACATTAAGATCTCAAAAGTGTCAGTTTAAATTACTGTTTTTAAAGCTTAAACAAACAGAAAATGTTATCAGCCCTGCACTCCAAGATATGATTCAAATTTCCTGCTTTCATAAAAACAAGAGCAGCTAGTGTTTTGCTATCCATCAAATAATACTGCGAAAAATGGGATATGCTGTGTGACTGTCACCACTGAGCCTGAAGACAGACTCACCAACTCTTGTGCCTCATCTCATTCATCTGGCATTGCTGTATCATGCAACTTTATCTATATAACCTAACAGAGTAAGAGGCTTAAAACATACATATTTGATTAAAAAGAAACCATATGAAAACTTGTCATGAATTTACTTGCATATTTTCCCCTTTTCTTGGTCCTTTCTTCCTGCCTCATGTTTCCAATCCATGGAATGAAAAGGGGGGAAAGTGTTCAAATCATTGAACCTGCCCTGAAACAGCAACCAAGGCAGCTTTTCTGTGGAAACTGATTCGTCATTCTTGGTGTGGAGGAACCAGAGGATCAGTACTGACTCTTGAAATCACTTTTCTATGTCCCTTCCAATCTCCTTCACTCCCCTTTACCTACCACCCACTTACTGCTCCTCCCTTCATTATTTGTCCCTTGGTTATTTTTGGTTGGAGGTAGATCCAAATCGATGGCTCCTCAATATATGGGAAGTCTGGTAGAGCAGAACTACACTGAATTTTCTTCTCTTGAACCAAGTGCTGAAGCTCTAAGTCCCGCCCCCCCCCCCCCAATCTTGACCAAACTCTTCTTGGTTTGCCCAGGATTTTCCCGGTATTAGCACTGAAAGTCCCACGTCCTTGAGCAAGCCAACATGACTGGACACCTTGATGTGGACCAACTTCTGTACAGGGACTGTCGCCCTCTTAACTCTTGCCTTTTATCTTCCAGAAATGTATTTAAAATTCTGTTTAAAACAAAATCTCTTTCTCTTTGTCTTCTGTTTCTCTGAAAGGAGTCAGAATTACTAGACCCCATGGCAAATCTACTTTCTTACTGATAATTAAGGCAGAATGAATCACTTTTCTTTAGCCATTAAAGCTGAAATTCTCCTAGGATTAAAGAAAGTTATTTAGAGATAAGCTCCTGATTCATGCAAGATACTGCTTCAGAGGGGAAGTTATGCAAGCAAGCCCAACAAAGCCATTGAAATGGAACTGTTCTTAAAAATTTAACCTACACATTTTTCCTCTAAATTTGGTTTCTTTGGAACTCTGCAGTGGGGGGAAAAAAAAAAAAGGCACAGCTGGAACATTTGGAGGGTGTTAAGTCCAGAAACTGAATCCAAAAAATGTTATTAGAAAGAAGTGCCATGAGGGAACAAATGTGGGTTACCTCTGACAGCTCGCCAAGTAATTGCTATTAGGAAAATGGAGCAAATCAAACCAAATGAGAAAGTTAACACAGGAGATGGAACTAAAATAATATCAATTACAATTCACATCAAATATCAGAACACGTGCGCAAATTAGTTTTTTGACAGTAAAATTACCTGCCCACCAATCAACCAGTGAAGGTGCTTGTAAATATATAATTAGTTTCCATCATTCTTATCTAGCCATGGAAACTAATTATATAGAATCATGCTACGGTATAAAGAGTATAGAGTATTTCAGTAACTATTTGTACGTTAGTGTACTGTGTTTTTAAAATATTAAGATAGGTTCATCTTATTCTTACAACTTATAAAGAATACAATTAGAGCAGATTAAATATAAAGCTAATCCCTCTTTAAAAGCTGACTTTACAAAAGGAAATATATATCATTTAGTGAGCTTTAGGTTTAAACTTGTAAGCAGTGTAAACAAACAAAATTTTATAATTCTGCACATGTGCATGTTGGGCAGTCATTACTATATATATAAATAGTAATCATATGTGGTCATCTATATCTATATAATAGATATATAGATACATATATATATAGACAGAGAGAGAGAGCACGCAACAGAGAGGGAGGGAGAAGACTATTCAAATTATTACAAGAAATACTTGGGAAAATGTCAACACATAAGGCAAAGTAAAAAGTAAGCATGCTTATCTAAAAACCATGCCTCTAATTAATAGATGAATAGAATGTTCGGAGATTAATTTTAAAAAACACATTTTAAAGAACTGAATATTATCAGGAAGTTGGTCTGCTGGAATGAATATGAAAACATCTTTAGTAAAATGGTCACTGTCTATCTAGCAGTATCTGAATATCGGGACTGAGCTTGAAAAACAGAGCATTCATAACATGGGGTGAAATTAGTACCACTAGGGGTTTAAAGTCACCCAGAGGAAATATTTCCCTTTCTAATCTAGGGCTATTTAAACATGCATAGAGAAAAATACCAAATGTTTATATCTAGACTGGAGTGTGGAGATCATAAAAGTTGACAACCCCCTCCATTTCACAGCTGAGCAAACTGGAGCACAGAAAAATAAAACGCTTTCTTTAAGGTCACACAGCTCGTTAGTGACAGAACCAGGACTAGAATCCTGGACTATCAATATCTAGATTGGGGCTTTTTCCGTACTATCACAGTATCTCTTGCTAGGAAACAGAAGACAGGAAACTTTCTGTTTAATTCACGGGACCGTAGTGACCAAATAATCATAATTATTTGCACCTTGGTAGAGTAAGAGTATCTATAATAATAATAAGCACATAGACTTAATAATAATAAATGAAAGACTTCAGTCAAGCCTTTGAGTACACCAGAAATAATAGCAGGGAGGGTTCAGTTTCTGCTCTCATACATCAAGAGAATCTATATGGGCAAGAAGGTAATGCGAGTAGATGAAGAGTCACAGTGCCAGAGGTCTGGGAATCAAGTCAAAAGAAATATCAGGAAACTTTACGTGGCAAGTAGATTCCAGATGGGGAGAAAGCACCCTGGATATCCATCTGTTGCCCAGCTAAAATACAACAAAGTCCTAGAATGCTCAACAACAAAATTTTTATCAACACGTATGTCATTTATCTTCATTTCTCCATAATCTCTCGTAAGCACCTACTTCCTTTTCCCTGTGATTTCGCTAAATCTTTTTTAGTGTTCCATGTCTTTCGTAAATTCTTCATTACCTCCCTCCCTTTTATTTTTAAAATTTTGTGGAACCCATGGGGGAAACACATTCGGTGGGAATGGCAGTCTTTACAGAGCTGTTAAAAATCACTCCAAATGTGAGGATATTAAATAACCTAGACTCTCAGGGACATCAGGTGGCAATTCCACACCTATTAACTTCTGTTGCAGGTACTAGCATCCCTGCTGTCAGAAGAGA
Source organism: Leptonychotes weddellii (assembly GCF_054177405.1). NCBI lineage: Eukaryota > Metazoa > Chordata > Mammalia > Carnivora > Phocidae > Leptonychotes > Leptonychotes weddellii. The sequence continues at coordinate 78,700,397 of NC_138373.1, forward strand.
ATCTCTAACCCCAAGTGTGCGAACAGACAAGTGCTGCCCCACCCCACCCCTGCCCAGGGACCGCCATTAGTCCTCACAGGAAACACGGGGGTATGAAAAAGAAGAGTCACAACTCTGTGCATTTTCAAAACACTGGTGACTTATAGATGCTACATGGAACAGTTTACAGCTAATTCCCTTATTCTGACCATTCACAAAATGTCTACTTTCTAAGTAAATTATGTAACTTGGATTGTTTTCCTAAACGATGAAAAAAAATGAAAGAATTGATGAAATCCAAGGAACCGATGGGTAAGGCAGAAATCCCATTCTGAGGATGGTTAACTATCAGATTAACTTTTATCACAGGACAATGCATGGTAAAACTATTTTGAGAAAATGTCCCTGAAGCATTCATGTAGTGAAAACCATATGTATATACAAAGTGAGAAAACACTCTTTTCTAAGCCCGATTCCCCATGGGCTCTGAATCCAGAGTTCTGGGTTCCCAATCCTGGCTTCAAGCAGCTATGTAACTATGGGTGACTTACTTTCCCATACCTCAGTTTCTTCATATATAAAATGTGCCTAACTTCGTCAGATTTGTTGTGGGAACTGAATATTTGTGAAGTCCTTAAGCAATGCCTGGCCCACAGCGTGAGCACTGACCACTGGCACTTGCTACTTGGGAGGTAATACTGTTGCTATCTGTGCACGTGAAGGGATCTGAAGCAAATCGGCACTACAGATCTTTCTGCAGCACAGTACAGGGATCTAAAATGTTTTTGCAAGAAGTAGTTTCCTTAAATTCCTTCAAAATTTTTATCTCAATGAAGAGAAGATACCAGGGAAAAAGTATGTCATCCATTTCTGAGGAGAGAGAGGGTCACCGCTCGTCATACTCCAAGCACAAAGGAGCAAAGCCGTGGCAGATGGGTTGCAGGCTTTTTTGGAGGATCTGCTCAATGCTAGGCTTTCTGTCCTCCTTCCTTTTCATCAAATGCAAGATCCTGGCACTCAATAAATATTTGGGAGGTGAATGAATGAAGAGATGAATAAGACACAGAATTGCTTGTTGGTTTGTCTGTAATCCAGTGGAGTTCTCTAAGGATCACTGGAATCTACATAAATATAGGGGTACCTTTAATTATCATCTCAAAATAAGCTACAGAGTTTTCTTTAGATATTTTAGATAAAGATTTAGATATTTCTTTAGATATTTTAGATAAATAACTGCTAACGCTGTTATTACAGATATAAAGTGGCTGGCATATATTTCCAAGGATGCTCTTCTTTTCCAGCTTACTTTATCTAGTCACTGTGTGTGTGTTTATTACAAATGCTTTGAGAAGAGGAATTCTTTTAGAGTAGGATTTATGCCAGTTAGCAGATTGTCAAGCCTACTTATTAAAATTTTACAAAATTTTGGTGGTTTTGTTGGGCTCAGCCCAAAGTTTTCAGGAGCTGTTAAAAAATAAACTGCTTTTAATAAAATCTTTTAAAGTAGGGCTCTTAACCTAAACACACACACACACACACACACAGCTTCTATAATGTTTCCACATGCATTATGTATTCAGAGTTGCATCCAGAAATTTTTAGAAGACAGTCAGATAGTGTTGAAAAGTTTAAAAGGAAACAGCCCAAGCAGGCAATACCCACACATTTCTATTTACATAAAGTAGCAAAACAAACTCCTGAAACTTGTGAGCACTTAAAAAATTTCTTGGTTGTGCCAAAGTTGACAAAAATATAAGATGAGGCTCTGTTCAAGAAAAGAGGGATAGATTTTTATGCTCTCAAAAAGTACTCTCCTTACCTAGGATATGGATTAATAGTTCTACTTCAGTTTTAAACAGAAGCAACCATTAAACAGAAACATCAACTGATGGCTCAGGCCAAGAGTCAGAATTGAAGATAAAGACAAGACTGTACATAAATAGGCAAAGGTAAAAGAGGTTAAATTCATTAGGAAATCTCAGGTGGGAGAAAATACTTAGAATTGATATTATTTACAAGTTTTAGGTATTGGATTGGATTTGCTTATTCCTAGCAACCGTGCACACACACACACACACACACCCCTCACACACAAACTTGAGTAATTGTTTTTAACTCTAAAGTATAAACTCTTGGCTCCTGATCATATGCAGCATCCAGGGATAACCTTTGTGAACAGTGTTTCTTATAGCTTCTCACAAGCTAATTGCTAAAAACATTCCATAAGTTCAAAGGGTATATACTCTCTATCACCGTTTTAGGCATATATTTCAAGCATATACTCTTTAACCCTGCTTAAGGCATTTGGTCTAAATCTCTACAGGAAAGAATGTAAAGAACTGGCATTTATAAGCCAGGCAGGAGCCTATGTTATGTCAAGTAACTACAACTCAAAATCAGAAAAGAAGTTAAGAAAGAAAAAGGTATTCAGACTAAGTGAGAAAATTCACTTCAAAAATCCACAGGAAATAGAGCAGACCATACCTTGAATAACTCAAACTCCTTCTTTGGCATCAACAGCTAATGACAAATGATGAACATAAATTAAGTACATAATACATATGCACATCAGACCAGACAAAACAAGCAGAGCAAACAGAATTTCCACTGCCATCACTTTAGGTCATCAAGATACATAAATTGGACACGAATTCTTTATTTTAAGTTTGCTTGACTCTTGGATTCTAATAAGGCCAAAGGTCACTCTAAATAAGTACAGGACATGTACTCAACTTGAACGCCATGAGGAGCCAAAAATAACTAAATGAATGGTCATGGCAGTGGCAGAGTATGATCACAATTCTAGGTTTGGACAATCTGTATCTTACTAAGCCTAGACCTGGCATGAAAATTAACTATTTCACAGCATATTTATTCTATGTAGCTTCTACTCAAATTTATGGCCCAACATCAGCTGTGATCTTTTGCTCAAGAGTCTGACAATTAAAATAATTCTTCCTGGGGGCCCGATATAGAAGCCACCATAGGTTCACAGGCTACACCTGAGATTTTCCCTCCATTCTGCCTCTGCTAGCAGACCAGACTCTAGAGATTCTGTCACAGGTCAAAAATCCCAAGGGTTTAATAATGAGTGAGTTCAGATGATAGGATGAATGAGATACCCAGGGTCACCAAAGTCCTGAAAATGTGGCAAAACTTACTTATGACCAAGGAGAGAGAGCCTGACCTATCTACCCTATATCATAAGTGTATGTTAATCATAAAATCAAGACAGGAAACGTATTATAGTCCAACTGAATACTCATGGGTTAGTGTAAGGGGAGAAGAGTGCAAGTTCAAGGTTAGTCAGTGGCGGAACATTTAAGAGAATGAGGGCAAAAGATGGAGAAGATGAGCTGCTGGACACCCCAGCTGTTACAGTGCCACCCTCTATCCAGAGGAAGCCACTGGATAGGAAGGCTCTGGGCAAGAGTAAAGAGGCAGAAATACTGCTTCTCCACATGTCAGGAGCATTGTAGGATGGGCAAAAAATAGCATTCAGAGAAACAGTCACTTGCTGGTAAACAGTGTGAGCAATTTTCTGAAGAAATAAATCAGAAAAAACATATTCTTCCCTGTATCTTTCACCATTGCCCTTCAATTACCCTAGGAAAAAAACTATACAAATTGTACAACAAATTAAGTCTCAAAATGATTAATACACAAAAGGTATTTAAATACCATTGAAAAGTGATGAATATGAAAGTTTATGAAAGTTAAATTTTGGTAAAAAGTTGTAAATACCTGTATGGTATGCGTGTAAGGTGGATCAGCACGCCCTAATCCTGATTCTGGAGGTCTCACAATATCCAAAATGTTATTTGGCACAAATCCAGAGTCTCCACTTGCATTTCGAACTTTCCACCACTGCTTTCTATCATCAAGGATCTGTCATCACGCAAAAAGATAAAGGCATCATTCCATACCAAAACCAATCTATGAAAGAAATTCAATTTTCATTCCTTAGACCAAGAAACTCTTTTCACTTTTAATAAACTGGCTTACTATCAACATACTGTGGGTTGAATGATTCCCAGGAGTTACACTAATAATTATAATCACTAGTAGAGGACAGGTATGGAACCACCACTATCATGAATATACCTGAGGTCCTCATTACCTGCCAAGAATGTTGAACTATTTGCATTATCTGAAGTACTTATAGATGACTAAGATGACTTGCTTGGAGAGGTCTTTTGTCTACATCCTTTGAATAGGAAGGGACAGTATGAAAACCATTACTTTTCACAAAAACCACTGTCACTATCCTACATTATTTATCAAAGAAGATGAACTCTCCGTTATGACCTAAGAAAGAGATTTGGGAGTCATGGTAGATTATTCCCAGAATCATTAGCTTACTCGCTGATGGTATATTTGTGCGAGGGTACTAGGACAGGAAGAAAAAAAAGTGTTCTTATTAAAATATTATGATGCGTCTACATAACTAGCCTTGGTTACAAAATGAATAAAGCCCAGAAGAAGAAAGAGGACAAAGTAAGCCAAGAAATCCAACCTCTGTCCTCCACAACCCCATCTCTGTCCTCCACCCCCTCCCCCAGAAAAACCCAACAAACAAAAAAATAAGATAAAGCAGCTCCCCCTCCTAAATAGATATAAGCATCTATAATATACTTTTATCCTTGATAAAATAAAATAACACCGAAGAATAATTTCTTGACCTCCGCATTTCTTTGAGGAAGGTTTAGATATATACCAAAAGAGGAATACAATAAATCCATTTTATTAAGAGTATAAAAAAGGTAAAATTCTATTACCTCTAAAATATCATCCTTTAGAACTGAGAGCTCACTGCTGTTCCTTGCCACAAAGTCATACTTGGATTTGGCATATTTCTTGGGTTGTGCTTTGAGTGGATCATAATTTCTATAAAAAGAAAAAGAAATTATCATTCAGCTAGCTCTTCCTAAAGGCTAAAAATAGAAGTAAAACATTAAGGCAAGCTAATTCCTACCAGAAAACATTCTGACAAATTATTTCAAGAGTAGTTTAGCTTATCACATTACATAGAATATGAGAACTAAAAAAAAAACTCTGGAGTTCTCACTATTAAAATGAGCAAACTATGGCTAGGGCAAAAATAAATAATGCAAAATCACAAGGTTAGTGGGTACTAAGCCAAATCTAGAACACAAATCTATGAGTTCTTTGTCCATTAAATATACTGGGATATTGCTTTGTCAATTAGCATCTCCACCATGGAAGAACTGGGACAAAGATCAGTATTAGCATTTTTTATAAAACTAAAGGAGAATGAAGATAATCTCCATGGTGGTAATTTAAATTATATGTTTATTTCACTTTTCAAGCAATGTCTTTAATTCATATTAAAAAATTATGACTGTCAATTTTTATTGACAATGAAAGCTCTGTCCAGTTCCTAAATTGCAAGGGAAGGTGTAGATTACATACAAGACTAATAACACTTCCTAATTAATTAATTCCCTATAAACTTATTTTAATAGTAAGAACAGGTCCAAGAGTCCTATGTTTTTTTAAAAACAAAACTTTCTCAAAGAACCAAATACTTCCTTTTAATCATTAAATGACCATTAATAGATTTAACATAATTTTAAAAATACTTCTATATATAATACAATAAAACTTGGTATATCAACAATGTACTGATAATAGTTTATTCATTTCAGTAATAAAATAACTTTAACTGTTTCTTATTAATTTTACTCCCTCTTCTCCTTCATTTACCTTTCCACATTTCCTTACTCATTTCTACAAGAGAAAAAGCAGAAAGGAACTAAAGATGTTTGTTCATCATTCCCTGTCAAGTGGCCCACCAGGGTCCTCTGGAATCACAGCAGGGCCAGCATTATAATTGTGGACACAATGTATCATGTCATCACAGGTAATCTGCAATCTCTTAGCAACTCCAGAAGAGATGAGGGACAATGAAAAAAACGGCCCCTAAGCT
>NC_138373.1:78706825-78752002 GCF_054177405.1 Leptonychotes weddellii
AGAAAAAGTGAGAAAAGTAACATTATAGCCAAATAATTATTGTATAGTAATAATAATTTAAAAACTGTTCCATGGGCTTCCCACCCCTATTCCCTAGTTTATATGTTTACATTCTACTTAGATTTCATTTGCGGGGGGGGGGGGGGAGTTCAACCACTTCAAAAGTCAGAAAAGCAGTAATTTCAGTGTCCTTTCTTCCTTCCCCTCAAGTTCCCCCCTTCCGTGATCTAGAAAACAATCACTATTAATAATAGAGAGTTGAGTACACTATAACAAAAGATAGAGTAACTCTCTGCCACTGTGTATCTGAACCAGCAAGTTAAAAAGAAAAGTTTGCTGTAGTTCTTGAAGTCTTTGTTATCTTGAGTGTCTCAGAGGTGACTGCCCAGCATGCACTTTGTAAAGTGCTTTAGAATCTACAAATCTTCATGGTTTACAATTTCTTGTCCACTACAGATTAAATTTAGCTATGATACTGACCACAGTAATCAATCTGAAAATCATACTTTGTAATTTTTCAGATACATGAAAGTTTCTTAAGAGATCTATAATGTATCAAAATGTATGGCTTTGGAGTAATAAATATGCACTTGATAGAGAGCTGACGTGGAGTCTGCAGTGATTGGAGACAACTCTAAAACACAAACTGCTTTTGGATACCAGTAAACTATAATCCCTCAAAGGTGAGGGCTCTAAATTCAACAGGTGGTTTACCTAATGGCATGGTAAGTTTCACTAAAGAATGCCTATACTTTGCATGGCGTTTACTGCATTCCAGGGATGTAACAGAGTTTAGGGTAATAAAAATAATTATAAAAGCAAATTCCAAAGAAGAAAAGGAAAATATCAGGATGAGTAGTAAGTTAGTCAAGAAGAATTTCAATGAAATAATTTTTAAACTTCAAAAATAATTTTCATGTATTATCTACTAAAAATTGAATCTATAATTAAAACTTCCTTCATATGTTGGCATTTTCAAAATGTATTATTCATTGCTGACTTTATACTCAATCTAATATGTTACTGGTGTCCTTAGGGTAATATCTGTAAAATTTCCACACCAGTTACTTAAGTACTACCTCCATTATCATTCCTAACAAAAATCAAACATTTTAAATCCCATCTTCTTTAGATTCTATTAAGAAAAAGGTATAATGAGAAGAAGGAAAGGGAATGCAACATTCATGGTGAGTGAGGCTTTGAGGTAGGAAGGTAGCAGGGCAAGTTCTCTACCCCACTTCATCTGAATGACCATTCTCCCATATTTTTTTTTTTCACTTCCTGTTCTTTCTCTTTTGTAGATGGGTTGGCCACAATGTCAACCTCATTAGCTGAGGCTGGTAAACAAGACTGAAGAGGTGAACCTACTCCAGTGCCTTTATTTCTCCTCCATCTCAATTCTCCATCTTTGCCCACACTGAATTTTTTTCAAGAGTGAAACTATGGGAAAATAAATGAAATATAAAACTGGAAAGTAAAAATACAATATAATAAGATGAAATGGCAAGAATGGCAAATAAGGCACTGACTCCTTCTAAATATTTAGTTTATACTTAGAAATAGGTCTATCTAAAGGAAGATTTGTTTTTGTTGGGGGAGAGAATGATGGAAATTGTTTCCTTTAAAAGTTACAGAGCTAGAAAGATCCTTAGAGACCATCTGGTATAAACTAACGGAGAGTTTCAAAAACAATTCTTCTTTCTTAATTCAGATTTTGTCAGACCATCTTTTTGAAAAGGGAAAGTCATCCAAAGGCATTTGCACTAAATTAGAGTTATAGGCTGGAGGTTTTCCAGTAAGAATTATAGAATAGAGGCTTTGTTTATTAAAGCCAATTCTATAAAGGAACAACTGAAACAATTAACAGATGGAAAGTTTAAAGAAGTAGTGAACAATGCAGACACCGGGACCTCTATTTGCACTAAATCAGAGACAGTTATCCGCAGCTCTCCAAGTGGTGCCCGTGAAATGTTACCTATCTACGTGGCGATTAGGAGTTGGCTTAAAAGCCACAACCGCTTCCCCTTGGTCCGGATGGGGCCCTCTTGTGTACATGTTATTGAATGCATACCCATCAGCTGGAGGATACTCTGATACACTGGACTGCTGAAAGACAGAGGGAAGAGAGATTAAAGAGTCGCTAAGGCTATTGGAATGACCACTAATATCAGTCAACAAAACCTTCCACTATATTGTGATCAGTTTCTCAATTTCAAGTGTTTGACCATTATTAACAAGTTATGAAAAGGGGGTGATATATTTTGGTCAAAGACCTATTTATAACAGGAAAAGTCATTAGTACCAAAGCTAAATTGTAATTCTGAAAATAAGTGGGTATACAAGCAACAAATTCTTTCCTCAGGAATTTCAGTAATAAGTGATTTTGGTAGTAGGTAGACTTTAATGGCTTACATAAAATAAAACTGGTTTAAAAACAACAATAAAACTCTTCCCCCTCGCTCTCTGTGTTTAAGGAACAGACCCTTACCACTCTAGCAAAGTAAATAATACCACATGAAAATCATCTAAACCCTGCATTAAAATTATACTACATTTCATTTTTTAAAGATACACAGACCCTATTTTTTTTATTTTTTAAAAATGGCAGCTACTATTATCAGATTTACTGTTGAGGGAAATACAGAAAGACAGAAGGAAATACAGAAAGACAGAAACACATTAATCTTGACAATCAATACAGGATAAGACAATGCTGAAGTAATTCTTTTTTGTAGTTACCCAATTCCAACATGAGCCCACTGGGTGCTACCAGGAGGGGGAACTGAGGTCTACGGGCCCCAGTGAGCACATGGTTTCAAAGCTATGGGGAAAATAAGAAACAGAGACAAAAAAAAAAAAAAACAAACAACCCATTCATGTAAAGATTTTATGCTGTTTCCTTATATGTAATCAAGTATGGAGGAGGCACAATAGACCATGAAGTACTGGAAGTCCTTGGCTATTTAAATTGCTTATGAACTCATTAGAGCAAAATATTTGAAACTGGAAATGTTTTAGAAAAGTCTTAGATACATGTTTACTATAGTTCATCCTAATGACAGAGTTGGCAGGAGTAGGGATATGTTTAAACACTGATGGTATAGGTGAGGTTTCTCCAATGGACTAGTGTGGATGTCAAAATACCCACACTATATTACTCCTTTAGAATATGCTTAACACACAAATGCAAAGAAACAGTTTTCACCATTTAAATACCTTAGCTTAAATCATCAACAAAATGAAAAGGCAACTATAAAATGGGAGAAAATATTTGCAAATCATATATCTGATAAGGACTAAAAATCCAAAATATATGAAGAACTCATATAGCTCAAGAGGAAAAAACAAACAAACAAAAAATCCATCCAGTTAAAAAATGGGCAAAGCAACTGAATAGCCATCTTTCCAGAGAAGACATACAAATGGCCAACGGGTACATGAAAAGGTGCTCAACATCCCTAATCATCAAGGAAATGTAAATCAAAATCACAATGAGTTGTCACCTCACACCTGTTGGGATGGCTATCATCAAAAAGACAAGAGATAACAAGTGTTGGTGAGGATGTGGGAAAAAAAGGAAACCCTTGTACACTGTTGGCAGGAATGTAAATTGGTGCAGCTGCTATGGAAAACTGTATGGAGGAGATTGCCTGGGGGACTCAGTCGGTTAAGCGTCCAACTTTTGATTTCAGCTCAGGTCATGATCTCCTCGTCATGAGATTGAGCCTGTGTCCGGCTCTGTGCTCAGTAGGGAGTCTCCTTGGGATTCTCTCTCTGTCTGCTTCTGTCCCCAACACTCAGCTCACACAAGCTCTCTCTCTCTCAAAATAAATGCATAAAATCTTAAAAAAAAAAAAAAACAGTATGGAGGTTCCCCCAAAAATTAGAAATAGAACTACCATACTATTCAGCAGTCCTGCTACTGGGTATAATAGTAAAAGAAATGAAATTAGGATCTTGAAGAGATATCTGCATCTCCATGTTCACTGCAGCCTTGTTCACAATACGGAAACAAGATAAGTGCCCATCAACATATGAATGGGTAAAGATATGGTATAAATATACAACGGAATATTATTCAGCTATGAGAAAGAAGCAATCTTGTTATTTGCAACAACACAGATGGACTCTGAAAGCATTCTGCTAAGTGAAATAAGCCAAAGAGGAAAAGAACAATACTGCATGGTATCACTCACATGTGAAATCCAAAAAAAAAAAAAAAGTTGAACTCATAGAAACAGAGTAGAAAAGTGGTTGCCAAGAGCTGGGGGAAATCAGAAGAAGTTGGTAAAAGGGTACAAACTTTCAGCTATAAATGAATAAGGTCTGAGGATCTAATGTAAAACATGGTGAGTACAGCTGATAACACTGTATTGTGTAATTACAATTTGCTAATAGAACTTCAATGTTCTCAACAAAAGAAAAAAAGATAAGTATGTGAGGTGACAGATGTGTCAATGTGCTAATTAACTAGATTGGGGGGGGATCCTCTTGCAATGCATATCAAATCACCAGATGAACACCTTAAATATCTTACAATTTTGTCAATTATACCTCAATAAAGCTGAAATTAAAAATGACAAATAAGGGGGTGCCTGGGTGGCTCAGTCTGTTAAGCATTTGCCTTCAGCTCAGGTCATGATCCCAGGATTCTGGGATCCAGCCTCGCATCGGGCCCCCTGCTCAGCGGGGAGTCTGCTTCTCCCTCTCCCTCTGCTGCTCCACCCACCCCCGCTTGTGCTCACTTTCTCTCTCTCAAATAAATAAATAAAATCCTTTTAAAAAAGACAAATAAGTAGCTTAATTAATTCAGTTTATCATTTCCTAGTTGAGAGGAGAGGCACTAGATGATTAGGCAATGTTTTATAAAGAGGGTGTTAGAATCACCCTCACCTTTGGCTAACTCTGAACAGAACCAAGTGAGGTCAGTCAGCATGGGATCACTGGGTCCTGAGAGTGACTAGAAATATTGCAAGGGAGGAGAGAAATGATGACGTATGTCTACCTGTGATGACTACACAAGCTTGTTTAGGGCTGCTTGCTGCTGGTTCAGAGGAAGTAAAAAAGTTGAGTATTGCCACCCATGTTTGACACCCCACGTCACCCAAGCCTTTCGATTCTACACAAAACCACCAGATCCTGAATCATCCAAGTCTTGTCCTGAGTGTATTTATTTTAGTAGCAATAAAGTATAATAAAGTTCCTCTTCTGGGGATGATTGCATTTTTTATGCATTTTAAATCACCATTAGTTGGCCTCTTTTCCAACAAAACCTTATGGCATAAAAATCCCCTAAAACAGCTAGCAGGTCCTTTTCATTTCATTTTTTTACACCTCTGGATAAGTACGTAAGCCATAAAATGGAAAACAGTTTACAACAGGAAAGTGATAACTCATCACAAGGAAAGAGTCTCAATAATTCTTCCTTTAAAATTACTTCTTCCATGAGAGTAGACAACTTTCACACTGGAAGCCCAGAACACATGACTCTCTCTTTAAATATGCAAGTTTTTGAAAAAGAACCCACGGAAGTGAATTTCTGAGGCAATACATTAAGTGGATCTATTTTCTTATTTAAGATACAAAGACTGTAAGCTAGAAATTTCTGTGATTTGAAAATAGTCGGCTGTAACTATAGCAACAAGTGTGTCATAATTTCATGTTCAATTACATCTTTTTTCCTCTAAAAAAGTTGCCCTCTATGAGTAAAGGAAATCCACAGTGCTGAGGTCTGAACTATAAAATCCACACTGCTGAGGTCTGGAGAGGGACTGCCAACCAATGCAAAGGCTCTGAGGTCATTGTCTTAATCACTTAGAAGGGACAGCAGTTAGAGACTCTACCCTTCGATGTGCCAGAGGAAAAAACAATTACATTAGAAAAAAATATTTGTCTTCAAAGCAGTGTATTTGCTTTATTTCTGAAGTTTCAAAATTTAACCAATCTTCTATATTATGGTTACTGTCCAAGGGACTGATTTTTAAAAAATTAATTTATGTGTTTTTCCTTAAAAGTGAAGATTTACTCTGGTTTGTTAATCATTCCTTCATATCATGTTTGCTATATTATAAATACCCACAGCACTCTGAGAAAATTAATCTATGGAATTAAATAAAGGAAATGAACTGGACTTCAAGGAGGATCTAGTCATCATTTACTGTTTCTTCTCCAAACTAGACCTCATTCATCTGATTCCTTGGGTTCTGATCCTTCTATTTGGTTTGGTTCAGCTTTAAGCAATGTTTGATTTTCTTTTCTGACAGAACAAGAAAGAGTCACAGGAAAATCATTTTTAAGAAATGTGCAGAGATAACTTACCCAATTTCAATCTCTCAATTTGCTCCCCAAATAGGTTATACTCTAAAGCTTACTAAATACTTAAAAGGCACAATAAATTTTGTGATCTCCTCAGGGTGTATTAGGGTTATAAATGATCATTTGAGCCCGGGGACTGAGTCCAGAAGACACTCTGGCCTTCTAGCCAGGCTGAGAAGGTTTCGGGGTTTAGAACTAGGTAGAAGGAAGGAGGAAAGGAGGGCAGGAAGGAAGGAGGAAGGAGGGAAGACATGGGACATTTGGGAGAGCTGCTTGGGACAGGCTTCAGGGACCTAGGTTCAGGGAGCTGTCTTAAGGGTCTGACGATGGAGAGAAGAACAGAAAGAACAAGCCAAGCAGCAGTGGGGCAATTCTCTGACAGGGGGAGAAAGCAGGCACTCACAAATTGAAACGGGATCACCAAGGCTCAGGGAACACTAGCAGGTGGGTAGGGGTGAGTGCTAACAGGACTCTAAGGCTGGCGTTAGACTTCACAGGGAAACAAAGCAACTGTCACGGCAATGACAAAGAGGTGAGAGGTAACCAAGGGCAGCAGGACATATAGTCATTGGTTCCAGAACAATCTTCAGATCAATAAAATGAGAACTCACAATCAGAATTACAAGAGAATGCACAGGTTATTGCACTTTCTACAAAAAGTGATGCTAGGGCGCCTGGGTGGCTCAGTTGGTTGGGTGACTGCCTTCGGCTCAGGTCATGATCCTGGAGTCCCGGGATCGAGTCCCGCATCGGGCTCCCTGCTTGGCGGGGAGTCTGCTTCTCCCTCCGACCCTCCCCCCTTTCATGCTCTCTCTCTCTCTCAGTCTCTCTCTCTCTCAAATAAATAAATAAAATCTTTAAAAAAAAAAAGTGATGCTAAACAACTTTACCTCTGTGGATAATCTTTTTGTCTCCTGTTTGCGCTGATGTTCTGCTACATTTGCCACAGACTCAGCCAACTGATAAAGATCTTGTTCCATCGGTGCGCCCATGAAGCTGAGCATGGGAGGCTCCCAACCGTTGCGGAACCGCGGGACATATGGTGGGATGAACTGCTCTTTTGGCCATTCTGCTCTGTAGACGGACAGTAAGGCACAAAATTAAGAAATGTATCCATGTTCAAAATTACTTTCAATAAGGTTAGCCACAAAAAATAAAAACAGATAACAACAAACAGAAACAAAGCATACCTCATCTGCCCTCTCTCTCTTCAAAAAGGGAAAGTGAACATGCTTATACTAGTCTGTAATGCCAACAAAATGAAAGGAAGATTGAATCCTGCTTCATGATCTGTTTTCAGTACACTGCCTCAATTCTCCATTAATTCAGTTATGTAACATGGATATAGGTTTTGAAAATTTGGAAAAGGAGCATGAGGCTAGAAGTGTTACAAGTATTTAGAACACGAACTTCTCCTGTATCTAAAGTAGTTTCAGATTCTTATCTTTCCCTTCCTTCCCCTCCCTCGGTATGAACCCTCCTGGTATCAGATATATCTTTCAAAAGAGAAACAACAGAGAATGTTCTTAACATTTATGATTTTTTTAAGTTACAAAGTCCCCTAAATGAAACATTACCAATTTTATAAATTAAATTTATCAGTGAGCTTTTAATCAGTAAAATCAAGTTAGGACTAATCTGGAATCATAATCATTACCCGTTCATTATTTAATGACTCTAAGCGAGGCTTATTTCTACAAGCTCCTAATCATTCATGAACCACAAAAATAACTGGGACAGAAATTATAGCTTCATCTCTGCTATACTATGTTGTTTTATCTTTCACGAGTGAAAGATTAATTCTTCAGGTTATATTTCTACTATGATGAAATAAGTATTTTTATTCAGATTATTATGTACCTTCATGATCTTTTTATCTTTATGAATTTTTAAATCAGTATATTCATTTCCTAATACTCTTAACAATTAGGATCTAAAAAAATTACCTTTTCTCTTGTCAAGAGCTAACGATATATTTCCTTTTGATGTAGTTTTTCCAATGGTCATTCATTTTCTCATTTTGAGGTAGGACCCAAAATCAAGAAATTAGAAAGTCTGAGCTATTTTTGTACTAGGAGATCTGATGAATTTAGTAAGTTTCATGGGAAAATACTAAAAGATCCCACCTAGGCTTATCATAAGACTATAAACTATGAAAATCTAATAGATTTAAGAAATCTATTTAACCAACTACAATATATAAATAGCATGATACAGTAGGTTATATTAGTATATAAATAAATTTAAATATTGTTTTCAAAATAAAAACAACAACTACAGGGCTTTTAAATAATTTTTTGCTTGGTAAACCATTCAATATGTAAACCATATCCCAACACAAGCTGTTGCCTAAGTCCAAAATGTAAGTTTTATATTTTATATATAAACACCGTTTATATGTGTTTCAATAGAAGAAAAGGAGGAGGAAAAAAATTATGAACTGATCCATTACTTTTAGGCTAGCCCATTCAAAAGCATTAGGAAGAAAAGCGTCTAAGTGACCACACTGAATGACTCACTCTAAGTAGTGAGAGAAAAAAATGATTTGGGCCATGGTTAGGAAGGCAAAAATTATTTATTCACATACCATAAAATGATAAATATTTTTTTGCCTTGCCTAGGAAACTTTAACACTGCAATGTTAAATGAGGCAATGTAAATGATTTGTCTTCCACAATCACTACTGACAAAAATACGATTTTTAAAATGATCCCCTCCTCCTTTCCATTCCCACTACTACTGTTCCAGACCCAGGGAATGTTGCTTACTAAGGAATCTCTACACTAGCATCAGCATCCCAAGGGGCCTCCTGGCCTCACTTTGGTCCTTGTCCTTGCTAGGCTCAACTAGCAGACTGATCTTTCTAAAATGCAGATGTGATTATGTCACACTCCTATTCACACAGCTATTGGTTCTCCACAGCCTATAGAATCTTCTCCAACTCTTTAGCATGGCAGTGGGAGCCTTCAGAGCCCACCTGCTTATTTCCATGTGCCTCATTTAACACCATCCCTCCTCGCCCCCTTCCCCACAAGCACCTGCTATCCAAAGTCTATATACCAGCTAAACCCATATTCAGTCTCCATTCTCTTGACTTCCTACTTCATGCCCTCATTCATGCTT
The DNA here is from genome assembly GCF_054177405.1 of Leptonychotes weddellii. Lineage (NCBI taxonomy): Eukaryota > Metazoa > Chordata > Mammalia > Carnivora > Phocidae > Leptonychotes > Leptonychotes weddellii. Next base: position 78,716,264 of record NC_138373.1, read on the forward strand.
CTCTATTAGGAAGGCCCCTTCCCACCTATGTATTTGTGGAAATCCTACTCATCCAGTTGAAAGGCAGCATAGCAAAATAATTATGAACATCAACTCCAGAGCCAAATTGCCAGGTACAAATTGCAGATCTGCCACTTAAGAGTTATATGGCTTTGAGCAAATTACTTAACCACTCTAGGCCTCAGTTTTGTTATCTGTAAAATAGGGATAACAACAGTACTTATATAAAGTTCATAGAAGGGTGCCTGGCGAACACTATCTGTATAGTGTGTACATATATATTACATAATATACTACTCTTATTATCTATTGATTTTAAATGCCAGCTCTTCTTTGAAAGCTAACTACCCCCCTCTTCAAATCCTCTTCCTGATGGCTCTCCCTTACCAAACAACAGCAGTTTATAAGTCACTCCGGACAGTTAATATGCCTTACATTTTATAGCTTCCCCACTAGACTGGCTTTTTAAGGGTTTAGGCTTTTTCACCTGTAATGCTTAGTCTTTCATACGCAGAAGGCTAAAAATAAACATCTTGTTAGATTCCTGTAATAACAAAGAACAATACTTGAAGTATTACAGGTATTAAACTCATATACATCTACCTGGCTTTCATCCACGTTTCGCCCAGTGACATCCACAGCTGTCTTTCATCATTGTTGACAGTATAATTTAAGAACTCAATTGTGTCCTTAGTCAATAGGGGGCTGAGTACTGAACTGGCTAGTTCAGGACCTCCTGTTGCCTGCACCACCTAAAATGACAATAAATCATTTTTTAGCAAGAAGATGATGATTACTTGTATATTTTCAAAATATGTAAAATCCATGCCAAAACAAGCACTGTTTTTATATACTCAGATTTTGATGTGGTGCAGTGTACTACTTACTGAATGAAAAACAGCTTATTAAGTCAACCTACCCAGCCCAAAGGTGACTAATAATCTAGAATGAAAAGTTAGTAGCTTAACAACTTTCACAGGATCTATTGGTTGCATATGACCGTATTTTCCCTGGAAAATACTAATGGCTATCCAAAGAATTCTCAGTCAGGTTGTTTAACTATCTCTGCTTTTTGCTTAAAAAAAAAAAAAAAGTACATGTATCTTTCCTGGCAAATCTATTATCCCAAACTTGAAAAGTATGGTTCTATAAATGAATACTACAGAGAGAAATAAGGCTCAACTTAACAGTCCATGGCTGTGCCTATAAAGACATACAAAAATAAAAGGATCCAGAGAGAAAAGTGAGAGAAGAATGAGAACTGGTACTCTGAATCTATGGTATTTTTCCCCAGGATTTAATTCTAGGAAATTGTCCTGATTTCAAATGGATAATTTAATGATTAGCAGAAACAAATAAACAGGTGCACCTCTCTGATAAACAAAAGGTTGATAAGTGTATGTCCGGAAACTGCTCCAAATGGACTTCTCAGAGGCTTTTTCCTGGCTAAAGAATGGTAGTTATCTCCTAGAGCAGAAACCAGAGCCCTTTTATAAAAATCTCACCTTCCCAGAGATATGGCACAAGAAAAAAGGGATTTTTTTTTTGAATGGCTCCAGACCAAGAGTCAGTTTCTCAGTTTCTCCCCAGTCATCCAAGTGCTCTGAGCATGCTATGCTGTTGTATGCCTCTGTGTATCTGCACGTGCTGCTTCCCAGTTCCCCAAGAGGCCCTTCCTTTATCACTCAGAACTCTACTCCGGTACCACCTCTTCCAAGAAGCCCTCCTTAATCCCAAAGCATAGCTCCAAGGCACCTCAGTGTCCCCAGAACAATTTATGCATATAAGTAACACATTACATTTTAACTTATGGCTTATTTTTCAGTTTTCCCTCCTGTGAGGACTTGGACCAAGTCAATTGCAGAAGACACAGTGTTAGAGGGATGACTGAGAATCAGTGAAAGAAAAGATGAGAAGTAAGGAGGGAGGCTGACTCTTACTTGAGAACAAAATTTACCCTGCCTGGTACAGTAATTTTCTTACTTTCAAGCCCTATAAGCACTTCTGGTAAATATGTAGGAATGATTAAGAGGGAAAAGTAAAGGAGTAAAATCTAGGAGTAGAGGAACTTTAAAATCTTTGGGAATGAAAGAGAAGAAATGTCAATAAAAAGCTGTAAGACATAGTTCCCTCTCAAGAACGGATGTTAAGCACGTATGCATGTATGGTTGCTGTGGGTGTGCTTGTGTGTGGAGAGGCTGAGGGCAGAGGGCGGGTCTTGCAAGGTTTAAAGCCACTAAATTTTGTGTGGCTGGTCGTAGGCCCTAAATAAATGTTCCTTCCCATGTTTCTTGTCCAAGTAATATGTCTGGGGCCCTGTAGGCAGAACATTAAAAGGAGTAACAAACATATTCTGATTGGAGAGACCATGAAGAAGGAGTCATTTTTGATGGAAAAAAAAAGATAAAATGAATCCTATTTTCAGATACATAGCTTGATCACAAAGGCTACTTTCTACATGTGAGGGAAACCAGTCCCATTATTTTATAGTTCTCTTTCATGTAACGACTACATATCTACATATCTACTTATAATCTGTGAAAGAGTATGCCAAGAATGAGGAGATGGCAAAAACTCTTTTAGAGTCAACACTTCCTAATATTCAAACCAAGACAGTATCAAATGTGTTAAAGAATAAGGAATATAAATTTTGTTAATGAGATTCTATGGGCTTCTTTGCATATGAATGGCCTTGATTTAATTTTTAAAAGAGCTTATAAAGCAAGGATTATTCAACAATAACTAGACAAGTAGAAATCTGATGTTCTATATATAGAGCAACAACATCTGGAAGCATTCATAAATTATTGATGTAGTCTTGGACTTTCATCTTCTAATCTCTTATTGCCCAGTTCTGACACCTATGTTAATAATGTTACTTTCCTATGTTTGTAAAGCAATATTCATTTCATATTCTACTTCAGGTCCTGTCTATTTGCCCTTAGGGAAAGAAGGAGATTTATTATCCCTTTTTGTTACTTGCACTTTCTTTTTCTCTTTTTTTTTTTTTTTGATAATCAAGTAAAACCTATGGGAAATGCATTTGAATTTGCCCCATTTTTGATAAATATTAGAGTACTCAAACCATAGTGTTCATATGCCCTCAACCAAAATAACGAAATTTATCTGCTTCGTCTAGTCTTTAAAAAAAACAATAACAGAAATAAGACACAGGATAATCACACATTACTAACAATTATCATTATTGCCACTGTCATCCCACAAAGTGATCATTTGCTCTTCTGACAGGGACAGCCATTCACAAACACTCCACCCATGCCTGCCTTAGCCCACAAAGGAGGAAAGTCTGTCCTCCTCGAAGTATTTAAAAGAGACTCCACCTCCTTTCCACTCCTCACTCACTTGTCCTCCCACAAAAACCAGAATGACCCATCTAACTGGTGAAATTCTAGAAAAGGGTGATTTGTAGCCTACTCTCTTTTCAGATCTGTCTGTATGGGAGGGCGACAATTGCTCCATCTGCTTTCTGTCACATGCTTTTCCCAAACCCCTGCACTTTTTTGTTGTGTACTCTTTAATATTCCAGTGAGTTCTCCCAACTGCCCCGTAGGACAAGATGGTTGGATGTAACGTCAGCCTAGACAAGTTGCTACTACACCATTTGCAGATATAAGAAATATATAATGTGAAGGGAGGTATATTACCATACCACATAAGGAAAGAACATAGCTGCATACTGAAAATCTTGAAAATGAAGATGTGTATCTTGGATCCTGGCCTCCGGCACAAGAGGTATAACCTTTTGCTGGATAAACTCATAGGAACATCCAACTCCTTCACAAAGGGAATTGTTCCCAACACACCCTTTTGTTAGCTTTAAAAATTATACCTTTTGTACAAATATACATGTATGAGAAGGGAGTTTTCTGGGGGGAAAAATGTATTATGTGGATATCACTCCACCTGACACAGAGTGAGCATGCTAAAGACTACTAATTGCTCCCTAGTGTCCGCTCTCTTCTTCCTTCTAGAAAGAGAAGCCTCTACATTTTAGATGAACCTACAGGCACGCAGATGGAGACTATATTCCTTTGGTGTTCAGTATGGCCACATGAAAACATTCAGGCCAACTGGACAAAGGCAGAAATTACCTGTTTAAGTTCAGAGTCAGCTCCTTAAAGATAAATCATCTTTCTTTGCCCCTGTACACAGCTGTAACAAGGGCATGGAGGTAAATCAGCTTCCACCATAGAGACATCTGACACAGTTGCTCAATTCTTCTCTTGGACACATTTTCTTCATCTGGCTTCCAGAATACCATAATATTCTTATGTTTCTTCTCCTGACTTAACTGCTTCTTCTCAATCTTCTTTGTTGGTTCTTTCTATTCTCCTAACACTGAATTGCGCAAGGCTCAACCGGTCCTTGTTCCTCAATGATGATTACTACCTTGGTGATAATGTCATGGCTTTAAATGCCTTCTATATGCAGATGATCCTTAAATATGTATCTATAGCTTTGATTTCTCCACTGAACTCCAAATTCATATATTCAACTACCAAATTTTTCCATCTAGATGTAACAAAATTTTGACATGTCTAAAACTGAATTCCTTATCTTCCTTCAAAAAAATCTGTCTTACCTATTGTCTTCCCCATCTCGATGAATAATTACTCCATCCCCCCACTCTTAGGCCAAAACCTTTGGAGATACCCTTGGCTCTTGCATAGCACATCTAATCAACCGGCAAATGTTGCTTCTATGGTTTATACCCAAAATCCAACTTCTTACGATTTCTAATGTCACCCAGTCCAAACACCATAATCTCTGATCTGGATTATTTTAATAACCACCCTAGTCCCTTCTTCCCCCAGATTTCTAAGTATTCTAGCCAGAGCAATCCTTTTGTGCTGAAAACACTCCAAAAGTGTAAAAGATTTCATAATCACTTATAAAGACCAACAAAATATGACCTCCTGTTGCTTTGCTGACTTCATCTCCTAATTAAGCTCTCCCTCATTCTGTTCAAGTCACAATACTTATTTATTCCAAGAACATAATTTGCAATTATCATCCCAGAGCACTCACAATAGCTGTTCTCTGTCTGGAATTCTCTTCTTTCAGAAATCCACATGACTCATTCCTCACTGCATTTGCTCAAATGACACCTCTCACCTTAACCAACCCTATTCAAAAAGGGTAATACTCCACCTTGCATACGTGTGCACACTTGCATGAGCATACACCTGAAATATTCCCCGTTCTCTGTCCCTGCTGTATTTTTTCAAATAACACTTATTTTTAGCAAAATATATTATTTATGCATATATTTAGGTTACTGATTGCCCCTCCATACTACAAATATAAGTTCCAAGAGGGCAAAAATTTATGTCTGTTTTATTCCTGATAAGCTACTAATAATGGTAAGCATGTAACAGGCTCTCAATTAGTATTTCTGAATAAATAAATAAATGAGCAAAGCCCTCCATCCAGTACCAGTACCTCCTCACACCCAGCCTATTTTGGGAGAAAGAGAAAAACTTTTACATTATTATAGCCATTTGCATTATATCCTAGTATATACTGAAACACTAGCATCTGATAAATATTTCTTTTCATCTTCCTAGCTCTGTCAGAGACATCGGCTTCCTCAGCAATAAAGTAAAGGTGCTTGAACAGGATGATTTCTAAGGTTCTTTCAAACTCCCGAATTGCACATTCTCGATGTTGACACAGATGCCAAGAGAAATCATATCCATGCAAAGTAATGAAGGAAAACTGTCGAGATACTCCAGACAGACACTTGGGGTTGAAAAACATACTAAGAGTGATTACTTTCTTAAATTAACAGTCTTACCATATTTAATGGAGTAAATAAAAAATGAACCAAATCTGCAGCACTCGGATTCTGGATGTGAGACTTCAGTTTGGCCTATAGCATTAAGAAAACAGACAAACAGATTACTATGATGCAATCAAGCAAAAAACAGATGCTCATAAAGGTCTGATACAGACTCAGAGAAAGAGTTCTTTACTACTAGTTTAACTTTTAATATATGAATCAGCCTAGGTAAGTCAGATTAAGAGAATTTAGTTTAAAAACAAGTTAGGAGTTGTTCTTTTTTGATAATTTGCTTGGATACATAGGTTTTATTATCTGTTGTCCTAATTAAAAGCAAATCAAAACATACATACCAAAAAATCTACAAGAATAATTTTATCTCTTCATTTAATCAGGAACCTCCTGGCTAGAATTTGATCTCCTTCGTTTGTTTCTTTTGGTTATACACAAATAAATTCCACTTACCAGAAGGTTAAATCCATGTTTAAACTTTTGTAAACAGTCAACAAACTCCTCAGGAGGGGGAGGTTTTGCCCGCAGAGTTAAAACACCCTCTAAAAGAAATAAACGGGAAGGGGGACAGATGAAAGCAAAGCTGTCAGAAAATCTAGTAGGGGCACCTGAGTGGCTCAGTCGTTAAGTGTCTGCCTTCAGCTCAGGTAATGATCCCAGGGTCCTGGGATTGAGCCCCACATCGAGCTCCCTGCTCAGTGGGAAGCCTGCTTCTCCCTCTCCCACTCCCCCTGCTTGTGTTCCCTCTCTCGCTGTGTCTCTCTCTGTCAAATAAATAAATAAAATCTTAAAAAAAAAAAAAAAGAAAATCTAGTAAATGAAAAAATAAAAAGCCCCATTTGTGTCTGTAAAATTTGATCATTCCAGATACCATGCTTCCTAGCTACTCTAGTACATCTCCTAGACTCACTGTAACAAACTAAGGTGATCCAACATTTGAAATAGACCCTTCTACCCTTAGGCTCTACTGACTCCTCACCAATTCCATAGATTTATGCTGTAGCCCTTTTATGTCCCAATTATTGCGCTTATCACCACAAAGACTATAAAAATGTGCGGGTTATAAGCCCTGCTCTGAAGGGCCTTAAAATCTTTAGAAAACCCAAATCGGTAAGTAACAAAGATACACCAAGGAAATGTTGTAGAAAGAGACTGCACCTGGTTGGGAGATGGGAAAATGGACACCTAACAGATGTTTCATGGGGAAAGTAGCTTTTAAGATGGGATCTGAAAGGTCTGTTACACGGCAATTTGGTAAGAAAATGTCATAGTTGGATACAGCAGTATAAGTAAAAAAACATGGAAAAAGGAAATTGCATGTACGTGAAACAACAAACTAAAGCAGAGAAACCAAGAGAATGGAAAAGCAGACCAAGGTTGGACTGAGGGTGACCTTGACTGCCAGAGGGGCGGGGGGAGGAGCAGAAGTAAATCAACAGAACATGGAATTAACATGCTGTTCAGAAGAATGAAGTGACTACATTAGATGACGACAACTGTCCTCCCAGAATAAAAGACTGGAGGCTTGAAGACTACTTAGAGAGCCAGGTAAAAAATGATGACAGCTTGAAGCAGACATTAGCTATGAAAATGAAAAGGGAAACAACTGGGTATAAAACACACTGAAAAAATAAAATCGATGTTGGCTGCAAGTTAGAGAATGAAGTCATACTAGACCTGTGGTCTTGAATCTGGATGACCAAGAGGAGAGAACACCCCTCATAACGAATACAGCAGGAATAAGTGGTTTGAGACATAAGGATGCAATAATACTTAATTTCAGAATATAGGGAGGTGACGTACACCCAGAGGTACACATCTGGAAGACAAGTCTACAGGTCACATGCTTAGGAGGTAGACATGAGCAAGAGAAAAACTGGGAGGTCACGTGTCATGAAAGGGATATTTACTCACTATTCTTTTAATTTTGTTCCACAGTTATAAGTTTATACATTTTGAGGCCATTTTAAATAGCTAACTACAGCATACCCCAAAACAGCTTGTACGTGACCTGAATATATTCTTTGGGAGTTCTGTGATATAAAAATTCAAATCCATTGATAGTTGTAACTATTTTAATGAGAAAAATCAATCCTTTTAACAAAATAATGAGGTTCTATATTTATAATAAAATAAATCAAAATAGGGGAAGAATAGAGCCATGCCTTTCTTTAACAGACATTAATTTTACAGTCACTAATTAAAACTACAGAGATGGTTGTTAGCTGAATCTCAGAGTCTCTGTGATTTAGGTTAAGTATCCTAGAATCTTTTCTTACTATAGCCAACTTGGAACCAAAATGGACCATTCCCTGGGGTCTTCTTAGTCTCTGCCTAACTCCCAGGTGCTATCCCAAAACTAGAAAAGGGACTTTGACCCACTGTCAATGGAGTTTTGCTGAGCAGTTCACAAGGGCAGAAACTCTGCCTAGCACTGGAGTTCTGAATGGTCTTTAGAAGTTTAAGAAAATCCAGCGGCGCCTGGGTGGCTCAGTGGTTAAGTGTCTGCCTTCGGTCATGATCCCAGGGTCCTGGGATTGAGCCCCGCATTGCATTGGGCTCCCTGCTCAGTGGGGAGCCTGCTTCTCCCTCTCCCACTCCCCCTGCTTGTGTTCCTGCTCTCACTGTGTCTCTCTCTGTCAAATAAATAAATAAATAAATAAATAAATAAATCTTAAAAAGAAGAGAAAATCCAACTTACCTCCTGGTCCTTTCTTTTTACCTTTCTTACTTTTCTTCCTTTTAGAAAGCTCAGAAAATGCTTCAGCTGCTTTTTGGAGTTTTGTGATAAAAAATTCAATGTCATCCAAAATGTGGTTTAATATTTGCTGGAATTAGAAATTACAGAATAAGATTTAAGACAAAATAAAACCATTTTTGCCTCGACTGAATACTATTAGTCAGTAAAGGAAAATCAGAAAGTTAAAAAAAAAAAAAGAAAAAAATACCTCCCACATGCAAATTTCAAGTTTATCACTAATTCTAAGAAAAAGAATTGAACTAAATATACATATACCCGTGGCTAAAGTCTGACATTTACATTTTTCTTTAGCTTGATCTTGTTCTATTTTCAATACCATAAAGAAAGCATTCACAATATCTATTCAGATTATTAATTATTTTCAACTACTCTAATTTTCTCATAGGGTTCTCCCACATAAAGTTAGGGGAAAAATTCTAAGAAACATCTTGTTAGAAGAGGAATGAGCATTTCTGTTTTCTAATAAATATGCCAATAAAGTACCAACAATATTATTTCATGGAATTAAAGGTATATAGAATGTTCTGATTACTTAATAAACACATAGATAATCTAGAATAATAATCATTAATGAGAGTTGCCACATGGTAAAATAGAATTAATGATGAATTATGCTTTCAGGGATTATTGGATCAGTTTTGATTGTCTTAGCTGACTTTCTCTAGTATGTGTGAAACCTGACATTCTTCTAATTTAAAAGACTAGAAACCGGGATTAAGTAAACTTTTAAATATAATAAATAATGGTATAATATAAAAATTAAATTCCAAACTTCAAATTCCTGTATTTGTTTCCAAATAAGCTAGGATTGTGTATAACATAAATAGTAATTACATTGAGATTATATTTTATTATTATATCAGAAGGCATTGTCATTCTGTAAGTAAATTACTATTGACTAATAAAAATAAATACAGCCTTATTCTTTATAAAATATTAAAATTTACATATCTACTTTTAAAAAATTCCACTTAACTTTTATCTTTCAGGCATTGTAAAATTGTTTAATAAAAATAAATGTCATGAAGAGGTATTTAGAAGACATTTCAATTATGAATTACAAGTTATGAAAAAAGTTAAAATCCCCCAAATCTGATAATTCAGTTTAGATTCCTTTGTAAACTAGTTAATATGCTAGTTCTTCTATCAGAGCCCTATCCTACTAACTAAATATTGGCATAAAGGCAAAAATAGTTAAGAAAGAAATAATTCAAAGGGCATAACCACCAATGGAAAGAGAAAATACAGTTTGCACAAAACATCTTTATTTAAATCAACTTCATTTTCCCTGCTGATATTTTTTTCCTCTTTAAAAAGAAGGCAATGGCCTAAAGAGGACTGTTGGACCTACCACGTCTCTGTCAATTCGGGCCGCCATCATTTCAGGTGCTTCTTCCTGCTCATGATACTGCCTTGGTTTCTCAACTAAAGAAAAAAGAATCACAAGTCTTTCAACCTGTTACCGAAGCAAGATCAATCTAGGTAGTGAAACATGAAAAGTGGATAGAAAAGAGTGCCATTTGCAAAAGGGAACACCTTCACTGGATACAAAATGAAAACTGCTCATCATCCATCAATGACATGCATCCTTGCCATCACTAACTGAGGAGCACTTGGCCAGGGCTGACGGGCTTGCCTTTAGCCTTTATGATTTACCCTGTAACTTCCCCTTCTATTCTCCCTCTTCCCAACGACAGCTGCCTGTAGAACCAACCCTAACTTCTCACCCTATAATTCCTGTACAAGAAAGAAATATAAACTCACATTTAAGCACCCGCTCCTCAAAAAGTGGTGAACTAATTTCTAATGCAACCTCCCAATTTTATACATTCCACCACTGTGATTACAATAAAGCTTTGGGGGTTCTGACAGTAAAGTGCTTCTTTCAAATTCTAGTTGTCATTAAGCACAATGTTGGGCTCACTGATTTATACTTTGTAAGTATAAATACTCTACAGGATTTGCAAATTAAGTAATACATATCTTAAGAGCACTCAAGATGTTAAGTTAGCTCAGTTAGCTAAAGCATGATGTTAATCATAAGGTCACTATAATGAACTCCCTTCTGGTTAATACTACCACTAAACACAGATACTTCTACATATATTTCACAGTAGATTAAATAAAAGAAAAACTGTACAGATGAAACTGGAAAAATGTATCATCAATAATGGAAAAAACTCATGATACATCATCATGACTCATGATGTTCAATATAGAAAACTACAAAAAATACTGAGAACTCTGTATTTATACCTCTTCTGCCTTTCCCAATAAATGGAGTATCGCCCCCCCCAAAAAAGAAGAAATTATGGAGTTTTTTGAAACTTAATTAGTGGCTCTTAAGTACTTTAAAATAATTAAATTTATATTTATGAACTCTTGCCAGTTAAATGCTGTTTTACATGGAGTTAGCGGCTTTCTTGGGTATAGTATACTACAGAAAGCATGTTGAACTTGAAATACAGCTAGTAAGAACTCCAGATAAGCCCCAAAATATCACTTGGAGGGTGAGGTAAGGGGAGATGCAGTATCTCGCAGACTTTTTCACAGTCTCTGGCACCACTATGAACCCCACTGCCACTACTCTACAGAGATCACTTTTGGAAGTCAGGGGTAAGGCTGTGTCAAGGATTCAAAGGAGATGTTTAGTCTGAGTTAGCTGGAGCCTTCAGAGGGACCAAAAAGATACTCCTTTTGGGGGGATTTCCAACCAAAAACTGGCCTGGGTCCAGACAGAACCTCACATGATAAGTGCTACGTTCTACATGGCCTAGTAGAAAATTAGAAGTTCTGAAAACTCTTTCTTACTCTCATTTAAATAGGTAAGACTGCACAGAATATTTTAGACAAAATCTAATGAGAGCCCAGAAACATCTCTTTGTTGTAAATCATATTAGGTTTTACAGATGTTTTCACAAATTTATTCAGAATATTTATAAACTTAAGATCTCTTATCCTTCCTCAACTTCAAGGAAGACCATTTTGATCTCTCTCAAAACCCACATCTCTTCTACCAAAATAGTAGCAACAACAAAACACTATGTGAACACAAAAAGTAGAAAACACTACAAACTCCTATTAGCTTTTTAAACACAAAATATTACAGAAAAAAAACAGATCAACAGAAATTTGTATGATTTCTAAAAACAAATTGTTATAAAGTAAATATTCTGCTACTTCATTTTTGATAAACAGATGTTTCAAAGACTTTTTTCTTTCATCTGTCTGGTAGCTGGGCTTACATGTAAATCTCTAAAAAATAACTTCAAGTATACAAAAAAAATAAATAAAATGGAAAGCAATTCAGAAATAAAATGAACTCAATTTGGCAAAAATGAGATGAACCACACGTTATGTGTTTTACACTGCAGTAGGGACTGTTGTCGACATTATTTGCTTTCAGATTCACAGCAACCCATGAATCATTATCCCCACTTTACAAGTGAGGTTGAAACACAAAGAGATACCATCCAGGGTCACACAGCAGATCCTGGTCTTACTCCAGAGTCCAACTTTTGACTCACCAGACTCAAAATAAAGTCTAGTGTCACTTATTTTTGGCCACCAAGTTCTATTGTTTAACTACATTGTTAGATATCTGCATGAATAATGTTTTATTAGATAAAGGATAAGTGATTTAAGTCCACTGAACAATGAGGCAGAACAGTGAGACTCTAGTCTTCATCAAATTCAAACTTGTTGATCACAATTTATTCACTCATAATAAAAAGATTGGACCAAACATATTTTAAGGCATTTTCAGTCATAAAAATTTCAGATTTGGTAAAAAAAAAAAAAAAAACAAAACAAAAACATTCTGACATATAAAAAGTTATGCTAAGTTCTATGCTCGGATTATTTGTCTTTGAAAAAGAATGTCAAGGTAAAATGATGATGCACACAAAGGGCCCCTCTGACAAGTTTAGTGAGATGGAGATGCTTTTACTCTTGTCCTAATACTCCCCTTACAGCCTTTTCATGTAAGCACAACAATTTTCCCAAACAGGAGAGTGGTAAGATAATAATAATGGAAAGAATTTTGAAGGACAATCTTTGCAAAAAAATCTGATAGTCTCTTCTCTGGTAGAGAGTTTGATTCACAGCTGAGTCAAACTTCCCATCTTTCTTTGATTGCATTAAAAAAAAAAAAAAAAAAGTAATCCTAACACCATATTTATTTAAATGACTGGTGTGAACTCTCATATACAATAGTCTTATAGTGTCAAAGTTTTAAATTTCCTTTATCTATGATTTTTTTTAATTAAAAAAGCTAACCTCAAGCTTCAGCTCAGAAATCAGCATCAGAATTTGAGAGCAAGAATTATGTCACAACCCAAAGTCAATGGTCAGTAAGTAGCAATCCTCAGAAACACTCACAGTCCCCTTGGTCAGCAGCCCATGCAGACCAGGCTGCCACCCGACTTCTAACATCCACCTGGGTAACAGTCCCAGGGGGCACCGGGGCAGGAGCTCTTGGCGGAGGCGGTATACCAGGGTCTGCTTTGGAAATCATCCTAAAAAAGATGAAAAAATAGAATTTTTACCATCTCCGTGTCCATCAATTCTCAGTTTATGGTATTAGTTCTTCAACCTTAAGAACGATGTCAAGGGGGAGGACAACAAGGACTTCCTAACCATTTCATTTTATGTATATTTACAAATGTATATGAAATATAAAAACACAGAAAAATTTTAATTCAACTGAACACTAGGTTTAATTTTTTTCTGGGTCTCCTGTGACTTGGAGAGGCTATGAACTAACTATATTCCTCATATCTATTTGTACCCAGGCTTCCTTCCCTTAAAATGCCACTCATCTGTCCTGACTCTGACAACACACGCTAGAGAAGGCTTCTCAGAGAAAGACCAGGAAACGCGGAGAGAAAAGGTGCACACATATACTGATAAACTAGGAAGAGCTAATGACTTGAAATCACAGGTTGTAATCTGTAAAATAGACCTTCACCGAAGATCATTTTTCTAAATCTTTAGAACAGAAACTACAACAACAACAAAAAACACCCCAAAAACCAAAAGAAAAACGCAAATAAAAAAACTTAAAAACAAAACAATTCTACCCCTTAATTTCTTTTAATGTTTTTACCTCAGGGCTTCAGGCCGCCTCTTCTGTTTCCCTCCTTTACTGTCACTGATCGCACTCTCAATGTCTTCACTAATGAGGTTTGCCTGCAGTGCAAGACAAGTTACCCGTGAGGTCATAGATTTTTCTTGTCTTAATGTATAGGTTCAAACAGCAACAGCAAAATGGATTACATTCCCTGTCTGAATCAGTAAGTGTCCTGATGCAAAAGAAAAGTGTTTTCTTTTTTTAAAATGTGCTTTCAAAACATGACTCTTGCAGTTTTTTGATGGTGAATTTTATGACAAATTTTAAAAACTGAAGAAGTTCTTAAAGGTTATTTCATCCAGATTCCATTACTTTAGACAAAAGCTATCCTTGCATACAGGCAAAGAGAAAAGGAATTTGCATATGCTGGAAATGTAAGTATATGTGGAAAATGTAACTGGGAGAAAATCTCTACCTAAAAAGAAATGAAGGAATTAGAAGTGCATGCTGGTCAAGCAGAGCCCTTCCCCTTTCTCAGCCTCAGGCTCCGGTGGGCACCCATTAACCTACTGGAACAAATCACTCAGTCCCAGCAGATACTCCCAGTTTGGGAAAATACACTACAATCGTGGGACGAACCCCAACACTAGGTTGTACCTTTTTTGATAACCACTTTATTCTGTCATTTCAGGTAAAAGCTAACTTTCTCCAAACAATTAACTTCTCTAATACTTTTCCAACAAGAATATTTGATGTGGTTTTCTTGGGAAACAGTGTGAAGTTAGCAGCTTCTTAAGAGGTGTATTTTGTTTGGTATGAAGTTTACTTATGACCAGTGATTATTATTGCATATTAGATTCTTGATGGGATGTACTCACCTCCTGTTTTTTGGTCCTGCTTGTTCTCTGTCATTTTGTATGTTTTTCTCAAATACGTATGCTGTATATTCTTTTACCATAAGCACAGACAATCATAAAATTTTAGAGCTGAAAGGAAACTTAAAGATCATCTAATCTGTCCTCTCTGTTTTATAATTAATGAAACTGAAGAATACACTCATATGATGGTTTGGCCAAGGTCACATTCCTAATTAAATGTGAGGGCTAATGCACCCTAGCTCAGTGTTACTTCAGTAAGACTATCTTAGTTTCAGGAAGACATTATAAACATCATGTCAAAGACTCTCTGTTATGTGGGATATTAAATAAAACTGAAGATGCTTAGGAACCCTGAACTTCTTTTGGGGGGGGGCTATCATATTTCTAAGAAAAATTTTACTACAGAGGTGGGCAGGAGCGTAGTGTAAAATCCCATAATAAAGAAACTTTAAAACTCAAAAGTGATGTTGCAACATGACCCATATAAAAGAAACTACATCATATTTCATTGTGTTTATATTTTTAATGTGTCAAGGAAAAAGAAGGTCTCATGTAGATAGCACTAATGAGTAAAAACACAGAGCTGCACAGTGGTATTTGAGCTTTTAGACAAAACAGTAATTCAGTAAATCTGTTTCAGACCCATCAATACCAGCATCCCCTATCAGATAAAACAAGCCCTTCATTCTCAACACTGAAACCCAGAAACTTTACTCAGCATAATAATTCTTAGTTTCAGGCTAAGTTTTAGAGCACTGAGGCAAATACCAGATTTAAAATGTCTTTTAGTTTAGTCCTCTGTTTTAAAAATATTTTAATTTCAATATATTTTCAGAGAAAAATATTCACTTTAATACTTATTTAATACTTAACAAATCTAACCTTGAAAAATTCTTAATACCCTTTATGACTTTCAAAAGGCACTACATAAAATTTGATGAACATCACTATGCAAATTATCTAAATGCCACAGTTATTTTCAAGTAAGATTTTTAGAAAGTCATCTATACATAAAGCAAGAAAAAGAAAATGATGAAATCCACTGTTGACAGTCAATCTTAATTTAGCTATCATATTTTAATGTCAAAGAAATACAGAAAAGATCAAGTGACACTTCATGCTAATCTCCTAACATTTCTTTATAAGATAAAAATTACCTGTATATTTTGTAATATACAGTCACAGTGGTAAGTCACTGCTTTGGCAAAGCACCAATCAACTCAACCCCAAATGAATTCCCTTTTGAAGAAATCAACTCATGATCCAAAAATATTCAAGGTGGACGATAATTTCTAATGTCCAACAAAGCATCACAAGTGATAAGCATTTGAAAATTACAGTGTGCTTTGAATACCAATCTTCAGGATATAGCATGTTTTTACTGGTAACCATGCTTAACTACTTTCACATTATCACTTGGGGATTACATATCTTGAGCAATTATTCAAGTCACATAATTAAATGGTGAGCTTTAAATATGTATCATTGAAAATGTCTTGCGGGTTTCACTGCAATAATCCATGTTATGTGATTAGTGCAGAATAAAATAGGATGGCGTGATTACTTATTGTCCATGAAGCATGATTTTGGAAGAATCAATTTTTAATTATAAGTCCAAGTAACTCAATGAAGAATTTAATATATTATCTATGCCTGTTTTTTTTTAAATAAATAGAATGCATCTTTCTTTTTTAAAATACCACTCTATTTCCTCTTTATTTATTGGAACCCCTCAGGAAAATACTAAGGTATTTGTTTTCCTTACAAAATCCTAAGAAACTAAAAATCCACTGGTCATATAACTGAAGTGGATAATCCAATGGCTGTCAGAACATCTACTTAAAGGGGAAAAAAAATTCACCATTCTTATACCTTAATCTCATCACACTGGAAAAGATGAAGATCGGGCTTGTTTTGAGTTGGCTCTTTGCACACCAGGGCGAGAATTGAATCATAGTTACAGGAATGCATCACAGCTTGGCAGTGCTGGACTGTGCTTAAAGGAAAATTCTCTAGTTCATTCTGTAAACAAAGTAAAAATATAATTTGCCTTAATTTTTATCGTATGTCTAAAATCTATTGAACAAAGAACTCTAGACACTGTACAAATCACTTTTAAAGTGATTTCCAAAATTATTCACCATCTTACATGGTATTTTTTTTCCCTCTGGCTATATAGTGTCAGAATTTTCTTTTACTTGAACATTGAACAGTCATACTCTTAGTTTCTACCTTCAGTGATCACAAATGTTAGGCTAAAAATAATACATCATTTATACATTTTTTTATTTCAATGAATCTTTCAGATGAAAAAATTCACTCTCTCTATATATTCATTCTAGCCAAAAATGTCAAACAGCTGGGCCAGAAGGATCTCACTAAAAATTACATTTTTCAAAGTGATTAAGATGTTTGGAAGTATAAAAGTGAATATTCTCTAACCTATAAACAGCCACCTAAATAAAATACTGGCGGATTCTTAAACAAATGAGCTTTCTGTTCACAATTAGAATTCTGTATTTAATGAGATATATTTAAAATGCTCATTATTATACTAATGATTTTATACAAATAGTGAGTGGGTCATAATGAGTTAATGAGAGAAACTGATTTTTTTTAAGAAAATATAATATCCCCAATAAATGAAAATAAATTAGATAAATAACAAATAAAAGGAAAAAGCAGCAACTCTGATTACAGATGGCACATACACACATCATGAGTTTTATTCTAACTTTTGATTCCCTGAGATCCAGAAAAGGCAAAACAAGAAGCACTTGTTCCTTCAAAATAAAATGCAATTTCTCAGAGTACCAGAGAAATAACAAATTTTCTTTCTTTGCAAAGTAAATTAAATAATACCCCTCTCTCTATATAATTACTAAAAACCATGAGGATCGGAGATGTTCTCTCACAATATATGATGGATGTGAGAAAAGAAAGGGCAGATCTTACTCCAAGTCCTATCAGAATACTCTAAAACAATTATGACAGTTGTTTTCTTTATCTTAGCAACTCAAATGCTTATTGGATGATGGGGCTCAAAAAAGTCCTGTGTTGAGAGCTCCAGCATCGTACCTACCAGTGGTTGTGCAAAATAAAGGTGCCTGCCATAGGGGTGCTGAAAAGTTAACACGCACGCACACACACACACACACACACACAAAAACCCCCTTCATCCCAGGTTACTCATTTACTGGGATATGGTTTGCCTAGTATATAATTAATATATGTCATAAAGGTAAGGCTCCACTGGGGCCTTATTTTAGTGCTTTGGATTTTTTTTCTCACTTCCTCCATCTCATCATTTGTGGTTAAAAACAAAACAAAACAAAACACATATCCCTCTGTCTCCAGTTTCAGGAACTGATTTTGTGGGCATAATATGTATGCAATAGTATATTTCTTCTTTAAAATCACTGACAAAATATTTTATTTTGTCAAACTTTCATCCCCTTTTAAACAGTATGACCTGCTTGTCAACATAAATATCTGTGGAACTTTATTGGAAGTAAACAGTCTAAATTTTACAAACTTACCTTCGATTCTAAATCAATCAGGCTCACAGCTCTGTCGTCCACCTGAAGAATCATATCCTGGGTCCACACTTTGCCCTTGGCATCGAGCAATTTCAGCTTCCTTATTCCATCATCAACAGTTATCATAGCATCTTTCCGATCCAGAACAAAGGTGGTCAAGTGCTTACGATTGACAAGAAGGAAAAAATATTTATTAACATACACATTCTCTTAGTGCACGTTTTCCAAAAGAAAGCAATGGTGACCTGACTGAAGTCAACGACTGGAGCGGAGAGGAGCCAACAACACAAGGTATCCTACAACTTTGTGGCTCTCTTACTGAGATTAAGAAAGTCAAGCAGGTTTTTGTTGAATTGAGGAAAGGGTGCCTTGAGTCATAAAATACCTCAATCTGTTTAATACCGAGCCATGTTGAGCTACATAAACAGAACATAAATTCTGAACAGCTTAAATAACATTCTCGTAAGACCGATCCCTCCCATCTCATTCCATGTTGGTTACTTAAGTGCTGAGCCACTGCGGCTTGAAACCACAGAAACTGATAAACGAGAGCAGTAGTCGGCTACCACGGTAGCAACCGTCAAACTGCACGGTACTGAAACAAAACTTCAAATCTCATGAAGCATGCCTGCTATGGGTAGAAAATGGAAAATAAGAGCAATTTAAAAATTACTCCCTGCTTAAACATGTTCTACTATAAGCGATAGTCACCTACGTAAATTCCAATCAAGAGCAAATATATCTTAAAAAATAACAACACAGGAAAAACTAAACAAGAAAACCGTTGTTTAAATAGGACTAGTCACGACTTTAGGTAAAACTAAAACTAAACCACTCAGTGAAACCATCAAAGGTGTAATTTCAAAAAAGATTCCATAATATAAAATAGAAGCCTGTCCTGGTTTTAGCCAAAATAAGACTGACAATGACAAATGAGTGGTTAATTTATTCTCTATGAAAATAGACCCCAGATGAACAAGACACTTCATTATTTTACATCTCAGTTTTACAAAAATCTGAAAGAAAAAGGTCAACGCAATTCAGAGTACATCATAAGAATAAAATAAAACGCAATTCTGATTTTACCACCAAATTTTTATGTCCCTCAAGGTTCATTCTAAATTTTAGCAAACACCAAAACATCTTACTTCAACACGATATTGGGATATATCGGACACACTGCTGACACTGTCCCGAGCATAATTCTTCCTTTGTTCTGAAAGAGAAGTTGAAGAAGTCATTATTTACCCACTAACAGGCTGAAGTTCATGTATCAGTGTCTTGTGGCCATCTCTAAAACTAGTCTATCTCACATATAAATACAGTAGCTGACAAGTCACCATTGTGTGGTATATCTGAAAACACGCATTATTCACATTAAATGAAAAAGCCAATAGAAAGCTTAAATGATATGCAAGAACAATTTGACCCAATACAATTTTCAGAATCCCAAAGGTAAAATCTAGATTATTAATGTTGTAAGAAAAAGAGTTATTTGGTCTAAGGGTTTTATTAATCAGATACTTACTCTTTGGTAAAAAGATAAAAACTGGCTTGTATCTTTCATCTCTTAATGTACTGAGAACAAAACAGAATTGCAAAATACTGTCACAGATACTGTATTATAGGAGTTAGACTACATTATCAAGATAATGGCCACTACAAGGAACATCTCCTTTCACAACATCCAAACTATGGAAGAGTGTCAGAGGAGATTCAAAACATGATTTAATCATACCGATAGCCATTAAACTTTAACAGTTTCCACACAGCTACCCAACAAACAAATGTGATACTGAGAATTGCAGATATCACCTGTTAGAAAATATGAGAGTTAGGTAGAAAGTTACTGCACCACACTATTGAAAAAAGCAAAAATAAACATTTATTTTCTTTTGTAAAATGCTGCAAAACCAAAATATAAAATATGCAGAGGCAGTATTTTGTATTTGTTTCTTTCTAATCAAGTAACTTGCTTATTTGTAAATTCAGAGTTGCCCTATTCTTTCTAAAGCAGAATGCTCTGATGAAAAAGAACCCTAAGTAAGAACCAGAAGATTATTGTTTCTAGCTTTGGTTCTGTCACTAAGTAGAACGCTAAATTAAGGCAAGATGCTTAGCTCTGGACCTCAGCACTCTTCTTGTAAAACAAAAGGGTTAAATAAGATCAAACCTCAAGACTCCTACAGTACTAATATTCAGACCCACACAGACACAAACACACATGCACACATGTGCACACACAGACACACACACACTCCTCAGCTCTCCTAATTATCTAACAGCTTTTCAACAATAAACATGTTTTTTTCAGTTAATATAGAAACTTTTAGGTCTTCCTACAACTTCAGAAGCTGAAAAGTTCTGCTGAGCATGAAAGCAAAGCAAGTACAAAAATATAAAGTACATGTATAGATTCGGAATGTTAGCAGAATATTTGAAAACTGATAAATCACTGTTTCACAATACATACAAAAGTAATTATCTTTTATATTTACCTTAAACCTTAGATGAAAAATATCCATATCCCTTATATTACATCAGCCTGATATTATTCCGGTATATTCTATTTTTGCTTTTGCAGCATTAAGTTACTTAATAGAAAAAGACACACTACAAAATTCAGTATCTTCTACCTTTCTTTTTTTGTTTGGATGATGACCTGAAGAAGTATGATCCATCTGTTCCTACCAAAATAATGTGATCAAAAAGAAAGATCTGGTTTCACCTTAAATTTTTCTATTCCAATATAACAAAGCATAATCTTCACTTACATGACTGTATTCTACATATTAAAAAAATAAACCATGATTTTTTCTGATTATTAGCTGAGCATTAATCAACGTGAGATAGTAACAAATGAATAACTGTTCTCAGGAGAACCACTGAAATGCAATATATAACTGAGGAACATATCTGACAAAAAGCACTTTGAGAAATAATCACTATTTCAGAATCACTGGTTTATCACTTTCTAGCACAACTCTCTATGGCAGACTCAGGACATGAAGGTGGTTCTGTTAACTGTGGTCTGACCGAGACAGCAAAAGAAATGGCAGTGGTTGCCATGGTATCCAATTGTGATATGGCAACCCCAGGACATTCAAATGCTTCACCAAGCCTTTCAGATAAGTGATCAGTAAACACAACTGAAGCTCAACTGTATGTTTTGTAATTAAAGATTCTCATTATGAAGTAGTATGAATGTGTTCTCCCACATTTTCAAATACAGTTTCTTAATCTCATAGAAACATATTTTATAAGTACAATAGAAAAACACTGCCTATTTGATAGTATTTGTAAAAAAACATGACATTAACTGATCACTGACTGCCTTGAAGGTGTTATTTCTAATATTCCAAATGAAGAATCCATTTTAGAAATTCTTAAACTGCTTTCTCTCCAATACTACATAATATATAAGACGCTGTTACAAGAAATTACCTTTTAAAGATCCTAACAATATATAAATGCCATAAAATGGATTTATAAATAAACTAGTAGTTCTAGTGATTTAAGTCAATGAATAAATAAAGGTTAATATTAACATTTTAATAGGAAAATTTTGAAAGACGTTTCCTGAGAGGCAATTATGGTACATTTCTTTTTTATGAGAATCATATGTACTCTCAAGTACAGTTGTAAATAGTAATTATGCTTTTAAGCCGAAAATCTCACCAAAAGTTTAAAAAAGTATGAGAAATCTAAATGAAGTCTCAATGATACTCAAGGTAAAGCCTCCAGTGACGTTCCCCACTTTAACAATGGTTTTCAGACTTGGCCACACACTAAAATGAACTTGGAAAAACAGTGCCTGGGTCCCACCTGCTAGAGATTCCAATGTGACTGATGTAGGATGCAGTTTGGGCCCTGGAATTTATAAATGGCAATCCTATTGTGCAGCCAGGACTGAAAACCAAAATCTGTACAAACGCCAACTCACTGACTACATGTTACTTCTCTAAGCTGAAATTTTTTCTTTCCAAATTAAGAGCGTAAATCATGGACAAATAGTGTATTAAATAATAACTGAATAAATCTGGCAGCAGAGTTTTGGGTTTCTCGTACTATGGGCTACTCAACTGCTGATAAAAAGCCTCAGTTTCTATCTCCTTATCTCTCGCAATCTGCATTGATTAGAGGCAGGAACAAACTTTACTTGATTGCAGTACCACTGGTTGTGGTTTTACTGTTTTTCCTACTCGCTTTTATACCACAGACCAGAATACACAAACCCAAAGAAATGGAATTAGGTGAATTCAGTAACCAATGATGAAAATCCTTTACAGATTATTTTCGCATTATTGGATTGATATGCTGCTGGCAAAACGTGGTAATTCACTTCTAGATTGGGAACATTAAATTCAGGTTACGTAAGACTTTGAGTGACTATGATATATCAGTGTAGGTTCATCAATTGTAACAAATGTACCACTCGGTGCGGGCTGTTGATAATGGAGGGCTATACATACAGGTGGTATATGGGAAATCTCTGCAGCTTCCCCTCAATTTTTCTATGAACCTAAAACTACAAGTCTTAATTTTTTAAAAATGTAGGTTTTGGGGTGCCTGGGTGGCTCAGTCAGTTAAGCGTCTGACTCTTGATTTCAGCTCAGGTCATGATCTCAGGGTGGTGAGATCAAGCCCCGCGTTGGGCTCTGCATTCAGTGTGGAGTCTGCTTGAGATTCTCTCTCTCCCTCTCCCCCCATTCCCCCACTCTCTCTTTCTCTCTCTCAAAAGTAAAATCTTTTTTAAAATGTAGGTTTCATTTACTTCTATTAGTAAAATGGCAACTATAACAATATTCAGGTCTCAGTATTTAAACATAATTCCCTTTTGTTGATATTGCTGTTTATGCATATACAGCAAGATTTGTAAAAGCTAATATTCAGGGGTGCCTGAGTGGCTCAGTTGGTTAAGCGGCTGACTCTTAATTTTGGCTCAGGTCATGATCTCGGGGTCGTGAGATAGACACCCACGTCAGGCTCTGCGCTTAGCGGGGAGTCGGCTTGAGGACTCTCTCTCTCCCTCTGCCCCTCCACCCCCATGCTCTGTCTCTCTCTCTAAAATAAATGAACAAATGGTTAAAAAAAAAAGAGCTAATATTCAGATAATTTTATTTTCTCTTTCTCTGAAAATAAAGCATAGCTTCGAAGTATGGATTTGGCAATTAAAAAGAAAAAGAAGTAACATAAAAGCAGCTGCTGAGTATTTATTTCTCTCTCTAAATAAAACATTGGGCTACAGCTCCTATTACACTTTCCACTTTCAAGCACAGTAAAGGAGAATTCCTTTCCCACTATTTTAGTGTATAATATCCACAGAGGTGAGGTGCTTAATGGGAATCAGTGAGGAGCACCAAGTAATAAGTACAGCCTCTCATTATCTAGGCCGCCACAATCAGTTTGACAAATCAGTACCAAAACCAAGATACTGTTTGTAAAAACAAACAAGGTCATTTTTTACATAACTACATTATTTAAGAATTAATTTCACTGGCCTGTTCAACAAATTGTTAAGACAGCTTATCCCATGAGGAGAAAAGAAGCTTTAAAATTTTCAGGTAAGGTGGGAACACTGCCAAACTGTCTTTCTGAGTCACAAAGCACTAGCACACTCTATGAAGCTGAACCTCGACTCTAACATTGCCTGACTTCCTGATAATATATAATCATGGGCCACTGACTTCTTAAGAATTAAAAAAAAAAAAAACTGTTCTTAAAAAAGAGGATTTAAATGTTTTCTCCAGGTAAAATATACACCGTAAATGATGAGGATAGAGAAAAGAGAAATGGATTTTCATTTCTGAATGCCACCTGAATGTGTAAGAGATCACCTGGGCTTCAATTCTGACAGTTACACAAAGGGACTAACTCCCAACCAAGATCAGAAGATAGAAAGAGACAGGAAGAGAAGAAAGGTAGGTACAAAAAAAAAAAAAAATATATATATATATATGGGCTACATATGTATTAAGAAAAGTGCTATATTCAGGAATATTGCTATGAGAAAGATAAGTTAAGCACTGGGTAAAAATACAGAAAAGTTTATAGTGAGGTCAATCATATAGAAACTGATCATAAGGTTTACAGATTACTTACACTCAATTCTTACCAGTCCCTCCTTGAGAAGAAAAAAGAAAAACAGGAAAGACACAAATATATTTTCCTCCTTGCTGGCTTCACAAAAAAGTTCAAACTTAAGGCTGAGAGTTGAGAGAGTGCCTGTCTATCATATTTATCCAATACTATTTGGCCTCCCGACAAAACAAATCTCAAAGTTACTATAAATGTTGGCAATGACCAAAAAAAAAAAAGGCTAACTGGTAATTCCCTGAAACTCGAGTTTTTCTGGATAGAGGATGACTTTAAACAGCTGATTATTATAAATGGTTATATTACAAATTCAG
Organism: Leptonychotes weddellii; assembly: GCF_054177405.1. Taxonomy (NCBI): domain Eukaryota; kingdom Metazoa; phylum Chordata; class Mammalia; order Carnivora; family Phocidae; genus Leptonychotes; species Leptonychotes weddellii. Next base: position 78,740,738 of record NC_138373.1, read on the forward strand.
CAATATCGAATATAAAGAGAAGTTACTTTTCTAGGAAGTTCAGCTATTTAGAACACAGCAAAGCCCACACTTAAGTAAGTCCTCTGAGTGGCAGACCAATGTCACAAGGTCTATACATTGAAACTGGCACATTTTAATATGCAGACTTTAATGGGACTCTCAATTCCCCACTCAGAACTTACTTACTCTACCAAAGATTTTCTTTCTAGTTTTTCAGCCCATACGTATCAGAAGCAATGCTAGAAGAAGGCACGTTAACAACAGGCAAAAGTAACAGGCTTGGGACACAGCCACACAGAAAAAGTAGCCACAAATATTCAAAAGGGAAAAGATTTTGAATGATTTGGTGTAAAGGTAAAGACTACAGCCTCTGAGCACATCACAGCACACAGGCGCGCGCCCACTGATGACCCTCTGAGTCATCAACAGATTACAGGCACCACACCCTGATGGAAGGGAATGTTTAATATAGTTTACAAGTACTTCCTTAAAAATGATACTAAATTTTAGTGCTTAGAGACTTTGACAAGCAGCCTAGCTAGAGAAAAATACAAAACTTTCAACTCCTCGATAACAGTAGCCAAATGAAATGTTACTGTCATGAGGTATGTGGAGGAAAATGAAATTAATATTTATTTTCTCTTTATTTATGTTATCAGGGACTTTGCTGATGTAAAGCCTCTCACATGCTGGCTTTGAAATTTCTTGTATCATAATGAAGAAATGACAAATTTCTTGTATCATAATGAAGAAATGACAAAACAGGCTTTGAAATTTCTTTTATCATAATGAAAAAATGACAAAACAGGGTTATTAATAAACTGCAGTATATTTTAACTGCTTTCTTTGAATAAATTAACACATATCCAAAAGAAGCAAATGTATCATCATAATTGTATAGTTCACAGTACAAAAAAAATATTTCCGGTAATATCTGGAATATAAGCTTAAAAAATATGATGACGATTACTCCTTGACCCTGTCCAAGTATCACTGCGGTTACACATATAACATCATTTGGAGGTAACATCAAAATATTAAGGGCCTTGATTAATCTGAGGACCGAGGACAGAAAGTGATTTTCCTATGCTCCTCAATACCATGACAGACACATTACTTCTATTTTCTCATATAAACTTACCACAATACTATCATCATTTCTATTTTGTAGATGAGGAAACTGGGGCCAACAAGTAAAATCATTTGCCCAAAACGGCAGCCCTTTGGTATAAGGGCCATGATTCAGCCCCAAATTGCTTGGCCCTCAGAACCCATGTTGCCTCTCTGAGACTGAAGTTACTGAGTTACAGAAGCAATGTGGGAGGAACATTATGGTGTCAGACCTGAAGAGCATTCTCATGAAAAAGACAAGCTGCATGAAACTCTAGAGGCAGTATCTAACCTGTGGCCAGTGTATAAAAAACAACGGTCATTACCATAGAACTCATGTTCCAGTGCACCAACTAGTATCTTCACATACCAAAGATGTTCATGTACCATCCAGGAAAGAAATTAATTCTTGAAAGATTTATTCAACTGGTTTAATCATTGTGAAAGGAGAAATTTTAAAGAAAATGCATACATTGTGATAAACTACATTAAAAACCTCTCCTTTATCAATTCCCTAGCCAAAAAAAAAAAAAAGTTAGAACTTGAGACTGGGAGGCTAAACACTCAATGTTAACTAACTACAACTGGAACTTCAGCTACAACTTGCTTACTGCAAAGGTTCGTTCAAAATCTGAACATATTTCCTCCCTGTCATTCACACCATTCATTCCATGGGCATTGACTGAGAGCCCCTTTTGGGAGGGAAGTGGGGAGGATCAGATACAAAAAGGAATGAAACATTACCTGCAACTTCAAGGAACTTAAAATCTGCTTGTTTCTAAACCAAATACATTTGCTAAGTTTTCCTTCTTCTTTATAAATGCCTCTTAGATTTGCCCTTTTCTTTCCCTTCTCTTTATATCCTCTGTTTTACCAATACACTGTTCATTGTTGTCACACTATGCAAAATTGTCACATTTTCTTACAATCAAGATTTTTAAAGTTATGCGACTCGGACAAATCATCTCATCTTAGAAAGGAGCCTCAGCTTGTTCTATATGTAAAAAGGGGAAAACAGAAATTTACTGCTTATAGGCTGGTGATTTTCAATCCTCAGATCTATGATTTTTTGAAGAAGCTCCTAACCCAAAATAAACATTAAAATTTGCAAATGAATTCTACTTTTTATCCCTTACCCCTTTCTTCGCTCTCTGAAAACAGATTTTTGGATCTATGGTATTTGTGAGAAGATTAAGTAAGACTCGTTCGTCTTAACAAAAGTCTTAGGGCTACTATTTAGATGTCTGACTTACCTATTTCCATTCATACTCATCATATCCATCCTCAATACTGCTATGACAGTGACCCAAGACAACAGACCTTTTATACCCCTGACTAAAAAACTTCAGTGGCTAGGCATTTCCTGCAAACAATGTCCAAATTCCTTAGTATGATTCTTCCCACTGTGGTCCATGTTTAGATAATCTTATTTCTCAATGCACCACCTTGCACCCTTCAGTTAAGACCAAACCGTTTGCAGTTCATTCATTCATTATATCCATTCTACAAGTATTTACTGAGCGTAAATTTTACATTAGCCACTGTGCTATGCTTGGGGAATCATGAAGTAAGCAAGGCAGAGATGCACCAACTTCACAGAGCTCACGGTCTAGTTTATAAAGGGTTCATACTGCTGTTTACAGCACCCATCAGCCTCCCAAATGCCTGGAGCGCACTACTTACATTTCAGAGTTCAGTTCAATGCTCAGCTCCTCTGTGAAATCCCTTCTGACTCCTACCTCCACCCACATGGAAGAACTGACCACTCCACTGCACCTCAGACACTGCCATCCAAGCTTATTTAGCTCTTTATTGTAACAATGGAGTCTACCTCACCAAAACAGTGCATAAGCAATGACCATGTCTTATTCATCTTTGGAATGACTAAATTGTCATGGAAACAGAGACTATGAAGACCTTGGCCTGGCACCCAGAAGTACTTAATAAATATCTGCCTAGAAATGAAAGACTGAAGGAATTAATTATTTTGTTTTTTAAAAAAATAAAACAAAACCAAAAAAAAACCTCTTCTTTTTCAGTTTCTTCAAGTCATCCTCTAGACTGCAAGTCCCTTAAAGTCAAGAACCAAATATTACTAGCTCTGTTCTGTTCACATATTAATCATAAAATAAGCACCTGTTGAATATATTCTCTGGATCTATAATTCACAACTACTAGGACATGGTAAGGATGTCATAATACAGTCCTGGAGAAAACTGAAACCAACACTAATCAGCCTGACAATACCATAAGAAAATATATCCCTGTATGGTATAAAATCCATTTTATAAATGTCTGATTTGAGTCCTAAGGCCTAGTCACTCAATACACAGGCAGAAAGAGAGTCACAAAACCTTAGAATTGTTCATTCTTACTACACCCAAGACACTGTAGATCCAGATAATGTAAAAAAAAAAGGGGGGGGGAGAATTCCAAATTTATAAAAGGGTGTTAGTTCCTATGGCAGATAATAATAAGGATACTTCCAACAATAGCAGCAAATATATACACTACTTTCTGCTTGTCAGGTGCTGCTAGAAGCATTTTACATGTACTAGCTCATTTAATTGTCAGATCAACTCTATGAGATATCCCCATTATATAGATAAGCAAAATTAGGTAAAAAATCTTGTCCAAGATCATTCAGCTAATAAATGATAGAAGTGAATTTGAACCCAGGAAGTCTGGTTCCAGAGTCTTTGCTCTTAACCACAGTACTATTCTGAGTCTTTTAACCATAATACTATTATTATTATTTATTATTGTGCAATAATAAAAGCCCATGCAGGGGCACCTGGGTGGCTCAGTTGTTAAGCGTCTGCTTTGGCTCAGGTCATGATCCCAGGGTCCCAGGATTGAGCCCCACATTGGGCTCCCTGCTCCGCGGGGAGCCTGCTTCTCCCTCTCCCTCTCCCCCTGCTTGTGTTCCCTCTCTCGCTGTGTCTCTCTCTGTCAAATAAATAAATAAAATCTTAAAAAAAAAAAAAAATTAAAATAAATAAATAAATAAATAAAAGCCCATGCAGATCCTGTGGAAAAAATGCATTTCCAAACATATGTGGTGTATTTCAGGAGTCCTGAACTTCTTTTTAGTAATGATTTCTATTTTATACTAAAGTTTAAGAATATATTATTTACACATGAGACAATCTAGAGAGGACAAGGGAAATTAAAGAAGAATCAAGGAGAAAGCCTACTGGTTTCACAATACAGAAAGAAATGATACTATAACACTACCCAAAAGTTCAAGACCTATAAGGAAGAAATTCTGTCAACTGTCAGCCCACAATAAAATGGATCATTTGTGAAGATCAACAATTATATCACAAATAATTAGCTAGGAAAATCCACCTAAGGCATTGATGCCATATTAAAGACTCCTTAGAAAGCACTGCAATACATCTGTGGTTCTAAATTACATGACAGTAAGCAGAAGTCATATCTTAGTAGCTTTTATAAAAACTCTTTTTTAAACAATCCTTATCTCTCACTATGTCACTCTAAATAACATAAACAAGGCATGGGTTCAAATTACGAATCTGAATACGTAATTTGTAAAATGTGGTTAGAAGTAGAATTATACCTCGTCAAATAAACACACATACCATAGAGGGCCTTTGCACTTGTTTTTGAACTGTGTTCTCTGTCCATTTGGGAAAAGGTGGGTGATGATCCATAGCCACTGTAATAAAGAAAAAGAAAAAAAAGGTCATTGTGCTGGGTTAAAGTCCAAAGTAAGCAATAAAAATTCAAAACTACAAATAAAAATTCCAATGTACCACAATCACTGTGTGTTTTTAAAAAAACATATTGAGTTAATGCTAACTAGGTTTGTCAAAATGAGCCAGATCCTGCTCTGGTCAAGAAACAGAATATAAACCACACTACCCCAGTGTGGACGAGGTAGGTGCAAATCACAGCCTCCTCTCAAACTCCAAGTCAGAACCTTCCTAAGAAGTCAATAAGGCTGAAACTATCTTAGAAGAGTTTAAGTTTGCCATACTAAATTGAATTGTGAGCAATGATCCAGGCATAAAAAGTACTCAATCATTTAACCTATAATGGAATAGACATTATTTTCACAAAAACTTAAAATGTAAAATAACACTTTATCATTAAATTTGACCACCTTTACCCTACTTCCAGCCTTCTGTTACTAATACGGGAGGTGGAGTAAACGTCTCACTTGAATTTTAAAAATTTATTCAGTAAACATTTATTAACCCCAAAAATCTATTAGAATAAGGATTATGGCAGGGGACATGGTCTGTTAATAAAATAAGTAAGTAAAACCATTACAAAAGAATGTGATATCTGGATAAAACTAATAGATATTACAAGTAAGATCAAAGAAGGATTCAATTTTTATCAGGATGTGCAGAAAGACTTCACCACCAAGTTGGCATTTTTGCAGAATATAAATTGGAAAGAAGCTCTATGGATAGGTGGAAAACTAAATGAGGAAAAGGCGTGTGGAACTGGCTCAATGACTAGCATGGTGTCCAAGGGGACAATGCATCTAATGGGGCATGCCTAGATTAGAGGAATGGCTTCAGACATAGGGAAGGCAAATAGAGGGCTTAAGAATTTTACATTTTTATTCTCTGGATGAAACAAATATTTTTATACAAGAACATGACATGATCAAAAACATTTTTAAAGAAAATAATCCAAATGGCAAGGTAACCAGGTAGAGGGTGCTGCAAAAATTATGGTAGGAAAAAGGCCCTAAGTAGAGCTAGAATAGAAAGAAGGAAGAGACAGAAACAAGAGTTCCTTTATAGAAGAAAATATTATAAATTCATGATTAAGTGGATATTTATTGTTTTTTTGCTTTTTTTTTTTTAAAGATTTTATTTATTTATTTAAGACAGAGAGAATGAGAGACAGAGAGCATGAGAGGGAGGAGGGTCAGAGGGAGAAGCAGATTCCCCGCCGAGCAGGGAGCCCGATGCGGGACTCGATCCCGGGACTCCAGGATCATGACCTGAGCCCAAGGCAGTCGCTTAACGACTGAGCCACCCAGGCGCCCGTGGATATTTATTGTAAGAAAAGGGAGGAAGATTGAGAGTGTGGCCAAATTTTCTGGCTTGAATAACTGATGGACAAGATAAAGACAGCACCAGACAATACTCCCCAGGTGTCTCTTACTGACAAATACTAAAGAGATTTGCATTGATCTTTGTAAAGAAAAAAGATGAAGTATAACTCTTTACAATGTGAATAACCTATGAATTCTAAAAAATGATGAGCGAACTCTGTACCACAATGGCCAATATAAAATAACTACAATATTAACCACACTGTATAAGGAAACAGCAACTTATGTCAGGGACGTGATTTCAAGTTATACCTGGGGCCACAGGGATTGTTTTGTTTGCTTGCCTGATCTTTTTATTTGTTTTACACACCGATAAGTAGCTTGACAGACTGGACTAGAAGACATATAACTCTCCTCAGATGCCAGTATTTTATAAATAAAAATATAATAGAATGCTCCAGAGAAACTGAAACCTCTGAAGTAAAGAAATAATACATAAAATACCAGAACAAACTGTCTTCTATTAGATCACTGTCACAGAGGAGGATATTACCTAACCATCTTTTTCTTTCCAGACACAGTAAACTTTTAAATTAGAATTAGAAAGAAATTATGTATTAATGAAGAATAAACTACATAAAGAATTGGAATTAATCTTTTCAGTAAAAATACAAAACAAAGCCATCAAATCAAATCTAAAAAGAACCCCAACAGGGGCGCCGGGGTGGCTCAGTCGGTTGGGCTTCCAACTCTTGATTTCGACTTAGGTCATGATCTCGGGGTCATGGGATGGAGCCTCACATGGAGCTCTGCACTCAGAGCAGAATCTGCTTAAGGTTCTCTCCCTCGCCCTCTGCCCCACCCCCCACTCATGCACTCTGTCTGTCTCTTTAAAATAAATAAATAAATCTTAAAAAAAAAAGAACCCCAACAAATTAAATATAAACCTTCCAACTTACTTCATTTGAGCTGGATACATTCCAAAACCACTGGGATGATTAGAAATATGACCATTCATTGTGGTTTTCACTCCTGGGTTCTGAAAAAAGAAAGGTACATAGATTAAAGGTAATAAAAAGGTCAAGACATTTCAGTTTCAAGTTCTTCATTCAACAAATACATGTCACTGCTGGGATGACAGAGATACAAAGAGAACGATCTCCACCCTTAAAGTGCTCTGGCGCCAGAAGTGCAGATGGACATATAAACAAAGATTCAACTGGCCTTTAACATTAATGTACTAGAACGGTAAGCAAATTTAGGCAAGTAAAAGAAAAATCTAAGATATAGTTTTGAGTCTTCTACATATAGAAGGCATAACTGTATGTTCTGCTCTAACTCATAATCAATTCTCGGTTTTATGAAATGTTACTTTGTTTACTGTTTCATTATGCAAGTAATATAGGTTCATTAAATTTAAAAACCTGAGAACAGGAAAGTGCAAAATACAGAAAAGCACAAAGGGGAAAAATAGCACCCAGAGCCCTATCATTTAACAATCCTGTCATTTCCCTCCAGTCTTTTTCTTGCATCTACTTTTCTTCTTTCTCCCTTCCTTCAAAGCATGTTTGACAACATCCTATACACACACACTTGGATACACCTTTTTTCCAAGAAGGTATCCATTTACATATTCCTTTTACTTTTCGTGATAAAGCAATTTTAAAGTTAACACCAGATATTTAACTTCAGAAAACATTTTTAATATGTTTCACAAATTGAACAAATTCCTTCAAACAAGATGAATAAGTAAAACTTCTTGCTAAATCCAATGGCTTTTTCTTTCTTTGTTCTCCGAGACAGTACTGCTTACACCTGATTTCTTTTTTTTTTTTTAAGATTTTATTTGACAGAGAGAGAGAGGGAATGAGAAAGCGAGCGGCAGGCAGAGGGAGAGAGAGAAGCAGGCTCCCTGAGCTGGGACCTGGACACGGGACTTGATCCCAGGACCTTGAGATCATAACCTGAGCAGAAGGCAGACACTTAACTGACTGAGCCACCCAGGCACCCTACACCTGATTTATTTTTATTTACTCCTGGATACTTGGGCCTTCTTGGGTTCTGTGACACTAAACAATTCTGGATATTACCTTACTTTTCTGACTTTTGTATACATTATATTACTATGTCTTTCAATAATGGAGAGGTAGGTAGGGCACATCCCAGCTTTATTATAAGACAAAGACAGAGGGAGCAGTAGAATTACTTAACTACCGAGTGACTATTATTGTCAGGTAATATGACTGATACTTCCAAGGTGAATAAAACAGTCCCAGCTTTGGGTCAATAGTCTAGTGGGAAAAACAATCACTTCGTTAAAAATTTTTTTCTCTTACAAAGGATGATATGGGGTCCATTTTGAAAGGGCACTTCATTCAGATTAGGAGGCCGTAGAAGGCCTAGAGAAAGAAATTACATTCAAGACCAGTAACTTCAAGTTAATTCTTTTTTCATTCTTCAGATCCCAGTTCAATCACAGTGTCCTCAAGGAAGCTTTGACTGACCTCCCTGAATAGGTAAAAGCCCACTATCAGACATTCTCAGACTATAAACCATTTTTCAAAGTACTTTCTCAAACTATAAGCAATTTTTCAAAGTACTTATCACAGTTATAATTTTTCATTTGTTTAAACTAATTCTTGACTCTTCAGTAGACTAGAAGTTCCATAAGGGCAGAGACTTGTTTAATGCTGTTTCTCAAGCAGTAAGAACAGTACCAGGCGGGCGCCTGGGTGGCTCAGTTGGTTAAGCAACTGCCTTTGGCTCAGGTCATGATCCTGGAGTCGCGGGGTCAAGTCCCGCATCGGGCTCCCTGCTCAGCGAGGAGCCTGCTTCCCCCTCTGACCCTCCCCCCTCTCATGTACTCTCTCTCATTGTCGCTCTCTCAAATAAATAATCTTTAAAAAAAAAAAAAAAAGGGCGCCTGGGTGGCTCAGTTGGTTAAGCGACTGCCTTCGGCTTAGGTCATGATCCTGGAGTCCCTGGATCGAGTCCCGCATCGGGCTCCCTGCTCGGCGGGGAGCCTGCTTCTGCCTCTGACCCTCCCCCCTCTCATGTGCTCTCTCTTTCTCATTCTCTCTGTCTCAAATAAATAAGTAAATTCTTAAAAAAAAAAAAAAAAAGAACAGTACCAGGCATAGAATAGGTGTTAATTAAATATTTATTCAAAGAAAGAAAAAAAGAAGGAAGTCCGTGTCCCGCTTTTGAAAGACTTTATTGCATTCTTAATGATACAAAATTAATTCATATGGAACACATAGTAAATAAGTCCCAATGTATGTGGCTCTACTTTTAATCTACTAGAGATTCAAAGGGAAAAGCCAGGCTGACTGCCATAATTTTTGGAAGGGGTGAGACTTGACCTATTTCTTAAAGAAGAGTTAAGGATTTAGAAAGGTCCTCAAAACACTCAAGTTTAATTCAAGCTTTCCCAATAGTCCTGCTCATATTTATTCACAGCTTAGAAGCAAATTTCTAAATTAAGGAACAAAGAAATATTGACCTCTCCCCTTGATTTACACAATTACATAACATTAATTTACAAAATTACTACATTTACAAAATTACATTACACTTATATTACATTGTTATATTCTGTTTGCATTGTTTTTGTGATCTGATCATACTTGAATATGATCAGTATACAGATAAACCAGTTCTCTGGGGAAAAATTAAATCCTGATTTGTAGTGACTTCCATGGTATAAATATTTCCACTATGGCTCATCTCAAGCTATCAATACTTTTACAGAAGCTTACAAAATCCCTAAATATCCCACAGTTGGTTCTCATACGCCTATAGGACCCAAACAGAGCACATCATTGTTACATTCTAGAATTTGGGCCTGGAATAACATTCTGGATCTAGAGCCCATGGCTAGACACAGTCATTCACAGAAGCCTATAATTCTATTTCTGGCACTAACTAGCTACACAAGTCAATTAAGCCTCTGTTTCAATTTTCTCATCAATAAACTAGAGATAATTCTTGGGTCTTTCTAACTCACAGAGCTAGTGAAAAATCAAATGATGGATGTGTAAGTTTCTTTTAAAGTTTTTTTTTTTCCTTTTTTTTTTTTTTAAGTACTCTTTCAAAACAAGCTGGTTCGTTCAGTATATAAATTAAACCCCCAGGGTTTGTACTGATTTTGATCTGGTTTGCATTTTAAAACCACAGCAGCTGGTTTTAATAAAGAGTGATAGCCACAGCATCTCATCCTTTTCATGTTTAATTCTTCCTGACAGTCAAATAAATGCATGGTTTGTGTTTTGTTTTTAAAGCGGTGATCTGTCAGAGTAAGAGAATATTACAAAAGGGAATAGAAAATGTCAATTTGCTAAATTGAATTTTAAATTTAGAAATTTTTCCTATCTGGCAATCACAGTGTCACTTGTCACAGACGCTCATGTAGCAATATGGAGTTTTCATATATTTAAATATAGCAATTAGAGTGCACACCTTGCAAAGGAGACAATTACAAATGTTTGGTTTTCCTTCAGGCTTTTAAAAGACATATCCAAATTATAGCTATGTAGACCATATAGATAGTTTAGAGGAACCTTCAAGTCTTCCTAAAAAAAATAGGCTTTTTCATTTTTATTAACTGTTAAGCAAAACAACTTAAAACTAAGGAAACAAACATTTTCTTTATCATTTTACAGAGTCACAAATTAGTTAACTCTACCAAATAAGCTACTTAATCCTGCTAAAGGTGTACACTAAAACTGTCCTAACTGCTTCCACAGATTTGAGATTACAGCTTCACTTTCCTTATAAAAACACTTTTTATAACTTATAGTTATTATAATTTTATTTTCTACAGAAGATAACATTCTTCAGCCAAGCAAAAAGAGTAAAATGGCAAATTTAAGATCTAAGTTAAGCACACCAAAAATGGTAAACACTGAAATTCTCAATGTAAACAGAGTCTATGAAAAATCACTATAAGCAGAAATAAATGAGGCTAATCAAAAGGAATGAGATCTTGCCATTTGCAACGACATGGATGGAACTGGAGGGTATTATGCCGAGCGAAATAAGTCAAAAAGAGAAAGACATGTATCATATGACCTCACTGATATGAGGAATCCTTAATCCCAGGAAACAAACTGAGC
>NC_138373.1:78752502-78801035 GCF_054177405.1 Leptonychotes weddellii
CCTGGGTGGCTCAGCCATTAAGCGTCTGCCTTCGGCTCAGGTCATGATCCCAGGGTCCTGGGATCGAGCCCCGCATCGGGCTCCCTGCTCAGCAGAGAGCCTGCTTCTCCCTTTCCCTCTGCCCGCCGCTCTGCCTACTCGTGCTCTCTAACTCTCTGTCAAATAAATAAATTTAAAAAAAAAAAAAAGTAAAAAAAAGAGGAGAGATCTATGAAGCCAATGCTTATATCCATAAAACCAGCTGTTAGCACCCATTCTGTTCAGAATAGGAAGAGAATTATACAGTATAAGATAAAAAAAAAAACAAAACAAAACACCAAGAAAGTGAGGTACTCCAGGTCAGACAGAATGAGCATATGAAAGGAGGCCTGGGTGGCTCAGCTGGTTAAGCGACTGCCTTCGGCTCAGGTCATGATCCTAGGGTCCTGGGATCGAGCCCCTTATCGGGCTCCCTGCTCTGTGGGAAGCCTGCTTATCCCTCTCCCACTCCCCCTCCTTGTGTTCCCTCTCTCGCTGTGTCTCTCTGTCAAATAAATAAATAAAATCTTTAAAAAAAAAAAAAGAAGTTTTTGAGGTAGTTATTAGCTCCGTTTTGTAGGTAAATGACAGTCTCAAATAAGTTAAGACATCTGCCTAAGTGGTAACACAAGAAGCCAGAATTCGAAATGCATGGGTTCACTTAGATGCAGATTTATTTCAGTAACTCCAGTACAGTACTGTAAATGGATTTTCTCTTCCTAATGATTTTCTTAATAACATTTTCTTTTTTCTAGCTTACTTTATTGTACTGACTAGAGTATATAATGCATATACAAAATATGTGTTTATCGATGTTTATGTTATCAGTAAGGCTTCCAGTCAACAATTAGCTATCAATAGGTAAGTTTGGAGGAAGTCAAAAGTTCTGTGATAATTTTCGACTGTGATGGGGTCAGTACCCCTAAACCCCATGTTGTTCATGGGTCAAGTGTATAAAAGTGGGTCTTCTGAGTGCTTCATTCACATGTAAATAGCATGTGATACCCATAAATTTACCTGGACCATTTGCATTTCTTCCATTATAATTAAATACATATTACGGGAAGAGAGGAATAAGTCTCCAATTTAGCTGGAATCCTCCAACAAAAATAAAAATATGGGGTGCCTGGGTGGCTCAGTCGTTAAGCGTCTGCCTTCGGCTCAGGTCATGATCCCAGGGTCCTGGGTTCGAGCCCCACGTCGGGCTCCCTGCTCTGCGGGAAGCCTGCTTCTCCCTTTCCCACTCCCCCTGCTTGTGTTCCCTCTCTCGCTGTGTCTCTCTGTCAAATAAATAAATAAAATCTTTAAAAAATAAAATAAAATAAAAATAAAAAAATAAAAATATGGTAGGAAAGGGAACAAAATTCAGAGAGAGAAGAAACTGTCTTAACCCTTCTTTATTACCAGGCCCCCTATCCCACTGAGGCACACACTGGGGTTGGGTTTTGAGAGAAATAGTGGTAGGATTGGATCTTGAACTGTTTCTCAGCAAAGTGTACGTTAAATTTCATAAGTAACATGCAGAATTTTAACTGAAATCTCCACATATATATTTATGTGTGAGTTTTCCTCTTTTTACATATACCTTGCCTTACACATGCTTGGAAAAAACCTTTTATCAAAATGTTTCTCTCCCTGATTGTATTATTTCCACAATTCACGATGGACTTACAGTTAGCCTTGTATAATGACCGCGGCAATAAACACGTTTAAAGGAGCATATACTTTATCAGTGGACGTTTCTGATGTAACCACCGTGTGACATAATTAATCAGCAAACACAGGTCTCGGAGCCTGCTCACCACTGCCACACCCTTAAACAGACTGCCACTTACTCCGTCACATGCCAGGGAGGGCTCATTAAAACTGCAGCTAAATTTGGGGTTTTTTTAATTTTTTTGTAAACAACTTTTCTATTTTTGAATCACTTTATATTTACAGAAAAGTTGTGAAAATAGAACACAAAGTTCTTGCAAAACCTGCACCCTATCTCCTTACTGTTAACATCTCGCATTAGCATGATGTATTTGTGACAATTAATGAACCAGTATTAATATCAGGATTTTATTATTATCTAAAATCAATACTTGTTCTGACTTCCTTCACTTTTTTTACCTAATGTTTTTTTCTGTTCCAAGATCCTATCCACAATACCACATTGCATTTAGTCTTCATGTCTCATTAGGCTCCTCTCCCCTGTGACCATTTCTCACACTCCCCTTGTTTTTGATGACTATTTTAGTTTTCTAGGGCTTCCATAACAAAAGTATCACAAACTGGGTGGCTTAAAACAACAGAAACTTATTCTCTGACAGTTGTGGAGGCTTTAAGTCCAAAATGAAGATGTCAGCAGAGCTAAGCTCTCTCTGAAGGCTGTAGGGGAGGAATCCTTCTTTGTCTCTTCTAACTTCCGATGGTTGCTGGTAATCTCTAGCTTTCCTTGGCTTATAGATGCATCACTCAAATCTCTGCTCTGTCTTCATATGGCCTCCCTGGGTGTCTATCTATATACAAATTTCCTTCTTCTCATAAGGACACCAGTCAGTGGATTGGGGTCCACCCCAATCCAGTATGACCACATTGTGATTCATTGGCAAAGACCCTATCAAAATGAGGTCACATTCTTAGGAACAGTGTGGTAGGACTTCAGCATATCTTTTTGGGGGACACAATATAACTTGCAATAATGACTTTGATTGCCTTCTGAGGAGTACTGTATTTTGATATTCTGTAGGATGTCTCTCAATTGGGATTTGTCTGATGTTTTTCTCGTGATTAAGCTGGAGTTACAGGTTTTAGGGAGGAAGACCACAAAGATTTGTGCCACTCTCACCACATCATATCAAAACTCCATGTTATTAGCTATGACAAAACTGTTTTTTTTTTTTAAAGATTTTATTTATTTATTTGAGAGAGAGAATGAGAGAGAGAGAGAGCATGAGAGAGGGGAGGGTCAGAGGGAGAAGCAGACCCCCTGCCGAGCAGGGAGCCTGATGCGGGACTCGATCCCGGGACTCCAGGATCATGACCTGAGCCGAAGGCAGTCGCTTAACCAACTGAGCCACCCAGGCGCCCCTATGACAAAACTGTTTATGCTTAACCTTGCTCACTGACTAAAGCAGCATTCGTCATGTTTCTCTATTATAAAGTGACCTCCCTCACCACCACTCTACAGGCCTGTTTGGAAGAACTCACTATATGCAGCCCATACTTATGGGGTAGAGAGTTATGCTCCACCTTCTAGAGGAGGGAATATCTGCATGAATAATTTGGAATTCTTCTGTATGGGAGATTTGTGTATTTTCCACTATTTACTTATTTATTCTATTTTTTAATTAACAGAAAAGATGGAAAAACATACAAGAGGGGATCTGATTCATTAAATAGAAACTCCTGATTATTCATCCCCTATAAAACTCCTATCTCAGGTGGTTCAGACGAGATCTGAGTTAGGCTTCCTTTCTGTGCTGGGTATTGCATAGTGATGAGTGAGAGAGAGAAAGAGAGAAATTGAGGCATGAGAGAGATCATAGCCCTTAACACAAAACCTTGGCTAACACCACCAAAAAAGATGATTGGAATTTTAAAAAATAAACATTATCTAAGAAGTTCAAATCTTCCCAGAAGCAGAAAGTTGTTGAGTGCAGATTCTCAGAGGAGGTAGAAGAATATTCCCTGTGGGCATTTTCTTCCAAAATAAGAATAAAAGCACAGCTTTTTTCTGCCAGTTCAGTTCTCAACTGAACACATATCAGTGAACAACATTTTGGAACAAGAAGTAAAGAAAACCATCCCACCTACCTCACCTCTTCCCTACTCCCCAGTAATTTTTTTTCAAATTTCTATTTTTTGAAAATTAGCCTTATGGGTTAGTATTCACTGACATTCTATGAACCTTTTGGAAAGGTTCCAAAATGAAACTTTGTGTCACTGACTAGTGCAAAACAAAAGCTAGTGAGGAACCTAGGATCTCATATGAGTATTTTTATTGTGAGATATTCTTTTTCCATAGTAGTGCCACAAGCTAAATTAGTACAGTTCAACGTATTTTACAAAGGCAAATAGATAAAGAGCTATCTGGGCCAGACATAACCCAACTTGGAAGACAGAAAAATATGTTCTAAAATCATCTTTAATGAAATCGAAACTCTTGAATTCAAATTTCATTATGACGTATTAAATGGCTTCTAAAAATAGTAAATCATAAAACCTTACAGGTACAGTGAGAAGAGTTTTAACCCACGGATGAGATATAACATTTTAATATTTAACTACCCTGTTGCCACATGATTACCTTTCTCTGTATTACCTAGAGCAAAGGACACGAAGCAGTAAACAAAACACTGCTGGTGCTTCACTCTGCATTTTTAGTACAGCTCCTTAAGAGGATCAATGGTTTTACAAACTGTACAACATATTTTTAGAGTAAATGGTTACAACCTACAAAGTAGCAAATGTCACCTTCAAGCAACTATTATACTCAATTCATCCTACATTTCTAAATTATAAATACATCCCCCCAAGGTTGTGATAAATAAGAAATACTTAATTTCTAAACTATACAGGACTTTAAGCAATGCAATTCTGTTTAAATGAAGGTTAAAGCTTTCTACTGTATTATAGCATCCATCACCCTCAAACTGCTTCCCAGATATTTTATAAAAAGACGTTGCTTTTCATCTCAAGTTCATTTCTTTCTGTCTGACATACTACTCAAATATTGGTTGATAAGAGGACACAGAGGTATCATATCAAGAATTATTCATTATTTCAATTTGTGTGTTCTATTTTTCTCAAGATACGGTTTTAGAGATCCAAATGTCAGCATAATGGTTATATGGGGGCAGGTGTATCAAGTTTAACATCTATAAATTCATAAGCCAACAGAAAGTTCATGACTGGGCTATAAGGTAAAATTCTCCAATCATTCTTAACTAATCCTTATTCCTATTATTCCACAGTGCTTAACATTTTGTTGACAAAGATAAAAATACACTCCTTTTCACTTATCTTTAAAAACAGAGGTAGTCCCAATATGCTGTTAGAAAGTGATTCGACAAAGAACAGTCAAAACAAAACAAAAATCAATTCCAGTAATTATCTACATTTGGCTGAATATAAAAATAACTGATTGCCAGTCAGTACTCTTACTAAGAAAACAAATCCTAACAAAATCTTCCTTGAAAACTTCCCCATCTTCTATGGAAATTTTAGGGGGGGAAAAAAAGAAAGAAAAAGTATATTTAGGAAAACATTGCAGGCAATGTTAGGACAGCATAGTATCAAGTTTAAGGGAAGTTAGATTAGGAGTGGGTCTAGAAAACAAAATCTCCCTCAAAGAAGGGTTGAATCAAAGAAGGCAACATAAAGATCTTTAGAAATGTATGGCACAGTAGGGGAGGGAGACATCAACAGGATCATTTATAGTTCAATGTGGCAAGTAGAAAGACAGAATGCAAAGTGGGCACCTTATGCTTGGGGTGGGAGGGGAGGGCATTCAGTTCATAAAAAGCCTTCCTCCAGTCTGTGATGCATGAGCTGAGTAAGCCAGGAAAAGAGAAGAGCGAAGACAGGAGGGAGACAGCGTGGTACATTTAGGAAACCACCAGCAGTTCAGAGTCACTGAAGAATAATTTAAGAGGTAGAAAGTAATGAGGGAGATAAAACAAAACTGCCTATCACAGAGGGCAAATGTACTTTTATATCAAATTTTGTTAGACCAAAATTCAGTGTTTACTAACCCTATCTGTGTAATTGCTATTCACAGTAAATATTAAGATATTTCTTTGTTTGTACACTCTCTTGTCTTTAGAATAATCGTCTTACCTTCAACCCTTAGTTTTCCTTCATTTCCATTAATTTCATCACTTCACTCTCCACCAGAAGTAAAGTTTCCTTTCAATGCAATCTATTCCGCTATCATTTTTATCTTTCTGCAGGCCTCTCTCCCTGATTTCTATGCATTGCCTCCTGCATGGCGTCCACTGTGGTGTCCAAATCAACACTATCCTATTCATTACTTTCATTTCCTCCTGTCTTAGATCCTTGTTTCCTGGAGCCCATGACTCCCTTTCCTTTACTTTTACTTTTTATCTCAGAAGGGCACATACTTCAGAGTGTAAGAAAGCTAATTTCTGAAGCTTTACTTGACTGAAAACATGTTTATTCTACCTTCACAGATGACCAGTAGTATGTCTTCATTTACAGTTCTAACTTGCATATTATTTTAGCCCCAGAATTTTGAAGCCATTGATCTGTCTTCAGTGTCGCTGCTGAGATGTTAGGTGCCACTCTGTGTTGTTTTTTTTTTTTTTCTTTCTGCAGTTCTGGAGTTTGGAAATCTTCACTTTTCTTCCCCGATGTTCTGAAATTTCATGAATATACTGCTATAGCTGTTTTTTAAAAATTCGATATATTAGAAACTCGAGAGGTCTTTTCAAATTTGAAAATGACTGTCCTTAAATTCTAGGAAATTTTCTTGAGTTATTTCTTTGAGCATTTCTTCATGACATTTTCTAAAACTTTGCTTTTCTAAAAAATGCTACTGTTCTATTCTGAGGACTGAGTCTCTAATTTTATTGACTTTTTACATTTGTTTGTCATTTCCTGGTATTTCTGTTCTACTTTCTGGGTGGCTTCCTTAACTTCATCTCCAAAAAATCATTTAAAATTTTTCAAGTCTTCTATCAATTTTCAATTTCCAGGAGTATATTTTCATGCCCTTTTTTTTTTTTAAATAATACTTGTTCTTATTTCCAGATTGCAGTATATTCTTTGATATTTCTTAAAATATTGATGATAATATTTTAAAGTTGTGTCTTCTCCTTTTGTGTCTATTGCTGTCAATTTCTTTGTTTTCTCCAGGCTTGTTTTGGTCTCCAAATTTCTTCAAATATCTAGTGATCATTGGTTACTACTCACATTGAAGATGGAGCACTAACAGGCCAATTAGAAAGTCTGTTTAGGTAAGTGGGGCTTGTCAACATGCAGGCTTCACTGTGGAACAATCTCACTGGGCTATTCCACTGGGAGACCCCCAACCGTCAGTATCCATAGGTCTTTTGCTCAGAAGAGTCAGATTCTTCAAAGAAGCATCTGCCAACTGAATAGCTAGAGAATATATTATCTGACTGCCAAATTTTTGAAGATGAGTAGAGGGAGTGCCCTGGGGGTATCTCAATATTTAGTGTTTCATTTAACTATCGACCCTCCTCCTGTGCCTTGGTATCCCCCACTCAAGAGTTCTCTAGCTCACATTCTCCAGAGAATTAACTTCCAGTGTTGCTAGAGTGTAGGGAGGCATCTGGGGTCTAAGTTCACTTTAAACACACTTACACTGTTTTCACCACATACTCATTGTCAAGCCTTTCTGAGATTCTGAAGTGTCTCTCCCTAGCAGCTCAGGTTCCAGCTTCTTAGTACTTGTACATTAGTTACCATCACTCATGGGCTTTCCAGAGTCACTTTATCTCACTGATTTTCTACATTTTCTTAATCCCTTTGCTGTCACTGCTTTGGGAGGAGTAGAATGAATGTATGTGCTTGATCTGCCTTTCCCTGTAACATATTTTCTTTTTTTTTTTTTAAGATTTTATTTATTTGACAGAGAGAGAGAGCACAAGCAGGGGAAGCAGCAGAGGGAGGGGGAAAAGCAGGCTCTCCACTGAGCAGGGAGCCTGATACAGGACTCGATCCCAGGACCCTGGGATCATGACCTGAGCCAAAGGCAGACGCTTAACCAACTAAGCCATCCAGGCGCCCCTCCTGTAACATATTTTCATTGTCAAAACACTGACAAATATTTGTTAATGAAAAACTCAAGAGAAAAATTCAAGTCACCTCCAATATGAACTTGAGAGGTTAAAGTGGACTATGAAATATGAGCACAAGTTTATACTAAAAACAAAAAGACTAGGACAACCAGAGTGAAAGCAACACAAAAATGAAGAAAATTTACCTAACATAAAGTCAGCTGATATTCTGGTAGTGTATGTTTAACTACCTGTTGTTATATATAACAACAAATGCTGTTTTCAAATCCCAGGAAAGAAACAACAATTATAGTGTGTAAAAGTGAGGCAATATCCTCAACTAAATCAGTCATTATTGTTAATTTAAAAAATGCCTTAATTGTTTTCTAGAAATTAAATCACATCTTTAAATGCACAATACAGTTAGATGACTAAATGAAACCTGAAATCACCCTTAGATAAATAATCAGTGACTTATTCATTTTAATTATTCAGATATTTTTTCCCAAAGAGAAGCCCTATTTATTTATTTTTTAAAGATTTATTTATTTATGAGAAAGAGTGAGACAGAGTGCATGGGAGAAGGGGCAGAGGAAGAGAATCTCAAGAAGACTCCCTGCTGACCTCAGAGCCAGACACAGGACTCAATCCCATGACCCTGAGATCATAACCTGAGACACAATCAAGAGCAAGAGCCAGATGCCCAACCCAACTGAGCCACCCAGGCACCCCAAGAAGCCCTATTTAAGTGAGAATAGGTGGGAATAAGTTCTTTGTCAGCTCCCTAAAAGAGAAATCAGAGATATCTGTGCATTAGTTTTAAAATCAAGTTGCCTATAAAAGTAGTGTGAAACTCCTTCCTTAGGAGGTTAGATATTTACATAGTCATAAAAATTAAAGAAGAAAAAAATTAAGTCCAATGGGAAAAAATTTTTTTCATTGAGACTACTAAATTTCATATTAAAGGCAGTAAATATAAGCTTTGGCTATGGATAATACTAACCTTGAAAAATGTCTACTATAACAACAGAAGCGCTCAAAAATAGGAGTAAAGTTCTTCATAAGCCTCAAATTATCCATGAACTGGGGTAAGTCTAGACATATATCTGTTCGCTACTGTAAAAAAAAAAAAAAGCTCATTTATTAAGCATTTTAGTGTGTGAGTTACTGTACAAGTGCTTTATATACATTATCTTATTTAATTCTTACCCACCTTATGAGGTTGTAAGAGCTTACTGATACCAGACAGGCGAAGGCCCCTTGCCAAGAGGGTTCCTTGCTTTGTGTGAGGAAGAAACCAAGCAAGCATTTCAGAGAAAAGGGGCAAAGATTTATTAAATACAGAATAACGGAGCTACCTCACAAAGAAGTGGTCTCTCCTCTCAGATAAGAAAGAGGACCCCCACTTTGCCTCTAATGAAGGTTTTTTTTTTTTAATTAGCTAACCTATAGGGAGGGGCTTACTCTAACTTTGGGTTTATCACTTACATTAGGTAGTTAGTTTGTCCATTTTCTTAGGTTTATGGAATTATCAGCTCAGGTCTTGATATCAGGGTTGTGAGTTCTAGCCCCACATTGGGTTCCACACTGGGCATGGAGCCTACTTAAAAAAAATTAACTTTAAATTAGTTTATACTTAAATGTAAATAGCCACATATGGCTAATGGTTATCATACTAGACAGGAGAGCTCCAGATACTGAGTGCCCAGTTAGCAGACATGGTTCCCACTTTTACGGGGCTTAAAGCCTAGTGGGAAAGCCAACATGAATGATAATAAATATACTATTATAATTTCTGTTAATGGCTTAGAAGAAAAAGAATACAAAAGATAGTATTTATAAGGATATAAAGTCAGACTGGGTCACATCTAGCTATGAACTTCTAAAAACTACAGGATTAAGAGATTCATGCTGAAAATGTTATTTCCTCATTTAAAATCCAGGATAATTAGTGAACCACTGAAACAAAGAGTTAATGCATTTTTTGAAAGTGCCTTCAATGTCTTAAGACTGATCACAGAAACAATGCTCTGTGGGCAATGAAATCTATGTAAAAATAATTCTGAATAAGGATAATTTCTTTTTATCCTGTTAACAGCCTGAATTTAAACAAAATAAAATGAAAGAGAGTAGGGAAGAGGAATCACAAAAAATAAAACAGTAAGATATATAAAATGCCAACTTCAGATACTCCAAGTTTAAGAATCTGGATTTGAGGGATCAGGAAGTGAGAGTAAAACAAGTGAAGTACTATTCACTTGGAAAGAAATAGAACTTTTTATGGTCACAAGTCCTCTTTTGGGCCAGTGTCAATTTATAAACCAAAAAAAAAAAAGAAGAAGAAGAAAAAAGAAAAAGAAGTTTCTCCAGAAATTACATTCCTAGATTTGAGCACTTAGAAATGTAACAGAGCAAACAGAACTCTATATAGTAAATTAATAAGTTAAAAAGAGGTTGCTTGGATCAGCAGAGGAAGGGAGAATCACCAAATGCCTTCACGTTCCTGGATCATATTGTGTGGATTTTTGTTTGGGAAGTTAAGATAGATTTGTTTGGGTAAGTAGGCTATTTCAAGTTAAAAGGAAGAGGAAATATGAAGAAGAAATTAGCACAAGGGCTAGTAATGTTGCATTTGCATTTTTTTCCTTTTCCATCTTTCCCATCTCTAAGCCACTAGAAAACCGGTCCAGAGACTGAGATAAGTAAGACGGGGGGGGGGGCGGGGGAGAAGCATGACCTGATTTAGTTGAAATGTGTTGTTCACAAGAAGAACAAGTTTAATCTTTCTAAATAGCCCCCCCAATCAATTCCAGCTCTTTATTAAATAAACTAGGTGTAATTTAGCTGGCATAACTGCTGTCTACCATTTTAAACCAACTGTTTTATAAAATCAATGCACTAAGAGAACTAAACTACCACTGTAAGTGCTAACAGCAATGGGAGGAGGAGGTGCTGTTTAGATAGCACTGTGTGTGCCAGGCACAATTCCAAGCGCTTTCAATATATTTAATTGTCACAACAACCTCATGAGGTAAAGACCATTACTCTCCTCACTTTACAGATGCGTTAAGCTAGGGATTGAGTTTAATCAAATTCCCAACGTCAAAGAGCTAAAAGGTAGTAGATACGGAATAAAATCCAACCACTTTGCCATACAAAAGAAAACAATGTTCAGAGAGTTGGTTTTTTGCCCAAAATCACATGATCACATAGCATCTAAACAGAACTAAAAAGATTTTTTGTTTTGCTATAAATTTATTATAATAAGAGTACATACATTTGTATAGAAAAGAACAGTGTAGCTTTACTTATAAAGAAGAAAGAAAAGGAATGGCTTCTGAATGTTTATGAAGTAAAGGCAGAAAATAATCAGGAATGTTAGAAATATTATCAAGATAAAGGCAAAGGTCTTACCAGAACAAAAACAATGCACCCTATAGTTTCAAATGATTACAAAATTCCAAAAGGTCATGGCATCACCTCGACTTCTGATCAGCAAAATCTATGCCTGTTACAGAGTATTTCTCTATGGGAACACATTTCCAATTGTATAATGGCAATCAATAAAACTAGAATTGACTTTAATATTCAACTTTAGGATAGCATGTTTTTACAAACATGGTAACATGAATTATTTTAAATAAAGCATTAAGGTAATTAAAAAGGCTCTATGAAAATGTAGAAATAATCCCTTTTATCTCTATTAAGCAGAAGTATACACAGTGAGTGATTTTCCTCCAACTTCTTCAGAAAATATATTTTCTCAGGAATTTCAACAAATCAACTTAAAAACATGTTCTGATTTTTCTAACATGATCTTACATATTTTTACAGAATTTGATGAGGAAAGGAGTTAAGTTTTCCTCAAGCTGCTGTCAGCATAGCTTAAACTCGGCAAACTCATTTAATAGTTTCAATATATTACACTATAAGAGAGACACATGACTGTTTCTGATAAAACATGTTTTTTTTATATTTGGTACTATTTCTTAAAGTGGTTTTCAAACTCCATATATTTGTGTCATATAAGCAGTAAAAATCTATTCATGAGAGGATTACCAGGATTTTAAGTGATCTTTTTTTTTAGTGGGGTGAGGGGCAGGGGAGAGGGAGAGAGAGAATCTTAAGCAGGCTCCACGTTCAGCACAGAGCCCAATGCTGGGCTCCACTCGATCTCATAATCCCACAACCCTGCGATCATGACCTGAGCCAAAATCAAGAGTGGGACACTTAACTGACTGAGTCACCCAGGCACCCCTTAAGTGATCTTTTGATGATCTAATCTGGAATCATTTCAGAAGCTTCTGTAGATAAAATCTGAATCAATCTAATACTATTGCCTTCTAAAACTTAAATTTATTATTGTGCCCTTCAGAAAACATCCAATTCAATTAACTAGCATAGTACTCTTTTCTGACCTGGCCTTTTATACCTTTAAAGCTTTCTTTCTCACCATTTCTGCCTTCCTGCCACCTCCCCTGTTCCGTCCCAGACCCACTCCTCCACCCTGAACACCTCCCTATACTTGCACAGGCAGACTATACATCATTTTGAAGATTCTTGCCATCAAGTAACATCTTCTATCTGGAATATTCTCTCACCCAAAAACCTCCCTGCCACCTTCACCTGGCCAGCTCAAACTCAAACTTCAGATCTCAACCTAGGGAGGCCCTCCCGGATTTCTGTAAAGTAGGGTAGATAGATGCCTCTTTCATGTGTTCCCATTGTTTGAGTCTAAACTAAGATGCACTTAGCATACTACAGTAACTTCCTACTTTCTTGTTTGTACACAGGTTTGTAAGTTTCTTGAGGGCAGGGGCTAAATAATTTTACCAAACACAAAGTGTGAAGCCGAGTTCCTAATACATAGTAAGTTCTCGGTAAAAATGTATTAGATGAATGAAAAATATTATGCCCACAATTATTTTTTTACTTGGCCAAATTAAAATGTTTATTTCAAATCTTATTAAGAAAAAACAGAATGAAACCATGCTCTAAAAGCAAGAAAAACCGATAGGAACTATTTTAGCTAGTTGAAGAATTAAAAACTGAAAATATTTAGCATCACTAGCTTCTAACAAGAGCCACTCAAGGAAAACAGCAAACATGGTCCACCATTATACCCAAATCCCTCTAAGTCACCCCATCCACACTGTAAAATAGACAATTCCCTCCTCCTGCCTCTCCATCTTGACTTCTCTTAGTGCCAGCCACCTTCCTTATTTTCCCCAAATGGAATGAAAAAAAAAAAAAAAATCCTCATCTAACCATATCCTCTTACCTTTCCAATTCCTTCCCTTGTCTGATGGTGAGCATCAGTCCTCCCAGGATCCAGCCACTTTCTGTGAGTGTGAGGAAATTTCGTTCCTAGACTGGCCAGTGGAACATCTTAGATGTCAACTTGATTCAGGTTTGTTGTGAGATTAGAAAACACTGGACACCAAAGTTAATACTATTCCTTGCTTTGTCAATACTATTCCTAACTCTGGGCCCTTGGACATGTTAAACTCATGGGTCTTCAATAGTACTGAGTAAGCTGAAAATTAGAGTATTTCCAGGGGTTCTTTGAAGCTCCAAAGTCCAGTGCATTAGTTCAGTGACATCAATCACAGAGGCTAGCACACTGGCTCAGTGTGCTTCTTGTCAACTAAATTTACCTCTAAAGATCACCTGACAAAACAGAAACAGGAGAAAGTAACCTATTTTCTCATGGTGTTGGGGAGAGGTCGGGGGGAGTTAACATAGTAACTTTGAGGACTGGCTATACGTTACCCGCACAAACTCTACAGCCTGCTTACGCTGCCTACAAAGAAAGCATGTGATATAATTTTTTTTCTTTTCTTTTTTTTTTTCTTTTTACAATTTAGCTGGTGAGAAGCCCTGGGAACACCACATAAGAGCCCAGAGTAGCACACTCCTCCAACTTGAGTTAGCTAGGAAGAATAAGATGAATGTCCCTGCTCTCCCAGAACTGAAGCTGCTCTATTTTGGGATGCCAAAAAGGAAATTTTTCTAGGAAACAAGTGTTTGAATTTTATGAGATATGATATGTTTACAAGAATAGTATTTAATCTTAACTACCACTGTTGTCGTCTCAGGGAACGGCTTCACTGCCATGAAAGAAATAGGATGAGGCAAAGCGGCCCTACTCCAGAAGTAACTGTATATGCCAAGACACAAAACCAAAGAATCCACCTGATCTAGGCCCAAATGCTTAAGAAAGAAGAAGTGAAAAATGACCAACTAATAATCTACTAATGTAAGTGGGCAAAGGACAGGTGATCCACAGCATGGATCACTGCTACCCACAAATGTGCCTAAAACTTATGTGGCTGCCCTTGCAAACCTCACAAAGCCTCAAATGGCAATAATCGACTCTTAGAAAACAAAGCCCTACTGCTGCTCCTGGAGAGGGCATGAGCAAGCCTGCCCATAAGGCAATTTCCCAGCACCCAAAGACCACTTTCCAGTTCCTAAAAAACAATAATAGTATTTCTGCCAAGTAGAAAAATGCTTTTGGGGTGCTATTTCAGAGCTACTGGAAACAACCAAAACGTACCGCCATGCTTGTGCCCTGGTGCTGTGGGATAGTGAAAAGTGCATGCTATGAAGACAGATGGGCCTGAATGTAAATCTTGACTCTACCACGTCTCTGTGACTTTGAACAAACATTATCGGCTCTGAGCCTTTGTTCACTCATCTGTGAAATAAGACTGTTATGAAGACTACATGCAAAAGCACACGTGGGTCACTTAAGATTTATTAACTATATCTACACCCATCAGTTCTTTAATTTCCTGAAGAAATGTGTATTGGAGAAAAATAGAAATGGAGAGGTTTTCTTTGAATACAGATTCTAAAAATGAGATTCACTAAAGTAAAAACCAATTGCGATCCATCAAATACAACTCAAGGGAAATACATGATACTCAGAGCAAAGAATGTTACCAGTTACATACACACACACACACACACAAAGAAATTTCCTTTGCTTACCATTCCAGGCCTACCACAATTTTGTCCTAAGTCTTTTCTCCAGTCCTCCATATTCTCTCTAGCACTCCCACCTATAAAGTTTCACTACATCACACTCTCTTCTGAGCATGTTGTGCACTGACTCACCTTTAGGCCTCTGTTCTTACCTTAAATACTCTTCCTGCTACTTCATACCTCCCCTTCTAGCAACTGCTCAATTCCCCCTCTCCGTACCCCCATTTTAGTCTTCCCTGACCAACTCGGCATTAACAATATGTAGTCCTTTGGCAACTATTTATCATGTTAGTATTTTTTAATGTAGTTATGAAAAAGAACTCTGGTTTATTACTTTGTATCTCTGACACAGTTCTGGGGTGTGGCGAACTAGAACAATCTTCTGAGAAATAAACGCTGTACTAAAGTCATACTATAGGAGTTTTATATACATGTGCCGAAAGAAGAGTCCTAGCATTTTAGTGATCAAAGGAGACATCATTACCAATACAAATTTCCTCTAAAATTTACACAAATGACTGCCTGATACAAATGAGTCCTGTCTGAGGCAAAATTGATGCAAAATAAAAACTAGTTTAGAAGTACAGAAACTGGGGCGCCTGGGTGGCTCAGTCATTAAGCATCTGCCTTCGGCTCAAGTCATGATCCCAGGGTCCTGGGATCGAGTCCCACATCGGGCTCCCTGTCAGCGGGAAGCCTGCTTCTCCCCCTCCCACTCCCCCTGCTTGTGTTCCCTCTCTCGTTGTATCTCTCTCTGTCAAATAAATAAATAAAATCTTTAAAAAAAAAGTACAGAAACTGAATTGAAATTTTTCTTAAAACATTATTTAACAGAATTTCTATAATCACAGTTAGATAAGACTCTTGGTGTTAATTCAGTGGAAATACCAATAAAAGTACTATTGTCGGTGTGGTCATGTATCAATGATTTTTAACACATGATCTAAAAAGCAGAACTTTTGCTAAAAGTAAGCCTATTTATACCAAGGAGGCTCAGAACTGACTCAGAGGAAAAAGTATTATCCTCTGACTCATCAAGACCACTTCCTGAAACACCCAATGCTTTTCTTGGAAGGAAGTCTATAAAAGTGCCATTTCATTCAAACACTGATTAGACAAAATTGAAGTCTAACACAAAATGGACAAAAAGACATGTATTTTCCAAAGCCAACCAAGTTTCAAAGTAGACCATTCCATAAACATATATTATCTGGTCATAAAAGGGAAGACTTTAAATATACTCAAAAATGGATAATCCCAGGTATATTACAATGACTAAACCACTGACTACATACACATATCCCTCTTTATACCATAATCTCTTAATGATAAAGAAACAACTTTATGATTTTAATCCACAAAATTAACTAATGTCTTTGGCTTCAAAACAGTCATTATTTTTTCAAGGTAATTCTTTCCCCTCTCTGAATCAACTCTGCCAATATTTAATAATAATTTACAAAAAGAATAAATGACACTTATTAAATGCTTATATGTGCCAACCACTGTTATAGGTTCTTAGCATGCATTAATTCAATAATCACAACCCCTCTAAGAGGTAGGTACAATTATTATCTCAATTTTACACATGAGGAAACTGAGACATAGAACAATGAAGTACTTTGCCTCATGACACCTAGTACATAGCAAAGCCTCAAACCCCAGCAGACGAACTCAAGAGCCCAAACTCTTTCTCTGCTGTCTGTGTGCGTGACCACGCGCCTCCCATTAGAATGCTTCCTAAGCATTCCAGCACACACACACAACACACACATATACGCAAACCTATACATACCCGTATAAACATCTCATTTACATAATCTGTGCCAAAATTTCGTATGTCCTCTTACATTAGTTAATAAATCCTAATGGGACTATTATGTTGATAGGATTTGTGTTCAAATAATACCAAGTCTTTTACCTAGAAGAACAATTACTTAGATAAGCTGTGAAACATTCCACTGTCCAGATACATTTACGTCCGTCTCACTTGTTTTTTATTTCTCACAGAACGATAAAAATACCAAAATGATACTGTCCTGGACACAGCCCTTGGGGAAGAAAAATACACATAACATTTCCTATTTCAAAAATTAAACTGAATCTTGCTGTTTGTTTCCTCTTGAGTAATCTAGACTGGAAAGAGTTCGAATATCTGACTCTCCCAGTATTTTGCTTTCAGTAGAAAGACCATCTTTTAATATGCCAATTCAGCTAATAAGTGTTCACTCATATCTATACCTGGCTCATAGAAACGAGTTTAAATATTAAATGACTGCATATTTCTAGTTCTAAGCATTTGAAAAAGAAATTCCTAGTTAGCTAATGAGGCAGAATAAGCACTCTGAAAAAAGCCACACCACTCTGCTCTTCAGATTATTAAGGAGCAGTATAAAAAGGGCAAATTTATCCCAGAGGGTGAAGGCCTTAAAGCAGCAGCCTGTGGAAATAGATTATTCCCAGGGTCCACACCACTCGGGAGGTGCTAAAGATGCAGAGGTGTTGCTGGAAGCCGGCCTGCCCAGTGCGATTTTAGAGCCAAGACAGAGTCATCCTGCTTTTTTAAAGTATATCATTTACCCAAGTGACACAGTGAATGAAATTCTACTAATGGAAATTAACTTATTCTTTTGAATTAAGTGTTTACAACCCTAGGCACCACTTTTAAACTTCAAACACTTCTGGAAGTAAAACTATATTGTATTGTTTGTGTGTGTGTATACACATCCATATGTACAAATGCGTGTGTGTATGTATTTTTTAATTTTAAATAAACTAGATCATATACTCCACTTTAATAAATATCAAGACACAAAATCCCTAATCTATAAAAACAGTAAATTAAACTATGGGGGGAGAAAAAAAGAGCCCTGATCAAGTTTTTACCAATTCTTGATTTTAAGTTCAGCTCTAACATTATTTAGCAGTCTCTCTTGCAAATGCCATTTCTCACTGATCCTTCATTTTCTCACCAAACAGAATATCTATGTTCCACCCTACACACCAATCTCACAGTATATGGGGGGATACAATAAGACAATATATACATATGATTACTTTTAAAATTTAAAATGATTTGGAATAGATATGCTCCTTACAAAAGGATCGTTTGACTTACGAAATGGGTTAAAGAAATCTTTAAAATTTCTCTGCATTTTTCACTTTTTAATTGAGCTTTTAAACAATCTAAAGGGCATAGAAACTTTGAGAAAAACATGCATTGAACAAAATAAAATACATCAGTATTCCTAAGGGGGTAAATACATACACATATATTTTATATGTACATACACACATAAACACAGTTGACCCTGGAAAAAAACAGGTTTGAACTGCACTCCACATATACGAGGATTTTTTTCAGTTAATACAGTATAGTACTGTAAGTATACTTTCTCTTCCTTACGTTTTTCTTTTTTTTTTAAGATTTTATTTATTTATTTGATAGAGAAAGAGAGCACAAGCAGGGGGAGTGGCAGGCAAAAGGAGAGGGAGAAGCAGGCTCCCCGCTGAGCAGGGGGAGCCCAATGTAGGGACTTGATCCCAGCACCCGGGATCATACCTGAGCCGAAGGCAGTCGCTTAACCAACTGAGCCACCCAGGTGCCCTTCCTTATGTTTTCCTTAATAACATTTTCTTTTCTGTAGATTTCTTTATTGTAAGAATACAGTATATAATATATACAATGTACAAAATATGTGTTAACCAACTAAAGGCTATTAGCAGTTAAATTTTTGGGCAAAGTTATACGTGGATTTTCCACTGTGAATGGGATCGGTGCCCAAACTCCCACATTGTTCAAAGGTCAACTGATATGCTGAATATACATATATTCAGTAAGATGGCTTCAAAGCTCCAGCTTTTAAAATGATGAGATGAAAATATTTAATTTTGCTTTGAAAATTAGTCCATAATTAAGTTCCATACTGAACATCAACAGGAATTACAGAATGATGCTAACAGAAACTGTTATGATTCATTTAAAAGGCCTAAAGAACATGTTGGTACTTTTGGTTAAGGAAGTCATCCTGAACTTGATGTCTTATGGTAAATCAATTGTAAATGTAATAGTTAGAATATCCTCTGTTCCTGGAATTGAGACTAATGACACTGATAATATCTAACTCAGTAATTTCAATACTCAAGAAACAATCCATTTAAAATAAACACCTAAGAGGGGGCACCAGGGTGGCTCAGTCGGTTAAGCATCTGCCTTCAGTTCAGGTCATGGTCTCAGTGGGGAGTCTGCTTCTCCCTTTTCCTCTGCCCCTCCCCCTGCTTGCACTCTCTCTCTTTTTCTCAAATAAATAAATTAAATAATTAAATAAATACATAAACAAAATAAAGTAAACACCTAAGAGTTTTTCACATGCCAGTACCACCAATTCCCCTCCCAAAACACCCTTTGAAAACCATATATTATACTGCAGGGGCTAAGGAGAAGGTCTTTTTTTTCTCACTGATAGAAACAAAACTTAGAGCTCTTGGTAAATACTTACCTCATCTGCTAGCCAGTATTATTCTTTTGGTAAGGAAATAGACTTATGACACCCAGTAAGGAATTCCTCAAACTTCATAGGAAACCCCCAACAATGTGATACCATTAAACTAAAGTTCACTGAAGTGTAAGCCTAAGTAAAGCATATACAAGTGTCATTCTTAAATTCTTGTATCATCATTGTACATGTGTTGTTTTTACCACTTAGAGGCTACTTTTTTTTTTTTTTTAACTCAAAGACCATCATTCATGAAAAACCCTGAAATGTTTTCTTTCTTTTTTGTCCAATTCTCATTTACCTTCCTACCTAAAGTTATCCTCTCTCTTTCTTGACTGTTGTAAGCCTCTATTTCACTTTCATTGTATGGTCAATATTTTGTAAAAATAGCCCTTCCCTGGCTACTACAACTTTATTTCACAGACTTGGGAAATATGCAATCCTCTCCTCATTCTTTCTACTTTATAAATTCCTCAATGCACTCAAACCAGTAAGTGAAATTATCTAAATTTAAAAGTCCAAATATGGTTTTGAAGAAATAGGCTCCACAAATAATAAGTATTTGAGTACTTAACTTCTTAATTTAAACCTCTAAGCCTGACGCTCATGTGCTATTTGGTCACCAATGACCACCCAGCGAACCAGGGATCCTATGTTCTAGTACAAAATACCCTTCCCTTCAGGTGGTTTATTTTTAGAAAAGTGGCTATATTCATTCCACCTCAGATTTATTTCTGACATTGTAATAATGCAAATTCACTTTCCTTCTCAGGATCAGATCCAGCTTGAACAGTCTATAGTCCTTTTTCCTGCTTTTTCTGTGCAGACTGTCTCTATGTCAAAGCTCCATTCAGATACTTTGACAGTGGTTACCAAGGTTTGGGACACCTGAGCTGCAAGTGACCTAGGATAATCTGGGATTACCAACAATCTGAGTAGTTTCATGTAATTAGGTAGGCTTCAGAGAGAGGGCAATAGCCTTCATCCAGGCAATCCCTGTACTCACAATTATACCATGAATTTCCCAGTGAAATGTCCATTCATTCTTTGTCCATTCAATAAATCTTGCTAAGGGTTTTCTATGTGCCAGCAAACACTATATGTATGAAGCTGGATATACAAGGATGAACAAAACAGATACAATTCTTGTCCTCAGAGTTCTTAGGGGATATAATGACCTTCTTTGATATTCCTTTGAATATGCCAAGCTCTTACCATCCTCAAGGCCTATCATTATCTGTCTGGAATAATTATCCTCTTTGTCTTTGCCTAACTCCTCTATTTCAGCTTAAATGACCCCTCTTGAGAAGTCTTGTCCTAACCTTCCAATCTATTCTATTAGATCCCTCATTACATGTTTTCAAAGCACCCTGAAATCTTCTTCGTAAGACTTTATAATTAACATATGGGCCAATATTTGTCTAACATGGGCTTTTCAAAAATAAGCTGCTGCCTGGTGCACTTTCTATTGAACCAGAATAAACTTTTCTATCTTGTACTTTCTATTGAAAACATTTTAAGTCTCCTCTTTCTTCTAGGTGAATATTATTTTGAGTTTTTAATATGAGTCTTGAATTCTTTCTTTACACTTTATAACTCCACAGTTTATCCAAAGATCTTCCTTCATATGAAAATTTTATAATAAAATTATAATTCTCCAACCAATCCTAATTTTTGTATGTAAAATTTAAATGTTTTGTTTATATTTTTAGATACTAGCTTACGTTATTACAAATGTCCACATACGATATCTGTTTAGATATTTTCAACCCAGAATTCTGAATAGTATATACTCAATTTTTACCATTTTCTTATCTGGGAGACCCAGGCAAATATATATGAATCCACTATTTATTAAATGTGAAACTTTTGATTACTTAAGCCTCATTTCCTCATTTTAAAGTACCTGTAGTTTCTTTCAAGGGTAAGAAAAATAAATACAAAGTATACAAAGCCTCTAGCAATATATATAAAGTAAATATCAATTCCTTCCCACATGTGGAAGGAAAAAAAGGCACAAGTTCAAAAATGTAGCCCTCCATGAAATATAATACCAGTTTCCATGACCTAATCTGATTTCCTAAGAGAACAAGTCTAACTTTTTTTGGACAGTATTTCAGGTCACGTGTTGACAAACTTTCTGTAAAGGGTCAAGTGGTAGATATTTGGGGTTTGTGGGCACCATATATCTCTGCTGATATTCTTTATTTTTGTTTTTGTTTTTAATAACCTACTAAAAACGTAAAAATCACTCTTGGCTTGTAGAAAGAAAACAGCCCACTGGCTGGTGTTTGCTAATCCCCTGCTCTAAATACAAGTACTCATCAATTCCACCCTTATTTATCCTATTACCTGTATAATATTTAGCTTTTAATCAACACTCAACTGAAGAACTACTCTACTATTTATCAATGTTTCTGTTTAACAAATATCAATTAAACTCTTGTTTAGTTGTTTTTATGTAAAACCCTATGAGGTGACTGGCCACCTAAAGAAAAAGTGATTCAGGACATGCAATAAAAGAAGTACAAATAAAGCCTCCCCTCCTCCTTCCCCCACGCAGAATAAAGCTTCTGGAAGACTTCCTCTAGTGTCACCTCTCTCTTTCCTCTGTTTTGTGTTTTGTTTTTTTTTTTCTGAGCATACTACTAATCAGGATTTATAGTATAACCAATTTATGCTCATGACCTCAGATTTCTCATACTATAACCCTGTATTGAAATTGGTGCTAGTTTTCGTTCCTTTATGAGAATCTGATGGGGCTTCCTGTACCACAGAGTTAGAGGTCTCTGTATCCCAGAGTTAGAGGTCTCTGTATCCCAGAGTTAGAGGATCCCCATTGTTCATTCTCCATTAGGCTCTCTCTTTCCAATTCTAACATAACGTTATAAATTCACCCCCCTTTTATTCCAGTTTCCAACACAATCATTTCTCCTACTCAGCTCAGCTCACCTTATTGCTAATTGTCAAAATTTTCTCCCTTTTTATGTATTAGCCCCAGAAAAAAAACCCTGAATTAGGTATTAGAATTAATTTCTGTTATTGTTCTGCCTCTGACAATCTGTGCATTTCTTAGCCTGGGTACCTTTGTGTCTTCATTTATTACAGGGGTTGAAATAGCCTATGATGCCAGTCAGACACAGTTAAGTGTTGAGGAAATAACACATGCAGAAGTTATTAATTTATCATCTATAAAGTCCTCCGACAAACCACTAAAATCGAAGTCTCAGAAGTCAGACTTGCTTCTAGAACTGGCTCTGCCATTTATATTTATGAGTTATCTACCTTGGGCAAGATAATTAACCCTTCTAAGTTTCATTTCCCTCATTTGTAAAATACAGTATTGACATACTTTATAGGGTTGTATGAGGATTACGTGGCATAATCCATGTCAAGCACTTATCACATAGTGCCCAGCACACAGTAAAGGCTCAAAAAATGTTAAACATAATTATTATTATTTAAAGGTAAGATATATTTTCACTCCAGAGCCCACAGGCCTTTTATGTTTACTTCTTAGTCTCTACCTGCTTTTGAAGCTATCCATTTATTTCCACTGGTAAATTTATGTCCTTATTTTTTTTAAAGTCCTTTGGCATTTTGCTCTGTTGTACTGTGTTCCTCCTTACAGGGACTGTTTAGTGCCTTTCACCATCAAAAAAGAGGGAAGAGGAAAAGCGGAAATGAAGGAAAGAGAAAGAGAGAACCATCAGTTCACACTCTGTATGTTAACAATTAGTACAGCCAGTTCTAACACAACATACATATTCCTAAAGATCATGATGCTATGCAAAAATCACATCATTAAAAATCACAGGGCTTATGGAGAAAATGGGGTTACAAGCACAACACTCAAAAACTCTTGTCAGTGACACTTCATAAAAAAGAAAAGAACCTAACAGAGATCACAACACAGTTTTACATATGTTCAATAGTTAGAAAACCAATAAAAACTACAGTAAACATGGTACCTGACCTTGAAAAAGACCTGAAGTTTGCCTGTGGAATTGGCTGTCCAAAGGGTTACAGCTTGTGAGTTACTGTGAATGGGAAGGTAAAGGGTTATCTGAAAGTGGAGGGAAAATTATAAAACAAGATATAGGCATTTGTGGCTCACAATGTGCAATGAAGTGGGGTAGCTGGAAGATGTCTGAGGTCTGTGCACATGCATTTTGTGTATTCCTATGCGGCTCAGTTCGACCAGGTGGCACTTTCTGTGTTCACCTCCTATTTCTCAGATAAAATCACATATAACAAATGTGAAATTTACATTATCCTCAAATCGTTCCCTAGTACCAATAACATAGGAATAAGTTCCCATTTTCAAAACAAGCATTACAGCAGAACTGACCGTATTCATTCCCAAACTACAAATTCATGACAAATGTTCTCTGACTCAGAACTGTAGTCACGATCTACAGAGCCTGTGTTACTCTTCAATATCCTATCAGCCCAAAGTCTTTATCTAGAAAAAGTTGTTCTTTATCCATATTGAGTCATTAAACATGATCGAAAACATTTCTTAACTGCATCTTTGATGTCTCTTCAGCTTTCCCTTCTGGGGACAGCTCAGATTCAGACAGCCATGCCTAACTGTTTAGCTCCCTAACTGATCCCGTCCCCACATGTCCATTCCAACAGAGCAGTAAAATGTCTGGTAGTCAGTAACTCACAGTCATGTCATTCCATTTATTCAGTCACCACATATTTATGAGCATCTACTGGCTACAAGGAAAAACAGGAGAAATGTGATGAAATCAACTCTACCCATCCCAGTAAGAGAGTAAGAGACTTAACTCAGTGGATCAGTCAGTGTTATACAGGAGTTGTAAAATATTATGACATGTGTTGGGGCCCTTGGGTGGCGCAGTTGGTTAGGCGTCCAATACTTGGGTTTCTGCTCAGGTCGTGATCTCAGGGTTGGGAGATCAAGCCCCGTATCAGGCTCCGCGCTCAGCAGGGAGTCTGCTTGAGATTCTCTCCCTCCCCCTCATGCTCTCTCTCTCTCTGTCTCAATAAAATCTTTAAAATATATATTACAACATATGTAAAAATAACTGTAACACAAGATATAATATGAAGCACCTTATGAAATTGCAGGAAAAAAACTTTCAATGTTGTTAGAAGGAACCAGGAAAAATTTAATGGGGGTGATTAGTAGACCTATAGGATGAGGTGAATTTTGACTATAGGGAAAGACTTTCTAATTGCTGCAGGAGTAAAGAAAAAGGCAGGAAATGTGAGATATATATATAAAGCATCAAGATCAAGAAGCTTAGGGCATAAATTAAGATACATGACTACAAATAATAAGTTATATAACAGACTTTGAATTTTATCTGATGGGAAAGCCACTGACAAATTTTAACCAGAAGAGGACAACATCAGTTATGAATGGGCAAAGGGGAGCCCAACTGGCCTTCACAAATCCAGGCTTTGAATAAGTTAAGAGACTTCATTCAGAGTCTTTGGAATGCCAAGCTAGAGCGGCAGGAGGGCTTTCCCCAACAACAATCCCCAGCTTTGTGTCCAAGATTGATATTCACAGCTCTACTTAATGGATCCTAACTGTGTCATTTGGTCTGGCAAATTATATAAAATAGTGGAATAAAAAGAAATTACCTGCAAAATCAGAGGAAAGTATATTTTTAGAAACAATGAAGGAATAAAAGAATATAAGGCAACCTAATAGTAATAATAATAATATTATCAGATATTTAAATCTGATCATTAGGATTGTATAATTAGGAAAGGTAAA
Source organism: Leptonychotes weddellii (assembly GCF_054177405.1). NCBI lineage: Eukaryota > Metazoa > Chordata > Mammalia > Carnivora > Phocidae > Leptonychotes > Leptonychotes weddellii. The sequence goes on from NC_138373.1 coordinate 78,777,516, forward strand.
TAATATGGTTCTGAATTACATCTAAACGTCTGACACAATGTATTTTTAATCCTCAAGAAACTGTATACCAATGTTCCCCAAAGCAGAGCCTTCTTAGATAAATGTTCATATAAGGTCTCAGGTAAGCTTAAGAAACACACACTCCATTTCAGATCAGATTCTACCTCGCTAAATACAAAGAGACAGTATTTCACATATTGCTTTAAAATTTTAGAAAATATATTAAGCATTAAAACTACCACAAGTTTCTTCTAATCATATTCCTGAATCTACTTTTTTCTTTTTTTCTTCTGAATCTAGTTAATATATTCTATACATAAGAGAGAAATGCCACAAATTTTAACTAAAATAAGAAATATATTTTCATATAGCTGAAAAATCCAAAATATTTCATGAAAAAATTAAAAATACATATACAAACCTAAACTCTAAAATTAAAAAAAAAAAGTTTGGGTGTTTTTTTGTTTTTTTTGTTTTTTAGAGAGGGAGAGATTGAGAGTTGAGACAGGGATTTGGGGAGGGACAGAAGGAGAGAGAGAGAGAAAATCTTAAGGAGGTTCTAAGCTCAGCACAGAGCCCAAGGAGGGGTTCAATCTCAGGACCCTGAGATCTGGACCTGAGCCAAAATCAGGAGTCGGACACTTAACTGACTGAGCCACACAGGCATCCCTAAAATAAAAAAGAATTTTTAAAGAATAATTGTTTAATTAAATTAGAACTATCCTACAGGGTAAATGATCAAAAGACTATATGAAAATCTACTTTACAAAAAAAAAAAAAGAAAGAAAAAGAAAAAAAAAAGGAAAATCTACTTTGTTATATCACCTGCACAAAAATTTTATACAATTCAAGTAAACTATTACTTAAAAATCTAAAATATAATGAGCTAATTTTTGTCTGCTTCAAACTCCGAGGCAGTACCTTGATGAATTAAAGAAACATGATTTCTCTGAAAAATAAACTGGAAAGGAAACTTCTCTACACAATTTATTTCAGAATTATACAGAAAATGAGTATAAACATCTTATCCTCTCCAAAGTCATTTTCTCTTATATGTAATTTACTTAAACGGAAGAAAGTGTTTCCAAGCCTATCTGTAGAAAAACAGAAACCACTTTTAAAACACCCCAGGTATAGTAGATGCAGGGATATCCTCCTTAAGGTGAGAACAGGTCAAAAGACAAAATACTTTACGTACCATTCCCAGAGCATATATGAATTTTTTTAATGTTTTATTTATTTACTTGAGAGAGAGTGTGTGAGAGAGAGAGAGAGAGAAAGCGTGAGGGAGAAGCAGGCTCCCTGCTGAGTAGGGAGCCCTATGTAGGTCTCAATCCCAGGACCCTGAGATCATGACCTGAGCCGAAGGCAGACGCTTAACCGACTGAGCCCTGAGGCATCCCTATATATGAAATTTATCTTAAACATAACACTGACACTTGCTTTAGAATTTGGCCTCTAAAGCTGACCAAAGCTTTGCAACAAGGTTAAGAATAACTCAAGCCATAAACATCCCAAGGAACCTCACCTGTGTATACTACCAAACATCTATGCACATGATGTTTGTATGGGCAGTTAAAGTTTCTGGTGTAAATTGATAATGTTCCTTATGGTGTAGTCTTAATAATAACAGTCACATTAGAGGAAAATCAACATATCCACGAACGTACTTCAAAAAAGAGCACTATAGGCATAACCATGGCATCTGAATTCAAGATTGCATTACATTTCCCAGCACCAAAACAGAGATGCAACCAGTTATTTACTCTAGTTCTCCATCTAGTTTATTGTGATACAATATTAACTCTTGTTTTTAAATAGTGTAAGTCTTAACCTTGCACTTAATCACTAGTAACAGAACAAGGAAATGACTCCTCCTGAATAAAATTAAATGTAACAAATCTATAAGAGCTACAAAAATAGATCTCTATATAAGAATTATATATATTTCTCACTAAGCTCAAATTTTATAATATAAAACAATATAACATAATTAAATTTTTTGAAAGAGCTGTTCCTTAAAAATTTCCATTAATTGACTATTTAAATGTTTACAAGTTCCATTAATATACATGGGTTTAGGGGAAGGAAAAAAAAAAAACTTTAAATACACATATTCACTACATTTTAGGTCCCAAGCAAAATGTTTACACAGAAATTTGGCAGTGTTAAGTCTGTGGACTCAAAGCCAATAACAACCTAAGAAAACTGAACTTGGTTAATAAGCAAATTTTCATAGTACAACTAACACCGTATAAACAATCCAAAGAAGTTAATATTTATAGGATAATCACAGTATTTTGCATATCAGAATAATTTAAAAGTAACTTTAAGAAACATTGATATATTATGTCTGTGCTTCCTCAACTATTATTAGTCAACAGATTTCTTCTTACCTACAATCTGGGGGGTGGAGGGGGGGATTACTCTCTTAAACACATGACCTAAGAGAAGGAAATCCTTTAAATCCCCAAGAGGCAGGACTCAGAACTCTGAGGAACCTGAGGTACCAATTTCAACAAGTTCAGAATCCACTTGGAATACCAAATGGGAATTTAAAATATTGTCAAAAGGCTACCTGGGACTAAAAGTATAACTGCATGTTTCAAGGTCTACAAATATCCTCTGTAATAATTATGCCTCTGAGAGCCCTCCTTAGCAAAGTAAATATTCACAAACTCAAACTTACCTACCCACACAATCCAGGCAAGACTCCTCTAAGCGATCTTCCAGGCAATACCGAGAGGACATTCCTCTCAGTTCCCTCTTGGTGCCAAGTGACCTTCGGCATATCAACAGAAAGGGTGGGACTCTAAGCTTCAGTTTCAGCATTGTACTGTAGTGAACAAAGTTTCTCCTTTGGTTTCTCTAGGGCGTTAACTAAGACTTCCTCTTCTCGTTAAGTAAGTAAACACAACCACTACTACATGTCCAACTCTTCCCTAAGGTGATAGAATAAAACTTTAAATGTTGCAAATAACAATGGCTAACACTAATTGAGAACTTACTATGTGCTCTAAACTAATATTATACGCACAGACACTATTATTATCCCCATTGTAAAGAGGTGGAATCTGAGGGATAGAGGTTAATAAGTAACTTGCAGGAATTCCAGGTACAGCGATATGGTTAAATGAGCTAATGAAGAAGACCTTCCACCAGAGATGCCCAGAAAAGATGAAAAAGAGTATAACAAAATTTTAAAATAAATACACAGCTTTACTTACAAAAAAGAAAACCCCCTGGTACTAAACCAAAGCTAGAACCACTGGCCAAAACGGTATGCACAAAAGCAAATACTGCCAGTTAAGGCCTCCAGGAAGGATCACGGATGTCTCTTTAGCACTTAAGTATAACTGAAATTGGTAAGGAGATGCCCCCTCAAGTAAGGATAAGGAGCTCAGAAGAAAGTATTCTCTCAGGAGAAGAGTTAGGCTAGATTTCTGGCCCTGCTTTTCCTCAACACGGGGTATAACCTACCCAACTGTACTCCGGTGGTCATGTAAGGGCAGAAGAAGAGATCTCAGGCACACAAGGTATAAAGTTGGTGTGGAGGTCCTTTCATAAAACCAGAGCTATTTTCAAAAGGCTGCAATCACATTAAAAAATGATGAGGAGAACAGGACAAAGCTACCCACTGTCTTAATAAACGTCAAGGGAACTTGTCTCTGAAATCTGGATAAAAGTGCAAAGGAAATGCTACAACCAGAAATTAAAAGCCCTAAGCCTGTGTCACAACAATTTTGAAGTCTGAATTTGTATGAGAATCGTCAAGCTAAGAAATTAGGATAAAATTGGGTTCTGCGCTTATGATATCCCTAGAGTATCTGGAAGAAACAAACATGAAACCACTTTAGAGTAACACTCCATAAACAAGTCCACATGGGATCTCTAAAAGCTAGAAAAACCAAACCAAACCAAAACCGAAAAACAATCCCCACTGAAGATGAGCCTGTAATTTAGAAATTACAAAATATGTAAAAAATGATTTCCTATGATTGCGCCATTAACAAGTATACCAAACAGAAAATACAGCACTCAACTAATTTTGTAATGTGAAGACAGAAAAACAAAGCATTATTATTAAGAAACGGAGGAAGAAAAAAAAGCCTATAAAGAATAACTGAAAAAAAGGTTTTACAAAGACCATACAGAATTTATATGCAAGATATACACATTCTCTGCATAGAGCACCCAGAGTTCTCATCAAGTTTCTATAACTTAAAAAGAGAATAGCGTTAGTATAGATACACAGAATTTTAAAAACATACCTAGAAAAACAATAGTCAATGCAGGAACTCAGTTGTATGGTAGGATCTATTCCACACCAACTTTCCCTCTCTACTATTTCTGACCACTCTGCCCTTGCAACTCCTCATTGCTGGAAATTCTGACCCACCCCCCAGTCCATCGCGAACCATCTCCAGCACCCGTGCAAAAAGGATGGAGTGGAAACTGTGATGTGCCAGCCAGATCCCCTTTCAGGACTGAATGATTTATTCCCCTACTGTACTGCTGCCAGCAAACAGCCCTCAGCTATCAGCTCTCTTGAGAACGACCTTGGCTGAAGATTCTCCTCACACAAGCTCTTGCTCCCTTCCCAGGGCAGCCCACACCTAAAGACTGGTTGACATGGGGAGTATAAAGACTTGGCCCTCTCTCCCCAACTGGAGACAATGGTGAACAGCCATCAGTATTCAGAACTCCCCATTGGGTCAGATCTCCATTAAGACTGCACAACAGGGGCGCCTGGTTGGCTCAGTCAGTTAAGTTTCTGCCTTCGGCTTACGTCATAATCCCGGGATCCTGGGATCGAGCCCTGCATTGGGCTCCCTGCTCAACGGGGAGCCTGCTTCTCCCTCTCCCTCTGCTGCTCCCCCTGCTTGTGCTCGCTCGTGCTCTCTCTGTCAAATAAATAAATAAAATCTTAAAAAAAAAAAAAAAAAAAGACTGTACAGTAGCCTAACTTCTCTTCTGCCCACTACTGGTTTCTCCCTTCCCTCCCACAGGGGTTGATCCAAAGAGCACTTTCTAAGAAACTTCCAGCACACTAATTTTCATCTCAGAGTTTGTATCCTGGGGACCCCAGACTGCAACAGAAGAGCATCATAAACAAAAAGGACAGGATATGGGGCAGCACTTTAAAGGAGTGAGAAGAGAAAAATAATAAAGTTTTGAAACCAATGAGGAGAACACTAGAAAGTGCTAATATCTCTTCGGTGAGATCAGTAGCACAAGGGAAAGCCTTTTTCAAAATAAATAGTATAATCACAAAATTCCAACACAACATTTCAATTGTCTTGCTGAACTTGAAAGCCAAAAGGGATCTTACAGGGTATACCGATTCCGACCCATCTTTTTAAAGATATCATCTCTTAGGTCCGTGGATCTGCTAAATGCCAAAAATGTCACTGCTTAGATATGGGCCATTTATACTCCTAAGACAGTCATCTTCCTAATAATAAGTTACTGGTACCTTTAATTCCCAGCTGGAGAGCAAGGTTACCAGTAGAGATGTATGTATGCAATTTCCATCTTCCTTCAATAGTCATGGGAAAATGTGCAGCAACCAAATCTATCATGTTCCAAAAAAAAGTATTTCTTATGGCTACTTCTGGTAAATGCTCTCTCTTAGGACGGTGAGGAAATAAAAAAACACCCATGAGCCTTGTTTACATTTGTCCCATGGTCCAAGCAACAGAATTTTGATATACCTTTTGGTTCTAAACCATCAGTAAAGATGTTAATGATGGCTTTATAAAAGATTAATCTGGTTCAGGCTGGTATATAACTAATCATTATAAAGAATACTAATAAGAAACTGCATGGACTAAAACCACATTCACTCATATGCATGCTCAGGATGCCAAATACATGGGACCAATCTAAGCAAGGCTCCCAGGTATTTGTTGATTGTCTCACCCTTCTACCATAGGGCAGATTACCAGAAGTAGCCATGAGAAATATATTTGGAACACAGAAGATTTGGTTGCCATAGGTTTCCCTCTAACTACTGAAGGAAGCTGGAAATTGTACACCCACAGCTCTCTACTGGTAACCTTGCCCTACATTCCACACTTCGTAACCACAAAGACAGAGGCAGACAAGATAAGCTTTAGCAAAACCTATCAAGTAAGACCACTGGATTGGCAATGACAGGAAGTCATTAACATACATTATTACGGCAGGCAAGCAGAATGGATCAACAATGTCACAATACATTCACTTTGGGATTATGGCAGAACTTCATTCTCAGTTCCTTCATTCTCAGTTCCTGTACATCCTCAGTTCAATCACAGCTCCTCGTCTGTCATTCATTACTTCCTCTCCTAAGAATCACCATCTGCTTTGTCTTCTGTAAACCACCCCTTCTGCTCCTTCTGACTTTAAAACTCTTTTTTAATGGAAGAAAGAAACTAATATGTTACTAATCTGAGAAAATCCAAAAGAAGTTTCTAAACTCTAAATTGCATATTGTCAAATCTCAATTACATACAAGTTAAGCTAGCTAGATTCATATGGGTAGAACGATCAACCAAATGCTTTAACAACTTATCTAGAGATGAAGTAGCAGTGCAATATAATTCATATTTGGGGAGAATCATATAAAATTATTAATATAGGCATACAAAAGAGCAAATATGCATGGCATGTGAATGAGACGAAGAACCAACTTGTTCTTATGAAAAAAGACTGAATGAGTTACTGTCATTTTGGAGCCACTGTTTGGGCACAGAATCTGGATTAAAGGTGGAAAACAAACAAACAAACAAAAAATATGATGGACACTTCTCAGAATGAATAAATACAAACAGCAGGACCAACAATATTTATTCTTTATATAAGTTATGTAGAAGAGTGGTAGCATAATTAAATTTTCAAGTCTACAGATGGCTTGAGTCTCTTGTAAGTTAGGAAAATACTGATTTGAGAAAAATGAACTGCAAAATTATGTAACAGGGTAAATAAGGTAAAATGGTAGTTTCACCCTAAACTGGTAAAGTTTAGGTATATACTCAGGGAAAAATCACACAAATTCATTTGGTTATGGATTTTAAATGTCATTTTTCAACCTAGGAATCACCATACAGTTCTGGTAAGTCACATTCTTGTTTGGCAATTACATTCAAAAAGAAAAAAAATTAATGGTGAAAAAAAATGATTTCTCATTTTTATTCGTGTCCTATAACCAAAGACAAGTAGTAAAGTGTAAAGATCTCAGCACTAAGAAACTGAAGACTTGTGTTTATGCACCAAGTCTGCCACTTAATAGCTCTGTAACCTTGGGCAAGTAACTTAACCTCTCTCGGCCTCCATTTCCTTACCTGTAAAAATGTGAGATCAATGAGACAAATTTGTAAGTTCTCATTCAGGTCTATTCTAGAACATTTACATAGTTCAAAGTTAAAAACTGAAAATCTGCTTAATTAGATTTTGGCTAAAACATAGTAAATGGCAGTTTTATACTTTTCAACATAAAATGGTAACTTTTCAGAAAAATGAAATCACTGAATAGTCATGATATCTACCAGCTGAGCTATTGACGGGTGCTAATAATCACAATATCTAATGATAAATGAGGAAAAAGTATTAGCTGCTTATGAGAACATCTGTCAACTTGAAACAACACTTTTCACAGAACCTTCAATTTATGCTGAAAAATTCTGATTTAAATAAACTCTGCTAAAGCGCAATAAGTATAAAGAATTTCTGGGAGGCAGGAAAAATGGAAACTTCTGGCATATAGTGACAGTATTTCCTATCATTATTAAGATTTCACTCAGAGCTTCCTCATTTCACCTGATTCAGAAGGTGCTAGCATTCCACATAATTGGCTCAGTGAATGCCTATCAAAAGAACTGACAGGATGTTCCTTGTAAAACACCATTTTTTAAACACATCATCCCCCACGACCTGTGCTTTCCACAAAAAGTTAAACTCTAAAAAAAAGAGAAAAAAATGATAGGACTACTTCAGTTTATTAAAATCATGGCGTGCTTCTGGATTTTTAAGTGCCATTTGGAAAGAAAAAGGCATTTCATTTAAGACTACTAATCCTTTCCAGAGTATTTTTACCATAACTCTGTAATACAGTCAAGAAATTATCACATTAGCTAGGTAATGAGACTTAACCTAAAAACTATAATCATGTGCTAAAGCACTGGGAATAAAGTCACAGAGGAAGAAAGGCAGGGGGGCAAATCAGCAAATACAGAACATGAACTACAAATGCTCCTAAGGTACTATTTTATCAAAAAATCAGCAGAAATGCCCAAGTTTAATTTCAAAGCGTATACCTACTGAAATACTGCAAAGAATCGTCATATATATCCTTGAGCAAGCCGCCTTGAAAAATTAAATCAGGAAGCATTACAACAGACAGAACGAAATGCATGGTTTCATTGTAGCAGTTTAGAAAAAACTGTATAAATAGCTGTTAGAATGACTTAGCTTAGGTCATCCTTCAAAAATAAAACCTGCAATTAAATTTGCACATCAAGTGATCCTTGAAGCTCAAATGTTACAAGTAGGGATGGTAGAGGGCACTTAAATCAGACAAGCTGCACAAAGAACTGGAGTCACAGAAAGAGAAGCCATTATAGCAAAGCTTCAACATGATCTGAAGCTGAATGTCACGGTATTTCATATACTGTGATCATATCAGATACACTGATACGAAATTGCCAGAGGCTATAGCCACTTTAAAAGCAATTTAACTTCTTTGAATATCACTGGACTAGAGTTTGCACAGGCAGAAGAATATATACTGATATGGCCTTTGGCTGAAGTGTTAATACAATGAAAGTTTAGCCTGGTTGGGCAAAATATTAAGGATTACTTTCAAGTTTATTTTCAGTGAATAAAATATTGATCCTCCAAACCAATTCTTAATCTTTGTTTAGGGTGCAGTTTCAAGACCTTTCAATGACAATTCTAACACTAGTATCTAATTCCTTTGTATTCGGGACATGGGGCTATGGGAAACAGATTCAATAAACTTATGTCAAGATGTGAAATGTGATGGTCAAAAGAGCCATGGATTCGAAACCTAAAAGCTTAACTTTTTCCCCAGGCTCTACAATTTAGTCACATGACCTGAAGCAAATCATTAATGTAGGCCATAGAATACAGCCGTAAACAACTCAGGTTCATGTGCAAAACGGGTACAAAGACCAGTGCGGGCGCTGACAGCTGTCTGACTTCGGCCAAGTGACTCCACTAAGTCTGTTGGCTTGTCTACGAAATGAAAATAATAGTATCTTCTTCAGAGGCACTGAATGGAATAACGCATGTAAAGAGCACAGCATGGTGTAAAAAAGTGGTTAATTAATAAACGGTTAGCTTAAAAAAAACACCACTACTTCTCTGGGGTTTTTTTACCTTTTAAGTAATCTACCTTGGATGTTGTCTTAGAATAATTTCCTGTGCTTCATGTCGTCTTTATCAGGTCACTGATTACTTAAGAAAACTAAGCTTTCTCCATTTTAAAAGAATTTTGTTGGGGTGCCTGGGTGGCTCAGTCTTTAAGCGTCTGCCTTCGGCTCAGGTCATGATTCCAGGGTCCTGGGATTGAGCCCCCCGCATCAGGTTCCTGCTCAGCGGGGAGCCTGCTTCTCCTTCTCCCACTCCCCCTGCTTGTGTTCCCTCTCTGTCTCTCTCTCTGTCAAATAAATAAAATCTTAAAAAAAAAAAAAAATTTTGTTCACAAGTAGGTAACCTAATGTATTTGCCTTTAAAATCTTTTTTCACTTTGGCTAAATAGATAATTAAGTATTATTTTATAGTCACCTGTGATCCTATTTGGTCAACAATCCAAACCTTTTGGTATTTTTGACAAAATTCCCAAAGTCTTTTCAAGATCAAATTGATAAGTTTCCCAGAGGGCCCTCAGAAAATCTCAAAGAATTTGTCTCTCCTCTTATAAAAGAGAGATGATAGTATAATTAGGTTTATTTGGTATGGTAAATTCCATGGGAAAGAATGCCAAATAAGAAGTGTGATAAACACTCACCGGTTATATGTTTATGGATATATCTTATTAATATAGGTATTCCAGAAGTTGTACAAAGTTCACAGAAACTTGTCAATACACTCTTTGTCTGGTTATTACCTTAAATTATTGTATACCGCAGAAATAACTAAATTTTCCTATCAAACGAACTCTCATCAGATTTTAACCATGACTATTTCTAAGTCTTCTGTCATCCACAGAGCTACTGTTCTGCTCTGATTCCTTCCTGAAAGTGTTTACAGTCATCTACTATGAGAATGCTCCAGGATGGCATCACTTGAAAAACTTTAATACTATGCCACTGGAATGGGTAAGAATTTCCAGAACTAATGAAGAAACTGATGGATCCGTAAACCTGGTAACCAAAGATCAAGCAGAATAAGAATTAATTATAAGGGATGAATGAACTGACGTGGATGATTTTAACTTTTGTCTGAAGCAGCACTTTTGTTTTTTAATGCTATATTTTTCAGATTTAAGGAAACCTTCTCCTCTTAGAATTTGAGGATTTTGAATCCACTAAGAATTTGAAAACTCTTAGTGAGTATTCTTATTTTCATGGCAATATAGTTATTTGCATACGTTCAATAAGTCTTTCCTCCCTATAACAAGACACCATTGTAAACATTGGTTATATTAGAAAGACTTTGACTGGAATGCCATATTTGAGAATGATATGCACAGAATGTGATATGACTGGACAGCTTTAAGGAAGTAAGGTTGGCTTTAAGGAGCCAATGCTTATAAAGCTCCCCTTCTAAAAACTGACTAGTAGCTTGCTTATAGGATTTCTGCCTAATAGGTAAGTAAGGAAGGTCACTTACTAGCAGAATCTAGGAACCTCAAGATATTTGGGGGACCTCAAGAATAGAGGAATCCACCCACATCTATAAGTGTTGCAGGCAAAATCTGACAGGGAGTCATTGGCTTGGTCTCCTAGCCTCAAGAGGCTTTTAAAAGTCCAATCTCAGATTCCTCATTAGAAGTTCCAGCAAAGATGACTTTTAAAAAGCATATATGGTGAATCATTCTTCTTGCTGCACTGATATAATCAGGCCAAGTTAATGAAACAAGACTTATTTTGCAAACAAATTGGTCTTACTTAAACTATCTTTGATTTAAACAGGGGTGACTACAGACACAAAAATTAAGTTTCAATGGAAAATTAGAGTACATCCGCATGGGTATTAAATTCTAGTCCTCTTCACTGTCTTTAAGGTTTTGTTATCTACCTAGAACGTGCCAGATCCTGATTTCTTCTAGTCTCCTCCAATACCTAGCCACAATTCTCCAAACTAATGCTTCCAATTTTTCTCCTGCCCTGCTGACTTGGAATCACTAAAAATTAAAAGTGTCTCTTTCCCAAAGCCCAGCAAGTTGAAGCTGGACAACTTGATATCGTCCTCAGAGAAATCACCACAACAGCTCATGGTGGACAACCTTCCTGCCTGTTGCTCTGTGGACCACTCAGAAAGTTCACCAGAGCACCTGATAGCATCACCAGAGACATTCAAACCCCAAACCAGGAAAACCTGCCAGATTACTACCATCTGCCCTCACCCATCTAAAGATGCTTTGAGTCAAATATCTATAAATATTCTTCATGACTAACTGCCCTCTGGATTCAAAAACCATGTTTATGGTTTGTTCTAATCATTAACCTTTTTTTTTTTTTTCCTTTTGTCTCCATAGAAATATCCAGGACAGAGAAACTGGTTCAATGTGCTAAGGGACAATCCAGTAAATCATTTTCTAGACTGAGAAAGTTCTTGACGAAGTTTCCGATGGGGGAATGAATGACATGGTGCAGGACATACTACCCCCACAATATGGCACTTGGGCAAACTGAATATTTTAAGGCAAAGTTTAATTTGTCAGTTTAATTTGCAGATCCAGCCAAAGACCCTAAGAGGGTTGAGGTAAACTTTTTCCACCCCTACACTCCACAGATGCTATCCTTCACTCTCACCAAAACTGCATGTATATCACTTGAAAAATCTATCCCAATTTGACAGAGGAAATTTTTTTACACAATTCTTAGTTTAGCAGTGATCCCTTATTAAAACACTTTGCCCATAACTTCAAATTTTTCTTGCTGATTTTTCACTTTTCTTTTCTTTTAGATCAACAGGATTCATTCTGTTAGTTGTCAGAATAGATTTTTTATTGTGTATGTATAAGGCATAAACATACGTAACATTTATCCTCTAGACCAAAATAAACATACACCTTGCATTTACGTTGTCAGTGTCAAGTTCTAACTTAAAAAACATAATGTAGACCTATTCTATATCTGCATCTTAAAAAAAAAAAAGGTAGTAGGTTAGGTCTTTCGGTAATCTCAATAATGTCAGATATTATTCCCTAAATTAAGAACCACATTTGTATTTCTTTTTTAAATCTGATACATCTGGCAACACTTTCTATATACCTGCCCAGATTATTCTAATTATACTTATTTTTTAAAGATTTATTTATTTATTTATTTATTTGAGAGAGAATGCCTTGGCGGGGGGTAGGGCAGAGGGAGAGAGAGAATCTCAGGCAGACTGCAGGACAAGTGAAGAGCCCAACTCCTCGATCTCAGGACCCTGAGATCAAGACCTAGGCCAAAATCAAGAGTCAGAAACTTAACCAACTGCACCACCCAGGCACCCCTATTCTAGTTACATTTAGTCCAAAACCAAAAGTGCCTGTTGGGTAACTGCCAAGTTAAGATCATTTTACACATTAACCTAATGCCACCTTTTCCATCTTAAAGACGGCATACCTTAATTTTTACTGTAAACACAGAATTCCGTTTTTAAGATAACCAATATGTTGACTATGCTAGTATTAAAGCATCATTTCATTTATGTAAGGATGCCTATTGTCATTCTTTCTTTGTTTCCTACTGACTTTGAGTATTACAGTATTCATTCACATAACAGAAAAGTTCTTTGGCTTCTTAATAAGAAATCAAAATATAACCCATGAGTCAGTCAGTCCCTAAGGCTTATGAAATTTCAGAACTTGATGTCAAAATCTAATCCACGTTTCAGATTCCCAGGATAAACTGTGCACTTTACATATAAGATGTATTTCAAATACCACCCAAAAATCTCCATTAACTGACTTCAACAATAGGGAAGACTAAGATGCAGAAAGAACAAGACAGCTTTTCTTTTCTTTTTTTTAAAGATTTTATTTATTTATTTGACACAGAGAGAGACAGGAGAGAGGGAACACAAGCAGGAGGAGTGGAAGAGGGAGAAGCAGACTTCCCGCTGAGCAGGGAGCCCGATGCGGGGCTCGATCCCAGGACCCTGGGATCATGACCTGAGCCAAAGGCAGATGCTTAACGACTGAGCCACCCAGGCGCCCCCAAGACAGCTTTTCTGACTGTTAGTAAATTTTGTTGAAAGTTTTCTCTATCTTTAAATATAGAAATTAATTCAAATCAACTATAATTCTATTTTAAAATTTGGCTGCTATGATATAGTGAGTACATTTAAGATAGTCGCTTACATGGATTTTCAGTAGATTTTTACACAGTTCTTTTAGAAAGACGCATACATATGCATAACTCCCACACAGATTCTCCTGGCATTGCTGCTATTTTGTAAAGGGGCTCGTTTACAGACAACTCAGTATCTGCGAGTAATAGATACTGCTTTCTTGTTAAAACCTCTCAATCCTCAAGGTTTCCCCCCCAAAATTAAAATAGCGTAAGATGCATTAAAATAATGAATCTTCAGTTCAGTTTGTATCATTTTGATTCATTTAACAATGAAATAAAATTCAGTATCGAAACAAAAGATCACCTAGGTATCCTGTTAGGGAACATGAAAAATACTTTGTTTACTTCAAGAACAAACAGTATTCTGCACTCAATTAGGATACCACTAGCCTAGGGATCCATGCCAATAAATTAAGATACGCCAGCAGATCTTCTACTTGCCTGCTAGATCTCTAAACCAATTTGTATTCATTTACGGGGACTGTCAGTAATTATAGCAGCAACATGCTTCATCTCTACCACTAACTTTGCAAGGACTGAAATCCTTCCCAGAGAGTGTGTGTACGCACACATTCTATAGTTACATAGCATTTTCACTTGCATTATTCTTAATTCTTTTACTTTTGTTACCTTATCAAAAAAAAAAATTTTTTTTTAAAGATTTTATTTATTTGAGAGAGAAAGAATGAGAGAGAGAGAGAGCACATGAGAGGGGGAGTGGGAGAGGGAGAAGCAGATTCCCTGCCGAGCAGAGAGCCCAATGCGGGACTCGATCCCAGGACTCCATGATCATGACCTGAGCCGAAGGCAATCGCTTAACCAACTGAGCCACCCAGGCGCCCTGTTACCTTATCAAAAATTATACAATGGGGTTACACTAGTGACTCTCAGTCATACGGTGCCTCAACCACTACTCAGTACTGACCTTGGACATCAGACCTGTAGAAATCTCACTACAACAGCCCTGATCACCACCAAAGAACAGAGAGATGGGTGAGGGAAAAAAAAAAATACAAATGAAGGGGAAAATATGAATTTTAAAAATTCCTAAGCTCTGTCAACAGTGTCTTAAACATTTGTTGGAAGTTCGTCTCATGTAGTATTGAAGGGGAAAGGAAAACTCTTCCTTTGTCCCCTTCCAGGTTCTTTGGCTGGTCTAATAATTAAATTGACATAAAACAGATTAACAGGAGAATAACAAAATAAATCCATATGTATGGAAGCTCTTAGAAATAAGAGCTTCAAAGAAGTAACCAGAAACAGGCAGCTTTTATATGTTTTAGACAAAGAAAGAATGTACTTGTGAGGAAGTGAAAAGACAAAGGGGTTTGGGCTTGGGGTAGGAAATTAGTAAAGAAGTAGTAACAAGGTTTGTTTATACAGCCCTCTCAGACTTGAATTCCCTCTCTTTGGCAATAAGGATGCTTTTTACCCTCCAGGTGCAGGGAGGATACCCTTCACATGGGGAATTTATTTCCTGCTTTCAGAGGGAGAGAAGAGAGTCAGTGTCCTTCTCGTATGGGCTATTTCTTAAGTGACTTTAATTCACAATGATCAATATGCCAAGGCAGTATATTTTGGGGCAGCCTGCCCCAAACCCATCAGTAGGCTGACTGGTTCATAAAAAATACAGAATTTTCCCTTTAGGTTGTATTAGAGATATAGATACACATACTAAATAGAGTTTGCCCTTTAGGTTTATCTGTATTACAGATCTACATACACATACTAAAAGCATACAAGTAACACAGGTATATGTATAAACATTGAACACAGCATAAATCTAATTAAATCATACTTATGTATAAATGAAAGGTCAGAAGACTTTAATCTGATAGCCAGTGAGGAGTCAGTCAGTCATGAAAACTGAATAAAAAGAAAGGTTTCAGTAAGCAAATTGCCACTTCTTTTCCAGTAAGGATAGAAAGGCTTTGTGGGGAGTTTAATATCTGAAGATAATTCCACCACAAAAATTAAAGAGCCTGATAAAGCAAGAAAGATTGTTTCTTTCACATGAAAGACAAGTTGAAAAAGAATACAAGCAGAAAAACAGCAAGAAACAAGAGGGATCCTTATTGTCCAGGATGACAGAGTGATGGGTTTGGGGAAGGGACTGAGAATTTCATATTCTCCTATGGGATATAAAATTCAGTCCCTGTGGTTGGCAGGAAAAAACATCTTAAAAACAAATCACCTGGAGAAGGCAGCACTGGCTCAGTAGAATTCAAATATATGCGAAGGTCCAGGAAAAGAACTAGAACGAAAGTTCTACAGTGGTATATGCCAGGTGGATTTATGAAAACAGTCAGGAGGGAAGTGCCAGGTTTTGTCAAAAGCCTGTTTGTCTGTGGAGTGACAGCAGTGAGTGAAGAGAAATGCATATGTATGTATATACATACACACACACACACACACAGGATGCTTTCTTGCTGGACACATTAGTGATACAGTAGGCATTCCTCCAAGCAGTGAAATGGCAATAAGAGGCAGGTTTTGAAGGGACAATGAAAAGCTTTATCTTTCCATTTACTTAATGTAAGTTGGTGATTAATTATTCCGCCTCTCCTTGCCTCCTAAAAGAATGAATAAATTAATAAAGATTTACTGAGTGCCTATTATGTAGTGTGTACTACATTAGGTATAAATGAAATCCTATAGTCGTCCTAGAAGCAGAAATGACTATAATTTTATTAATGACGTGGAAGTAAAAGAAAAAGAGAAAAAGCTCTTCAATTCAAACTAATTAAATGGAAAACCATTTTGATTACTGAGAGTTATGGTTTAGAGAGGACATATCATAACCAGAGCTAATTTAAACTTTGTTGCATATATGACTCCTCAGATTTAAATTATTAAACAGATAAGAAAGACTGTAATTCAGTAAGTGCTATTTTTCTCAGGGTTTGAAATTTACTAGCTCTCTTAAGTCATCATTCCACTCGGGAAATCTTATAATTTGTATAGTTAAATCTGAATTACACACAAGTAACTAGTTTTACTGTTTAAATCTCACAAGGCCTGTGGCATCTGGGGTTCTCACTGGTTTCCTGGCTGATTTAACTTCTAAACACCTAAGGCTGTACAGAGCTGGGTTTGCTATAGGAGCACTGACCCCAAGTAGGAAATTCTCATTATATCCAGTTTGGCCATTTGGCAAAACAGAGTGTGTGTGTGAGAGAGAGAGAGAGAGAGTGTGTGTGTGTGAGTGTGTGTGTGTGCGTGTGAGTGTGTGTGTGCGTGTGTGTGTGAGTGTGTGTGTTGTGTGTGTGTACACATGTATCTATCTCCAAATCAACAAATCACTACCCCCAAGTCACTGATTCACTGTTCTGCTTGTATTCACCCCTCCTCATTCCTGGGTTATATTTTAAACCTAACTGAAACACCTTAACATTTCTTTTAATGGGCTGTAGAAACCTACAGGTTTAACTTCACGACAGGAGATCCACTGCCACAGGTTATGTAAATACAGTAAAGCAAAAAATATGTAATGTTGCCCCAGTAAAATTAAGAATGGATAAGCCTAGTTCCCTTTATCATGACATTTCTGTCAGTTTTCTTCTCTCCCCCCAAATAATGCTTTCAACAAATGATGAAAAGTTTACAACTGCAGTACAGGATAATAATTCCCCACCAGTTCTGATTTCAATGGGAAAGTTTAAAACTGTGAAATGAGTAAACTCCTGCTAGTTAGCATGAAAGGAAATAATCAACAGACTAAAAGCATTGATGTAGCTAATTCTACTAAATCACTAGTTTTGTATTCTAACTACATGCTTTTTAGTGATGGAAAATTTAACTGTTGCCTAAAGTGTGGGCAACTGGTAGTAAGAAAACACAGGTGACCTAATTTGGAAGAATCATGCCAACCATAGAACTAAGCAGACTATTCATCCCCATGGTAATAACTTTTTTTTTTTTTTAAAGATTTTATTTATTTTTTAGAGAGCGAGCGAGAGAGAAACAGCATGAGAGGGGAGAGGGTCAGAGGGAGAAGCAGGCTCCCCGCTGAGCCGGGAGCCCGATGTGGGACTCGATCCCAGGACCCCGGGATCATGACCTGAGCCGAAGGCAGATGCTTAACCATCTGAGCCACCCAGGCGCCCAATAACTCTTAAAAAAAAAGACACAGAAGCCAATTCGTAGATTCCATTTTCAAACCAGGGAGCGACTTGGGGGTGTACATACGTATATAATTTATACAGTGTCTTGTGCCAAACTAATAACATGTTTGGATATCTTCATCCAAGAGATGAAGCTTAAATAAATGACAGCAAGTGGCCCTTTTAATAATATTGACTAATACATGGAAAGGTAATCTGTTCCTCAGGCAAAGAACCACAGAGGATGTTACAAAAAACACAACAATAATCAGGAACATTCTCCAGGGTGCTGAGTCATTAATTGAACTTGAAAGGTCAGGCATTTCTCTTAACAGCATCATATCTACCTGAGGAGAGCATATTGCTTTGTGACTTGAATACAAAAGAACCTTATAAATCTAAGACTTTATATGTTTATTTTTTTTTTTTTGTACCCAGTTCCTTTAACTGTTCCCCTAAGCTCTGCTTTTGAGCCCTTTGCTTTGCAGGTGGCTCTTCTTGTAAGGGAACTCAGGTTTGTCCACATACGCAGATTTGTTAAGAGTCCTCTGCCCCGTATTTATAGGGCCTCTTACCACAAATAAAATGGGTCCCAGGCTTATAGATTTGAGGTGAACCTGGAGATATGTCACTCAGATACCCCTTCAAGGAATGACTTGTTGGGGCGCCTGGGTGGCTCAGTCTGTTAAGCGTCTGCCTTCGGCTCAGGTCATTGTCCCAGGGTGCTGGGATGGAGCCCCGAGTTGCATCGGGCTCCCTGCTTGGCGGGAAGTTCGCTTCTCACTCTGCCCCTCCTCCTGCTCATGCTCTCTCTCATCTCTCACTCCCGCTCTCTCACTTGCTCTCTCTCGCTCGCTCTCTCTCGAATAAATAAATAAAATCTTTAAAAAAAAAAAAAAAAGGAATGATTTGTTGCCCCAGCTGCTGGCAGCACAGTCAACAGACAGCCTTGAGCAATCAGCCTTTTGAGGGACTGCCTCAGGGGCAGCAAGCTACCATGCCCAAGGTCACGCCCTTCCCAGGGGGGCCCACAACCAATGAGTGATCAAGATGGGGGTATAGACAGTTGGCCATTCCAGTCCAATGCAGGACAACTTTTACAGGCCATTTTTGTTCCAAAACTTACGGTGGTGTCAGCAGTCTGTGTCATTGGTCCTACGTAACCTGATTCCTCCCTCTGCCTACTCATGCCATATCTAAGATTTCAAATAAGCTTTACTGAAAACAGTCATTTCAAAGATACAATTTCCAGAAACAGTTAAAGCACAATATATTTTGGTATCAAGCTTTGGGGGCAAAATATTTAGCCAATAAAAATATGCTAAAAAACGCAATTAAAAAAATAAAAAGACAAGCCATGGACTGGAATATTTACAAATCATCTTTCTTTTAACATTTCTTTCAAGGCAAGTGTACTGGTGACGAATTCCCAGTGCGGTATTGTCCTTGTTTTGTCTCAGAAAGTCTTTATGTCTCCTTCATTTCTGAAGGGTCATTTTGGGGATACAGAATTCTAGGTTGGTGGTTGGAGGTTTGGTTTTCCCCATAACTATAAATATTTCACTTCATATTCTCCTCGTGCCTACATGGTTTCTAAAGAGAAGCCCAGTGTAATTCCTCTGTAGGTGAGCTACTTCGTGTGCTGTTGGCTACTCTTAAGAATAAAAGCACAGCCTTTCCCTCTAGCACTTGATTCCATACTGCCAGTTTAATTTAACCAATATATATTCCAAACACTGAGCTAGGTTCCAAACACTGAGCTAGGTACTTGGAGAGGATCTGAAAAACACGGATTCCGTAAGATAAATCGGAACTAGGCTGTTCATGTCTACAGGGAGCTTAGAAACTCAGAGGCTTTAAGACAGAACATTCTGTTTTGTCAATGAAACTACGAAGTTTTTGAGGGTAGGGACTTTATCTTTATTGTGGTCAACCACTACTCAATCTTCTTTACATTTGCTTCCTGGGTTACTAAGGAGAATTACAAACTGGACAATCAGGCATTCTATAAATCTCTATCAGTCTTAGTTGCTCTCTGACTGTTGGCCATCAAAACTTTATATCTTTTTGGTTCCACAATAAATTCCCCATGGTAACCATATTGTCAAGTTATAATACAGCACGCTCCTCTTTTCCGTCACCCCCCTCAGAAAATATTACACTTCCCATTTAACTAAAAAGAGACAAACCGGGCGCCTGGGTGGCTCAGTTGGTTGAGCGACTGCCTTCGGCTCAGGTCATGATCCTGGAGTCCCTGGATCGAGTCCCGCATCGGGCTCCCTGCTCGGCAGGGAGTCTGCTTCTCCCTCTGACCCTCCCCCCTCTCATGTGCTCTCTCTCATTCTGTCTCAAATAAATAAATAAAATCTTTAAAAAAAATAAAAAATAAATAAAAAGAGACAAACCGCATGCCTCCTTATCTACATGTAAATAAGAAAATCTTTTTTTTAAGAAAATCTTTAATAGTACAAAAGATCTACTAGATGTTAAGTATTGTTTTAAAAAATGGATTCACAAATGACAAGCTTCCATATGACATTTCAGTATTCCAGTTACTCATTTCAGAAATGCATCTCAGGCAGAAAGTTCAGTCAACAATATATCTTATAGTATCTTAAAGGCCTGTCTTCATATCATCTGGAAATAAATCCTTTTTGGATAAAATAATCAAAATGTTCTGGGCAACTGTTATCCAAGTTTTTCACTGATTTAATCAAATCCCCTAAACAGAACCTTTGTCCTCTTGGAAATATTTATTCTCTTTTCAAAATATTTTAAGGGTTAAATTCAGAATATAAAACTTTAAGATAAGCTTTTCACCATTTTAAATGTTTCACTCACTCAGGTCTTCTTCACCTCATGCGAACTTCACACTAACGATTCAAAGAGCTAGAGTATTTTCCAAATAGAAACATCTTTTTTCTAGTATTCCTGCATAAAAAGATTTCATTGCATTCTATGTAAGCATCAGCAAGACAAAATAAAGTGTGCCAATTTGAAGACAAAAGGAAGCTGAATGATTAATCACTATATATTTCTGTTCCTTAAAATCTGATTTTGGTTGGTTAAGCGTCTGCCTTCAGCTCAGATCATGATCTCAAGATCCTGGGATGGAGTCCCCCATCAGGCTCCCTCCTCAGCAGGGAGTCTGCTTCTCCCTCTCCCTCTGTGCTCTCTCTCTCAAATAAATAAAATCTTTAAAAATATAAAATAAAATCTGATTTTGTAGAATTTTTTTCATCATATCCATAAAACAAAAATACACACTTAAAAGGTAAATGTTTTAAGTGCTTAATACTTTTTTGTGTGTTGTTTTTGCAAAGATAAACAGTTTAAATAACTGCCTACTTCCGAGAACAATTAAATCCGAAGATAAACTGTGCATTTCAGAAAACTCTAACACTATTCTCAAAAACAGCTCAATAGTGACCAATTAACCCATCTCAGTAACTTCAGTCAGACATGTTGACCTATCTCTAAGCTGGGACTTTCTCATGTTAACGAAGATGATGAGTGTATCAGGGAATCCACAACTACACACAACTTCAACAAGAGACCTTATTTATCAATGCTGCGTTCTGTTACAAGCTCACCTATACATAACTCCCTTTGGGCTTAATCTCATAATAATGACAGTGATAACAACAGATTGAGGGAAGAGGATAAATCAACAATGACAATAATTACCTAAGCACATATTTGTGCTCCATACCACCCTGGGCACTTTCTTTTCTTTCTTTCCTTTTTACGTTTGTTTGTTTGTTTGTTTGTTTATTTTAGAAAGAGAGACATAGAGAGAGCATGGGGGGAGCAGAGGGAGAGGGAGAGAGAGAATTTCAATCAGACTCCCCGCTGAGCACAAAGCCAGATGCGGGGCTCAATCTCACGACCCTGAGATCATGACCTGAGCCAAAATCAAGAGTCGGAGACTTCACCAACTGAGCTACCCAAGCACCGCCATACTGGACACCTTCTGTAGGCTACCTCCTTAAATCCTAACAATTCAACGGTGTCAGTAACACTATATCCATTTTACAACCATGAAGTCTGAGGCTCAAGAGGATACATGCCCAGAATTTTACAAATGTTAGATGGTGAAGACTGTGAACAGGCTTTCTCCTACAGCCTACACCCACCATCTAAAAAGAAAAGCAACTGGTAAAAGCCCTCTACAGTTATGTTTCTATAGACTGGTCAATTACTTTTTTTGGGAAACCGAAGAAATGACTTATAAGTGGAACTAAATATGCCACTTGTTTACTAAGTAAGAAACAAAAATACAAAAGAATATGCCTTGCAGTTGTACTAAGAGAACACAAAAGTAGTTGCTAGATGACTGAGCCAAACAATAAATTAGAGGTGAAAGTAGCAGCAGAATTAAAACTATTGAGCTGGCATTGGAGATTAAAAGACAGGTCCCTGATCACTGGGAAGGACCTTGAACACCGCCCCCTCAGTCACTCCACAAAGAACTGAGTAAGTCCATTGTGTGAGAAAAATACATTTTCTTCTGGACTAAGACAAAGAGATAGCAGCAACGTCTGACCAAAGATGACCAAATCATCTAGCTACAGAGTCATGACCACCACGCTCGAATCCATAATACCTGAAGACAGTGCAGGAAACAGGAGTCTTACTACCATTTTACCGATCTACTACTATCTTTCTCTCCCAAGATATAAATAAATTACTCTCAAAACATAGTTACTAGAAAGAAATACAGTAATCACATTTGCTAAGCACCTTTGAAAAGCCTCAGGGTACAATTTGGGAGACCCAGAAAAAAAGGTTACGTGTAAAAACCTAAGCCCAAAAAGAGGTAAGAGGGGACATGTGCTGGGTGAGCTGAAGAAAAACAAGAGAAATAAAGGAAGTTAAGAAGACAAATGAAACAAACAAAAACTGATGGAGTGAGAACAAATGCCCATTCAGTTTGACTCAGGCCTCATACACTAAGGCATCCAGATGAATGGCTGAAACTCCAGGGAAGAGAAAAATCAGAATTAGATGTTTTTCCCACAGCAAGAAAGTAAAATACTGAATATAAAAGTATTGAAAAGATATAACAGGTTTTCTTTTTTTTTTTAAGATTTTATTTATTTATTTGTCAGAGAGAGCACAAGTAGGCAGTGCGGCAGGCAGAGGGAGAGGGAGAAGCAGGCTCCCCGTTGAGCAGGGAACCCGATGTGGGACTCAATCCCAGGACCCTGGGATCATGACCTGAGCCGAAGGCAGATGCTTAACCAACTGAGCCACCCAGGCATCCCGATGTAACAGGGTTTCAATAGAAAATACATTTTTCATAATCCACAGATTAATAATTCCTCCAAATACATCCTCATAAGTAAATTTTTAGTTCTAAAAATGCCAATACTTTCAGAGCCATCTAATTGGTTTGGCTTTCTTTCCTCTCCCACTTCTTCCTCCTCTTACTTTCCCCTCTTCTTTTGTGCTCGCCAGTTCTCCCAGAAATAGTATATAAGATGGTGCGGTCTTCCTACCATTCCACTAGCTAGGCTACAGTTACATCCAAAAATTTCATACTTACAGATTCTCTGCATGTAACTGTTAATTCCCATTTAACTCACTGACAGTTCACAGTATTAACACCTCCACCTTACATTTTTCTTAATAAGACACTTCACATATCCATGATCTCAATTTATTCTCACAACATGTAATCTGGAAGGTAAGCAGCGTCAATAGGCCCATCATTCCCATTTTAAAAACAGGCAAACTGACACAGGGAAGTCAGGTAACCAGGACTGGGCATGAAGGTGGGGGCCTGGGGCTCTCCCACCACTTCACACTAACAGCCTTTCACGGATAACTGTAGTATTTCTCAGAATACATGCAAATGTCAAAATTTCCTAAGAAACAGCAGGTGGCTTTAAATATCTAAATTT